>NC_058189.1:29900055-30206650 GCF_907165205.1 Coccinella septempunctata | reverse complement strand
GTTGTTTATCTCTTCTTCCAATAAATTGTTCTATGGTGTCACTGTTTCTGTTTCTCCTTGTGTTTCGTCGGATCTACTTTTGAAGTAGTGTTTCAGATATGTTTCCACCAATATTGCTACTCCTCCTCTGGTGTTTTTTATTCTGTGACATCTATACGTTTCATAATCCATGAAATTCAGACGTCTGTTTCGGTTTATTCTTGTTTGCTGTATGACTATAATATCAGGTTGTCTCTCTGATATTATTTCTTCTATCTCGGCTTTCCGAGTGTTGATCCCATTTTTGTTCTACGAGATTATAGTGAGAGATTTCTTCCTAATATCCGTAAGGTCCATTAATTCAGTATACTGAATAATGCTTGGAATTTTTTCTCCATTTCCCTTTCAATTTTCAACATTATCTTCTTGAGAATAATTTTTTTCGTGAAGATATTTAATTCATCGGCTGATTCAGATATCTTGTTCTTCTCTCGTCTACTGTTCACAGCCTGTTTTATTGGAAGCTTCTTCAGTTCTTCTTTTTTCTGAACCGGTTTTGGAGTCTTCCTTTTCTTTTTCTGTTCTGTAGGTTTGGCCTTCGCTACTTCTTGAATTTTTTGAACAGTAATTGTTTTTGTTACTGTCTTTTTTTGTTCAGTTGGTTTTCGGGAATTCTTCTTTCTGGTCACCAGCTTGAACTCGCTACATCCTTTGTAGCTAGCTGGATGGCCTTTTTCTCCACATTAGACGCATGTGGCATTTGTCTCTTCACCTTTTCTGGTGAGTGTGCAGTCATTGCTGCTATGGCTTCCTGAGCACTTCACGCATCTCCACGGGAAGGAGCATTTGTTCTGTGCATGTCCATACCTTTGGCACCTAAAGCACTGGCTTGTACTTTCAGGCCTCTTTTTTGGTTCAACCACAATACAGAGATTGTAGAGTCGCTTCACTTCGAAGATTTCCTCTTTCTGGGTTTTAACCAGGTAGAAAGGTATGGGCTTCTTCGTCTTGTTCGATGTCATTCTGGGCACCACAGCGTCTGATATTCCCTGGAATATCAGGTCGTCCTTAATCAACGCAAGATCAGTGTCGATTGATAAATGCCTGATGACGGCATATATCTTCTTCTCTTTCTCCATTTGCTAGGTAAAAAATTCTTTACCATGCTGTTCGAAAAATTTGGTAATTTTTCTATAATCATCTACGGTTGATGCTATGATTTTTATATAGTCTTTCACTACGGTAGCCCAGTTATAACTGAACTTCTTGGTATAGAGAGCTCTTGAGATCTCTACCCGATCGTGATGGGTGGGATTTTATTCCATTTAAGCACTCCCGTTGTTTTCTTGACGGTCTCCTCATCAGAAGAAGAGCTTTCTTTTCGCGCGCGTTTAGTTGAGGGCGCGTTTGGGGCCTTCGCAACCAGCGTTGCATCAATTTTCTTTTTTCGGGTTATTAAACAATTCCCTTAGGGGAATTATTTTTGGAACCCGCTACCGGTTTTGTGATTGCAGCGTAAGTGGGAGATTTCGGCATGTTATTTCGGGTCATTTCCTCTCTCAAGAGGCTCATCTCACCGGCCAACTGTGAAACAGTTTCAGTCAGTTTGACGATTTGAGCTTTCAACTGCCCATTTTCTACTCTGAGCTTTACAAGCTCCTCGGATTCGCCCTCGCTGAACTCTTCAGAATCGGTCGCTTGCATGTAGGAACCCTCATTATCTGAGGTTTCCGACATGGTTTTATACTCAGATTTCTCAAAATATCGAACAATTTGAAAATAATAAAATATTCAAGAATCTTCACTGAAATAGTCTAGTATAACGTAAATGTATATATATAATGTTATAATGTAAAGCCAAAAGTTTTCTACGCTATGCGAAAAATCAGGAACTAGATACGAAAAATAAGCTCACCTGATGCTTTCTACAGAACCAACGATCTAGACCTGGACTCTGGCAGATGAACATAGAATTTAAAAATTTTAACGAATTAAAATTCCGAAAACACAAAAACGTATAGAACCTACACAAACTTCACAGACTGGGTCAAAAATTCCCTAGCTTCGCTAGTGTACACTTTCACTTCGACTTTCTCTTCCACTTTGTCTCTTACAGCACGTCTGCTTTGGTCGAGTTTTCACTCGACACTGACCGAGTCGGGCAGTGTGTAGCCGCTTTTACTTCGAAATCCAAATTTCTTCTCTACCTATCGTGGGCGGATCTCCAATATTATTCCACGCCCTAACCTTCAACTTTCTGCTAGTAATTGAATTAGCTGGTTTATACTCAAGTGCATAATAATTCTTCCAAATTGATTACCTATGAATATTAGATTGGTTGTAACGTGGTTTCCTCGGAGAAACTTATCTCGAGCGCCAGCTATTCATTTTACTAGGAAGAATAGCAAACCTACCAGACTAGCTGCTAGTCGGAGACAGAGTTCGCTGTTATCTAGGGTGGTAGCAATAAATAAGTAGTCAAAATTAAATTATGTACCAGTTTATTCACTCCTTCGGAAACTGATTATAAAAACAACAGATATATGTGTAGGTATAAAATATGAGCGAATCGATCAGCAAACATACAATCTGGAAATTCGATCCGATCACGAGCATTTTATGAAGTCTATACCGGGTACTCTGAAAAATCAAAGATTGTTCAATAAAACGCGCCAACCAGAACTGACGAAATGGATACTAAGGACGACCTCGCGAAGTGAAATGACTTGGTATACGGTATCGGGATGTAATTAATTATATTTCTCCAGAAATGAAAGAAACACAACCAGGGCGGATCTCCTCGAGACTTTTATTCACTACCCCAAGTGATTACGCTCCATGACTGTTAGCGAAGAAAAGGTCTATTTTGAGCGCGAATACAGGATTTCACTAACGACGAGCGGTATCTCTTATTTTCTACCCCAAGGGCTTACACATCATGACTGATAGAAAAGGAGAGATTTCTATTTCAACACTTATGACGCGGGAACGCGAACAGGGGGGTTGACGGGACTTCCTCTTCACTACCCCAAGGGCTTACGCACTATGACTGATAGCGAAGGAAGAGTCAGACTCGCGAAACAGGGTAAAGTACGGCAAAAAATAACAGAAAGCGATACAGTACAGCAGTGTCAAATAAATAACCGGTGTAGGTCTAATAAAGAAACTGTACGGTATAGACGGGGACCTACCTCCTTTACTTCAAGGCACTCGCGGGAAACGAAAAGAGAAAAATTAATTTCCAAATGCACTAACCCTCGCAAAACAAAATTTACTCTAAATTTGTGGAACGGCTCGTCGTAAACACAGATAATCAAAGAAGAAACGCAGAGAAAAGAGAAAAGTGACCCGTCGCGGGGGAAAATCTGCTTTTATAGGCAAATCCCCACACGTGAAAAATCTGAAAATTCCAGAATGCGACAAAAGTAACAACCTCGTCAGCTCCGGTTTATCGCATATCAACATCAGAAAAACGTCGAAATCTTCAACGGCATGCAAGAAAATAACGTCAAACACAGATAAACGGTGTTTTACATTTACTCTGCTTATCGAAATGAATGAATTGAAGAGTTGAGAATTAAATATTTTTAAAGGCGGAAATGTGAAATGAAAGGAATGCCTCAAGATGAATTCCAATTTTCTCAGAAAATTCGGATTCATTACATGATAAATAAGCTCTTATGGGCGAGTTATCGTCTAAACTGAACCGTTTTCCTTTTAACCTGCATTTCTACATGAAACTCCACTTCTTCAACAGTTATCTTCTGAATTGAAAAATATCGACCATACGTACGGAAAAACTTTATTCTCATCAAGCAATTAATCATCTGGGACGCTGTGAGCCCCAGAAAGAATTTTCTTGCCAATATTCTACATAAAAGCGCGTATACTATCTCCTCTTCCGATTAACCACATTATTGCTATGCATTACAGATCCCCTATCGAATCCCTGATAAAAAGACAGCGTATTTTGACTTTTGACATATCTACAATACGCAAAAAGAAATTCTTTTTTGAGATAGGTGTATCAGTACTTTGAAATCCCAATTATCAAATTTGAGGGATTGGATTGGGATTCGTGCATTGATTTGGGTACACGGTTGTTTGTGCTAGGCTTTCGGAAACGGTTGTTTCCTTCCTCAGGGCAGCTGTAAAATTATAACATAAAACAGACAACCAAAAACATCATAGACCTCTTGTTCGTTCTTGTGATATTTTTCACTCGATCTACTTGTGAATTGAGTTGAATAAAAACACTGAATTACCTTATATCTATATTCGTTGAATTTGTTTACATGAATGATGTGAGTGAACAGACTTCTTATTCTAGAATGACGCTGTGTGGTACTGATACGGCTCCTATATTCGTGAACAGTACGGAATGTACATATATGCGCATGGTACATATGAGTTAAGATTTGAATATAAACAATACACCTCTTACCGAATACGAGTTCTAGTGTTGTATGGCAATGTAGTCGTGAAATTAAAACTTAAAAACAATTTGAGCTTCCAAAATTTTCACAAATCACATGTATTGTGAGTATTAAAATAAACAAGGTTTAAAACGTACAGAACATAGAGTTTTTTTTATTCTTCTTCTTCTTCTTCTTCCTTCTGGTTGATCAAGCACCCTCACCACGAGGGCAGCCGATCTGGGTCAGCCAGCTAGGCTATGCACCCAATCTCAAGTTGTAGAACTGGACGTTTATTCCTGGGGTCCTGAGGAAGTGCAGGAATCTTGGACAAGCCAATCCCCAAAAATTTTGTAAGAGAAAGCCACGTGCTCAATGCAGAAAACAACACAATAATCACTTTATACGGACACAATCATCTAAAGATTCCACTAATTAACTACAGAAAACTATTATTTCAGAACTGGACGTTGTATTATATCTATATTTCATTGAATAAACGAATTTGGGAGTTCCAAACCAGGACGCGAGGGAATGTAATCATCTCGCCGTAACTACCATTTTGGAACTCCTTTTTTTTATTCTTCATTATTACCCGTCAACTGGACCATCGAAGAATGGTCTGTTTCTTGAATATTCCAACAGATGAGCATAGATGGGACTTAAACCTTGCGTATCTGCTTTTTTATTAATTCGACTTTTTTGAGTTTTGATATTAATCATTTCTGAAATAAATCTTTTTTTGGGTTGAAATTTGTGTCTAAAATTTTAACGTTTTCAAAGTCAATATTATGAGAAAGGCGGTCTGCATGAGTTGAGAGAGCACACCTTGGGTTATTAGTCCTTATGTCACTTTTATGTAATGTTATTCGGTTTTTTAGCCATTGCGACGTCTGGCCCACATAAGTTTCATGGCAACTATCACATTCAATTTCATACACTACGTTTGATCTCAGACTCACTGGCACTGGGTCTTTCAACCCTGAGTGTAAGTCCGACACTCTCTTCTTGCATTGCGAAACTATTCTTAAGTCTTTGCGGTCTTTGAAACAATCCTTAATTTTGTTAGTAAGAAGATATCCAAGTACGGTGATCTTGAAAAGGTGGGAGAAAAAAAAAATATATGTAATAGACATATTCTTTGAAGAGTCACGCCTTTGAGGCCCTGAACATAGACAAACTAATGCAAGTTCTTTTTATCGACCATGACGGGGGCTTGTCATTTCATAGATCATAATATTGGGCAAATTGAACATGTAAATATTTGGCTACTAATCAATATCTTGTTCGTCATTTTTGGATTTTTAAATCGGGCATGTGTATAAGTCCCTTTCTGATAACGAGTTGGCTTTACTTCTTTCATAGCATAAAACACGTAATATCAATGTATAAAATAATAAGTATAAAAGATAAATGGAGATCAAAAACTTAATATTAATCATATAAGTAGTTGAGTCTAGGGTGTGGACTTCACACTACACTAGCACATCTAGCGAAAAATTCGCTCGCCTTTTGGAGCTATCAAAATTGAATAAAAAAATTGTATGAGCAATAGATGAAAGCCGCTGGTTATGAGTTTTGGTCGCGGTATGAGAAGAACGAAATTGACAATGTTGGTATGATAACACTGCTTTCATCTGGCCAGTCAGTAGTTTTTATCAAATTTTCAAAATGTCAGAAGACAAGACAAGAAGCTTCTTTTCGAAAATGTATACCTAAGCAGAAGAATCTAGCCTACATCATTTCATCACTAAAAAAGTCAGAGATCATTTAAAAATATTATTCATTTAGACGACATTATTCCTACTAATTCCTTGTTTAAGGTTCGAGAAATTGAAATTACCTTGTTTACATCTGGAAGAGAGATACTTGGAAGCAATGATCATGTTCCAAGAAGAACTAGAGAATTTGCGAGATCGGTACAACGAAGAACGACAGTCACCCCTGGTACCAAGAAATATGCCACCTGCAAGTGGACGTATTAGGTGGATCAGACAATATTACAGACGAATTCTCCAGCCTATGAGGATATTCAAAACTAAGGATAGGGTTCGTAGATATATATTTATAATTTATATTCATTCAACTAACGGATAAAATTCGAGTGTGCGTCTATAATTTTCTTATATCGTACTGTTTCTGAGTTGTTTTGCGTCATTTGTCCCCCATCATAATTTACTGTTCGAAATTCGAACATTATTTCAAATTATTCATTCCGATATTCATTTCATTTCAATTCCATTGGAATTCAAATATATGAACAATCGAAGTGGATCACGCCACCTACCGAAATCTGCTGACTGGAGGAAAAACGGTGCAACAACCGGGGGACGGCGAATCTACTTATGACCGAATAAGGAAATGTTATTTTTATTGTTATGGTTATATTTACACTTATACAGGCAAACAGAGAATTTTTCCTGAGGTTTTTATCTCTATTTTCATGTATCGTACAAAGATATGTATGGTACCCCGTTGACATTTTTCCTCTGCTTAAGCCGGCCACAGACTTCGTTCTCTTCCATCCGTTCGTATCGCCGCGATTCGAACCGACGATTCTGATCGCCGTCCTGTTGTGCCCACACACTTCGGTAAATCCTCCCAGTTATTTTTCATTCGTTTTCGGATCTGTACGTCAAGAAGAGGAAATATCTTTCAGCAATGGCGGCCGGGGTTACTGTGTCGGATGAAAATTTAAAAAATCTTGTTAATTGTCTGTAAAAATCGATGAAATTCGCAATAAATTGTTTGTTAGCTGTCTTCTGATCCATCGTTGTTGAAATAACTAAATAAAATGATACAAAAACAGTACGGCAATATGGTCTAGACGCGATATGCTCGCCGCTTATGAAAACTAATCTCTGATATTTTCCAGTCGTTTTCGGATATATACGTCAAGAAAAAGAAATATCTTTCAGCAGTGGCGGCCGCGGTTACTGTGTCGAATAAAAATTAAAAAAGCCAGTAAATTGCCTGTACAAAATAATGAAATCCGTGATAAATTGTTTGTTTGCTGTCTTCTTAACCATCGTATTTGAAATTACTGAATAAAAGTACAGAAAAACAGAATTAAATGAAGGTTACACGCGACACGTTCTCCGCCAATTTAAAAATAACCGCCGATTGTGAACGAAATCCACACACACTGTCGGTTTGGAACGAGAACCGATGAAGCGTCGTTCCAAAAATCAAGCTCCGACAGATATTTGAACCGACGATTTGGCACGACCCCCATATATACAGGGTGGGCTTTTTAAAACGAAACAGACGAGATAACGGGCGCAATAAATTTATTTCGAAAAAATGCTCGGAAACGTCGATTTTTACTTCGAGGGGGACAACTTTTTCGCTTCAATCCTTAGTTTTAGAACACCAACACCTAAATTTTGAATAGGAAAGATAGGGTGTGTGATACCTCATTTGAAAGGCCTTGTTATCTTGAATTCAGCGTATTGATATTTTTCTCATTTAATGCATTCGTTTTCGAGATATTCAATTTTGAATTTCGTACAGTACCAGTCATTACGCGAACCATGCTATGTGAAATCATCAATTATTTAACTAATTCATTCTGTGGTTACGATGGTAACCGTTAATTGTCAACATTAGACAACGAGATAATTATATATCTGGACGGAGCCGTCCGGAGGTTCAGCCTGATGGGAGATGTTGTGGTGCAATCGGCGCAACCCTCCGAGATGGTACCGTAAGAGCCTGCGTTTGTACGAGGGTCAAACTAGCCCCACACAGGAGCCGAAAAACGATGGGAGAGCGCGATGGACGGAAGACGAAAATGTCCTACTGATGCGTGCTCATTACATAGCAAAGAACCTACAGGAATCATCAGAATAGACATACCGCCAAATTTTAACTGAAATATGGAATGACTTCAGACCAGATAAAAAGCTTTACACTAACCTACTAGCTTACCGTGTCAGATACTTTCTGGAAAACCAGAAATTCTCGAACGCTGAACTTACAACCATCCAGCAAAGCATCTGGCCACAAACTGCTGTACCGGTCGAGGAAGAGGCCGAACTATTGGAAGAGGCCGAACTATTGGAAGAGCAACAGTCAGAACACCAAAATGATCATCTATATAAAGAGCTGGAAAAGGTTTTCAGCAGAAATCTCTTTTCGTACGCAGCTATGGCCCCGGAGAGCAGACCCAGGATTTCTAGAATGAAAGGCTTGCACATAATGTTGCAGAAGGTTCAGTTGGTAGATGCCATTATCCAAGCGTATGTCAGTAAGCCCTCTTCTATCAGCGAGATAGTTGATCTGGTATACGCGGGAGCAGGTACTGTATGTGAGGAAATGGGGATGAGCCTGAAAGTGTCAAAAACGAGGCCAGAGATAAACCAACCCCCATGAAAGACCCGCCTAGAGAAGAAAATAGTTACTATCCGGAAAAAAATTGGTGTTTTACACACATACCTTAATAGTGATACATTATCTTACAAGATCAATAAAGCTGTCCACAAAATAGTCTCCGAATTCCGGATCAAATCATGGGCAGTTGACTTAAGGCAGAAACTGGAGACCGTCTGCGACAATCTGAAACAGAAGGTGAAAGCATTAGGAAATCGTACGAAGCGCTACAACGAAAGGACCAAGAGATACAGAAACAACCAACTGTATTATAAAAATCAAAAACCATTCTTCGGAAACCTCGAGAACCAGACTTCTACAGATGGCAAAACACCGAAGGCACATGATATGTGTAAATATTGGCAGGAACTATGGGGTAAAGATAAACATCATAACGACGACGCAGGATGGATTAGGGAAGCTGAGGCAGAAAGCACTAAGTACGACATGGAAAACATTAAAATTACCAAAAAAGATATTGAAAATGTTCTCAAGAAGACCAATAACTGGGCTGCACCTGGACCAGACAAGATCCACAATTACTAGTGGAAATACTTCCCCAGTACCCTTTAGCGGACCTATTCCTGAAGGCACTGACCCATCGACTATACCAGAGTCCCTCACATTGGGCAGTACCCTCATGATACCAAAGGGCAACATATCGACAAACCCCAAAAATTATCGCCCAATCACATGTTTACCGACCATTCACAAGATCCTTTCTGGCACAATCACCATGCATATATGGAAACATGTGAGGAAACACAATATCTTGGCACGTGAACGGGGTGGATGCTGCAGGAACGCAAAAGGTTGTAAGGAACTCCTTGTAGTCGATCAAATCATCACTAAACATGTTAAGAGTAAGCTTAGGAACATCTCTGTAGCCTGGATCGACTACAGAAAAGCATTTGACTCGGTGCCGCACTCCTGGCTGATAAAAGTGCTGCGATTGTATGGAATCTCCGAGAACATCATCAACCTATTAGAACACCTGATGAAATCCTGGCGTACTAGGTTGATAATCGATAGCAAGGACGCAACCAGTGTCTCTGAAGAGATAGCAATCAGATGTGGAATCTTCCAGGGAGACACACTGAGCCCGCTGTGGTTTTGCCTGGCCTTGAATCCCCTCAGCAAGCTTTTGAACAACATCAAATATGGGTACACTCTCAACAAAGAAAGAAACGTCAAGATAACATACCAATTGTACATGGACGACCTGAAGCTTTTCGCAGCCAATAAAGACCAGTTGAGGAGATTATTGGAGATAGTCTTCTTTTAGCCAAACCATAGGAATGGAAATGGGCCTGGACAAGTGTGCGGTCCTAAATGTAAAGAAAGGCAAAATTGAGGAGGGACCAGGTATCAGGCTGTGGGATGAGTCGAGAATAGAATGCTTGCAACCTCAAGAAACATATAAGTACCTTGGCGTTCAGCAGGCTCTGGATATAAAAACAGCAGAAGTAAAGGAGAACTTCAAAGCAAAGTACTTCGGCAGGGTCAGAAGTTTGCTGAAGGCCAAACTGTATGCCAAGGCTCTCTTTACTTCAATAAATATATGGGCTATATCTTGCATGAGCTACTCATTCGGGGTTGTGCGCTGTACAACTGCAGAATTACAAGCACTGGACATCCAGGCGAGGAAGCTGCTCACTAGGTATGGTGTCCACCACCCCCATTCATCGGTGAGCAGACTATATCTCAGCAGATGTGAGGGAGGAAGAGGGCTTCAAAACCTAAACCTTGTTGAAATCTAGGGGTAGATAATAGTTTTCGATAACATCGAGGAATGAAGATTTTATTATGAATTAATTGAAAGTTAATAGAGAGTTTCATCGTCATACGGTCGATCCTCCGATTGTTACCTACCTGTAAATTGCTCTGAAGTTCCCGGTAATTAACATATTATTATGAGCTCTAATATTTTCTATTTCTGTCCCAAATTGTTTCGAATGTTCCGGAAACTATCATTACCTCCTCCCAATTCTTAGCAATAGAGTCTAACTGTTTGTTTATATATTTTTGTTTCGATGCCAAATATTTTAGTTTACCCATCTGAAGATGCTATTGTTATAGCGAAACAAGTGTCAAGGTTTAAAGGTTTAAAAACTCATTTTGTCAAAAGCGTATAATCTGTTTCAATTTCAATTATGGATTTTCATCAAGTATAGGCCACATCAATTCAATATGAAAAGATGATCTTTCAATCGACAAGAAATAAAATAGTCTGTTTGTTATTATTCGAACTCTAATTATATCAGACATAATGAGCCTAACCTACATAGGTACCACTCATTATCTCACGTGAAACTATCCCTTATACATCAGTCTGCTTTACATTAGATAATTTTTAGCCATTTGAAGCGATTAAATACATCTATAATAATATATAAAATTCTCGTGTCACAGTTTTCGTTGCCATACTCCTCCGAAACGGCTCGACCGATTTTGATGAAATTTTTTGTGCTTATCCGGTATCTATGAGAATCGGCCAACATCTATTTTTCATCCCCCTAAATGTTAGGGGTAGTCCACTCCTAAATTATTTATATGGCAAAACAACGTTTGCCGGGTCAGCTAGTCTTATATATATTTTTTAAAGCTTGGATGTTGGGATTAAGGAAATTATTTGCATATTGATTCTATAGGATACTTTTATAATATAATACAGTATTGGAAAATTAGGGGGGTGAACTAGGCCAACAAAAGGTTGGTTAGGTTAGGTTAGGTTATGTTTGGGTTAGGTTGTGCTACCCTAAATGATCATCTTATAGTAATTAAATGGATAAAACACTGAGAATTCCGAAAAAATAATTAAGGATGAACACTCCAATAGCTGTGGCAATAGGAGTGGTCTATAAAAAGGAAGTTAGGTTTTGGTTGGGTTAGGTTGTGTTAGACTAAATGATCATCCCATAGTGATTAGATGTTAAAAACATCGATAATAAGATGGTGATTGGATGGTAAAAACACTGACCCCGGGTTTCATAAAGCTTGATCGGGGAATCAACCCTTGATTGACGAACAGACGTCAATATGTTTTTAATCGATAATTCAGTCATGATCATTCAGAATATCATTCTCGCATCAAATTATGATGTTTATAAGTCCATTTACGTATTCTCAATTGCTACTTCTTCTATATATTCAGAAATCAAAAGGTTTCAGTGATTTCGTCTTAGAAATCGAGTGACTGTCAAATCGTTGATCGGACAACCAAAGTTTTATGAAACCCTCTGTGAGAATTCCAAATTAAAGAAAAAAATTAAAGGAAGAACTACACCAATAATGAGGATAATTTATGGTTGGGTTAGGTTGAGTTACCCCCAATTACTGATATTCAATTTAACCAGATTATACAACATTTACCATCATGTTTGGGAACCATTAGTCGAATCGGCGGTCATATAGAGATCCAACGAAAACGATCCACAATCGACGACTTATCGTTGGTGCTTTTCTATATACCATACAATGGTGTAGGGTGTTATATTACAAATCAAAATTATTACTCTAATTTACCTACATTTCAGTTATAAATTCTTATACTTGGACTTCGTTTCCATGCACAAACTTGGTCCACACTCTCTTGTTCAAAGCCATAGCTTTTGCTTCATTCCATGTTTTTCCTTTCTCATTGATGATTTCAGTCAGGGTGTTATTCCATGTTTGCTCTGGTCTTCCTCTTTTCCTCCTCTTTTGGATTTTGGCTTCCCATATTTGTTTTACTGGTCTTTCCTTGTTCATTCGGTTCAAATGTCCCCACCAGCTGAGTTGTCTTTTTTCTACAAAATCCTGTATGGGCTCTTTCTATCTCTAGGTCTTGATAAATTTTTTCATTTCTTATTTTATGCATTCTAGTCACGCCCTTCGCTCTTCTGAGGTATTTCATCCTTGATCCCGCTTTTCTGTTTTCTATTCAGGGCCCATGACTCGCATGAGAAGGTTAGTGTCGGTCTATAGATTACCTTGTATACCTTCATCTTTGTGCTTTTGGAAATCTCCTTCTTACTTATAAAGCTGTTGTTCATCATATGATATAACCTTATTGTACTTTCTATCCTTCGATTAATTTCTACGTCTTGCTTTCCGTCCTCGCTTAGTTCTACTCCCAAGTATCTAAACGTTATCACCTGTTCGATCTTTGTTCCGTCCAATCCTATGTTCAGTTGTTCCGGATCTCCTATCACGATAACTTTCGTCTTGGTTTTGTTGATTTCCATTCCGAAGTCTCTGATGACTTCATTCCATATTTCCATGTTTCTCTGTAGATCTTTTTCCCGTTCAGTGATTATGATGATGTCATCTACAAAAGCGCATTCCGATATTTCCACCCTCTCCATATGTTTGTATCCAACCTGAAACTTCTTAATTCTCTTCGTGCATTCTTTCAGAATTTCATCCATAAATATTAGGAACAGCACCGGACTCAAACTTCCCCCCTGTCTCAATCCTGTTTTTGTTTGGAAGGTTTTTTATGTTCTATTCAGACTTATTACACGATTTCTGTTCAATTTGTAAATATTCTTTATGACTTTCATCAGCTTTCCCCGTATTCTTTTTTTCTCAAGTATAGCCCACAGTACTTCTCTTTTCACCTTATCAAAGGCTTTCACCAGGTCTATAAAGCCTATGTATAGTTTTTTGTTTTCCATTTTTGCTTTCTCGAAGAGTATCTTCATAGTAAAAACATGATCTTGGATGCTTCTACCTCTCCTGAAGCCGCTCTGTGTTTCTTCTAGTGTTGTTTCGATTTTCTCTCTGATCTTTCTGTCCAATATTTTCTCATATATTTTCATAGCAGTGCTCAATGAAGTTATTCCCCGATAATTACTGCAATCTTGTTTGTCACCTTTTTTGTATATCGGAACTATTAGGGCTGTTTGCCAATCTTCTGGGATTATTTCATCCTTCTAAACCTTATTGAAAATCCTCAGTAGACTTTCCAATCCCTTCTGTCCTAAGTTCTTGATCATTTCCGAGATTATTTTGTCACTTCCAGGCGCCTTTCCATTCTTCAACGTTTCTATGGCCTGCTTCAGCTCTTCAAGTGTTATTCTTCCTTTCAGGTGGTTCGTATCGATCTTCTATTTCGTTCTGACAATCATTCAGCAGTTCCAAAAAATATTCTCTCCATCTCTCCATCTCTCCATTACTTCCTCATCACCCTTTAACGGAATTCCATTTTTACCCTTTATATTCACATTTTCATTCTTTCTTTCGCTTCTTTGTGCTTTTAGAGTTCTGTAGAATGGTTTTTGATTTGTCTTATAGCTGTTTTCCAATTTCTCCCCAAACTTTTTCAACTTTTCCTTCTGCAGCGATAGTATAAAGGCCTTAACATTCTTTCTCTGTTTCTTATATTCTTCATAATTGTCTGTGGTTCTATTGCTTAGATACTTCTCCCATTTTTCCCTTTTCAACTTTAATTTCGCTTTCACTTCTTTATTCCACCATGCCGTTTGCTTCTTCTTGTTAGATTTTTTATAGCTTCCACAAACCTCTCTTGCCGATTCTATGACTATATTTTTAAATTTGTTCCACATGCTATTCATTGTTGAGTCATTTATCTCAAATTTTCGCTCAAATTTTATGTCCGTCTCCTTTTTGTAAATTGCTGCCACTTCTCTGTTTGATAGTCTATATGCTCTCAGGCAGTCGTGTTCTATTTTCCTTTCTTTGCTTTCATCTTTCTTAATGCTTCTATTCATATCCACTCGGCGGTCGAATAACAGATGCGGAAGCCGGCACTCTACACAATCTACGATCACTAGATCAAGTTTAAACGGTAGGTAAGTATTTTCAGCCAGTCCAACGGACTCAAGAAAGCGGAAAATAGCCCTCAGGTATGCACTACGAAAGGAACAATAATGCTACAAGTGACTTGCCTTAAACTTTCAAACTTCTTGACGTAATTTCCAATTCACGGTAATAACACCTTACGCACTTTTCTCGGCAGCTCGATCTCCTCTGACTTCGCTCTTGACCTTCCGCGCAGGGCTCGAAGAAGTACCATTTCTCGGGAAAACTGTCCCTACTATCGTTAACTCATTTCCCTATTGGCTGCACTCAAATTGCCCGATCAATCAGCCGGCTCGAAAAGAGACAGAAACAACTGAAGAGAAGGAAAAACTGAACAAGTTGAAAGACCTCCCTCGACTCAGAAAATGTACGGTTGAACGGAAAGAATTATATGGAACTGGTCGGTGGAAAACAATGGCATAATATCAATCGGTAAAGACCCCCTATGATAACATAACGGTTTTCTTCGAAAAAATATTTCGGTTGATAGTTCTTATTATGCAAGTATAGATGAAGAAATTTCCTTTCCGTGGCGGGACAAATTCTGCCTCGTCACAGTTCCATCTCCAAGTTTTTTCTGAAAAAATCATCATTTCGGACCGTATAATCTTTTCCTCGGTTTTGAGTTTTTCATTTTCTTCCTTAATATCTTCATTCTGTTTTCATTTCTTTTTCATCTCTTCCTGGTAATTTCGCTGTTCAACTCTTATCTCTCTCATTTCCTGCATCATCTCCATCATTTTATCTATTTGATCATCTTGGATACTTGATTTTGATTTTTGTGGTGTTCGAAGTATTCTCTTACTTTTTACAAATATGTACCCCTCATCCCTCTCATTACTTCTTCTTTTTTCTTCGTCACTTGTATTATCTTCCTCATTCCTCATCTTTCCCTCTTTCGGCAATCTTCAAAATATATCTGAGTACAACTCTGTCTCCAATGCCAGTTTCAAAATTGTTTATCGGCGGCGATAACGTTTGTTATCTCTCTCGACAGCTGTTTTTCCACTCAGATATTGAATTTTCACCCCGAATTTTTCGCTGTTGTTTACTACTTTACAAGTTCAATTTTGATTTCAAAACCACTAATCTCCAACTTGGTCTCAACTAGTGTATCTTTAAAAAGAATTGTGTTCACTTTTGAAAATTTCTCGCTCGTAATCTTCGAGTATATCGAGTTTAATTACAGAGCTCTCGACTTGAATACACCGCTTCACAGATCAGCTTTTTTTTTTTGGTGTAGCAGGGGGAAAATCTGCAAGACAGACGAACCACCCTCATCTCCTGAGGAGGAACAGTGTGGGGTTTCTCACTCTCCCGAGCTCGAGACCCACCAAAAACCCTACTGCTTCTTGAATTTTGGTTCCGAGCATTTGCCTATAAACCGTTCATCTCTTGGTCGGTTTTCTTCTCGCACACTATCGTGCTGGGATTTATGTGTTTATCCTCTATTGGATTAACACTTTATTGAATTGTTCAATAAGTTTCTGTTGTTATTTTAATCTCTTTTTAATTGATCTCCTGGTCTCCTTCGGTAAATTCGCATTCTCCTTTTGTCTTCCTCTGGGTCGTAGTCCACTAGTCTCCTGAGTTCTTGATTCGGATGGTTTTTCACTGTTTCGAATAATTTCTCTGCTTTTCTGTTCATGAATTCCGTTATGGTTTCCCATTTCAGGTCCTTATAAATCTGTCTATTCCTGACGAACCAAGGTGCATCTATTGCACATCGTAGCAGCTTGTTTTCAGTGGCCTGAATTCTTTTTGATATGGCTCTTTGCCGCGAAACCCCAGGCAACTGATCCATAAGTCAGTTGAGGCCTAGCAACGGCTTTGATTATCTTCAATTTTGTCTCTTTCGACATGTGGCTTCTTCTTCCTATCAGAGGATAGAGTCTATTCATCGCTGCTTTCGTTTTGTCGATTGCTCGTTTGATATGACTTTTCCAGGTAAGTCCTTTGTCAAGCGTTATTCCTAAATATTTGGCTTCATTTTTCCAGTCGATTTCTTCGCCGTCAACATCCAGTTTTGTTGTGCGTATCAGTCTTCTCTTCTGTAGTAATATTGCTTGGCTCTTTTGTCCATTTAGCTTGATTTTCCACTTTATGCTCCAGTCATTTGTTTCGTCAATCGACTCTTGTAGAACTCGTTCTATTATTTCAGGGTTTCGGTGTCGAGTTGCTATGGCTGTGTCGTCAGCATATAACGTTAGCATGGTTCTTGGATTTTTCGCAATATCGTGGATGTATATGTTGTACAGAAGTGGCCCAAGTACTGATCCTTGGGGTACTCCAGCCTCTATATCTCTTGTTGAGGAGCATTCTCCTCCCACTTTTACGTAAAATCTTCTATTTTTGAGATGATTCCTGATCAACTTGCATATTTTGATCGAATATCCAGCACATCTCATCTTATATATTAATCCTTCATGCCATACTCTGTCTAATGCTCTGGCGACGTAGCTTGTTTATTTTGGAATCCCTCTGTTATGTGCTCTGTGAGCCTTAATAATTGTTGTTCTGTTGAATGCTCTCTTCTGAATCCGAACTGTTCTGGTGGTATTAATTCCAGATTTTTGGTTTCCTCATTTAGCCTCGTGGCGATAATTCTTTCTACTACTTTTCCTAACGCCGACAGTAGACTTATCGGTCTGTAGTTTTGTGGAAACTTCTTCTCTTTGAATGGTTTATTGAATACTATGACTTCTGCTGTTTTCCATTTTTCTGGGTAGTGTTCTGTCCTCATAATTCCATTCGCGATATTTGTTAGAGCGGCTATACCTTTTCTAGGTAATTTCTTTAACATAACATTCGTTATTTTATCGCTTCCGGGAGCTTTCCTCTTCTTCTAATTATTTGATATATTAATGGAAACAACAATTCCGAAGGAATTGTCGTTCCAATAGTGTGAGTTAGTCATGAACTATCATAGGAATCAGAGAATTCGAAAAATTCAAGTGCAACTGTAGACCGGTTTCGGGATCATTTTCCCTCGTCAGTACAGTATAGCACTGAATCTCTCGAGTGGAGGGTGGTGGTCTTATGCTATCTTGGGACGTCGCTTTGAGATATTCTCATCACGATACGCCACCTATCTCGCAAAGACTGAACCAAACCTCACTTTCTCTGCAGACTCCTACAAGGAGTCTTCTTTCTTTTTGTATTCTAATTATTTCCCTGATTTCATTTGGCGATGTTGGCTTGTCTATTTCAGCAGTCGCTGGTAATTCATCCATTTCTTCATCATTTTCTTCAACCAGTTCTTCCAAACCTTCATTATCGTCGTCTATCCTGTAATTTATTCTCGATTCTCCTTCGATCGAGTCCGCCAATGCATTTGCCTTATCAGTATTGGTATAAGCCATTCCCCTTTCTCCGTGTAGGGGTGGAATTTTAGTTTTTTCTCCTCGTAGGCTTTTTTGCATCCTCCATGCAGAATGATCGATTGTATTCAGTTCTTGAACCCTTTTGTTCCATCTGCTTGTTCTTAGATCTTTCAGGGCATTTTTCAGAACTTGGCTATGTCGGTTGAGGTTCCTTCTATTTAGATCATTTTTGTTCATCCTATATATTCTTCTGAGTCTTCGATTTTCTTGTATAAGATCTTTTACTTCTTTAGGCGTATCGCCATGCGGATGACTTGGTGCTGGTCTCTTCACTCTTCCCGTGCTTTTTTCGTAAGCTTTCAATATAATCTCTTCCAGTTTTTCTACCGCACATTCCAGATCGTCTGGAGTGCTTATTGTTGGAATTTCTGTTATTTCCGATTGTATTCAATGGCTGTATTTAGTCCAATTGGTATATTCTTTTATTTCCAGCAGTTTTTCTCTTGGTTCTTCTCCAATTGTCAATTCCACGGGATTGTAGTTTGAGGTTCCATCTTCCAAAGTTTCAATCGAGAATTCTTGAGTTATATTTTTCAATATCGCGATATCCATTACATCTGGTATTCCTCTTCCAGAAGCAAGATATGTCGGTAGCTCTGGTCCAATAACTATGGCATTTTGTTTTTCGGCGAAATTCTTGAGTTTTTTGCCATTTCTATTCTCTGTTATGCTATTCCATAATGGGGATTTACAGTTGAAACCTCCGATAGAGATTTTCGGGTTTGATCCTTCCAACATGTTGTTTATCTCTTCTTCCAATAGATTGTTTTGTGGTGGCTTATACGCCGAGGTTATTTCGACTCTTTGCCGATTTAATTCGGCAACAATCGTCACTTTTTCTGTTTTTCCTTGTGTTTCGTCGGATCTACTTTTAAAGTAGTGTTTCAGATCTGTTCTCACCAATATTGCTACTCCTCCTCCGGTGTTTGTAATTCTGTCACATCTATATGTTTCATAATTCATGAAATTCAGACTTCTGTTCCGGTTTATTCTTGTTTCCTGTAGGGCTATAATATCAGGTTGTCTTTCTGATATTATTTGTTCTATCTCGGCTTTCCGAGTGTTGATCCCGTTTATGTTCCACGAAATTATCTTGAGGGATTTCTTCCTAATATCCGTAAGGTCCATTAATTCAGTTTACTGAATAATGCTTGGAGTTTTTTCTCCATTTCCCTCTCAATTTTCAACATTATCTTGTTGAAAATTTTTTCCGTGAAGATATCTAAATCATCGGCTTATTCAGATATCTTCTTCTTCTCCTGTTGACTGTTCACAGCCTGTTTCATTGTAAGCTTTTTCTGTCCTTCTTTTTTCTGGACGGGTTTTGGAGTCTCCCTCTTCTTTTCCTGCTCTGTAGGTTGGGTCTTCGCTACTTCCTGAATTTTTTGTTCAGAAGTTGTTGTTTTTGTTACCGTCTTTTTCTGTTCAACTGATTTTCGGGAATTTTTCTTTCTGGTCACCAACTTGAACTCGCTACATCCTTTGTAGCTAGCTGGATGGCCCTCTTCTCCACATAAGACGCATGTGGCATTTCTCTCTTCACCTTTTCTGGTGAGTGTGCAGTCATTGCTGCTATGACTTCCTGAGCACTTCACGCATCTCCACGAAAAGGAGCATTTGTTTTGTGCATGTCCGTACCTTTGGCACCTAAAGCACTGGCTTGGACTTTCAGGCCTCTTTTTATGTTCAACCACAATACAGAGGTTGTAGAGTCGCTTCACTTCGAAGATTTCCTTTTTCTGGGTTTTAACCAGGTGGAGAGGTATTGGCTTCTTTGTCTTGTTCGATATCATTCTGGACACCTCAGCGTCTGATATTCCCTGGAATATCAGGTCGTCCTTAATCAACGCAAGATCAGCGTCGATTGGTAAATGCCTAATAACGGCATATATTTTGTTCTCCTCCCCCATTCGGTAGGTAGAAAATTCCTTACCATGCTGCTCGAAGAATGTTGTGATTTTTCTAAAATCATCTACGGTTGACGCGATGATTTTTATACCGTCTTTAACTGTAGTTGCACGGTTGTAGTTTATCCTTTTTGTGTAGAGAGCTTTAGATATCTCTACCCAATCTGAGGTGCCCATCATCGTGATGGGTGGAATTTTATCTTTTTTAGGCACTTCCGTTGCCTTCTTGACAGTTTCCTCGTCAGAAGAGGAGCTTTCTTTTCGCGCGCGTTTAGTTGGGGGCGCGTTTGGGGCCTTCGCGACCTGCGTTGAATCATTTTTCCTTGTTTCGGGTTGTGAAACAATTCCCATAAGGGAATTATTCTTGGAACCCGCTACCGGTTTTGTGATTGCGGCGTAAGTGGGAGATTTCGGCATATTATTGCGGGTCATTTCCTCCCTCAAGAGGCGCATCTCACCGACCAACTGTGACACAGTTTCAGTCAGTTTGACAATTTGAGCTTTCAACTGCCCATTTTCTTCTCTGAGCTTTACAAGCTCCTCGTATTCGCCTTCGCTGAACTCTTCAGCATCGGTCGCCTCCATGTAAGAACCCTCATTATCTGAGGTTTCCGACATGGTTCTATACTCAAAAATCTCAAAATATCAAACAATTTGAAGATAATAAAATATTCAGAAATCTTCACTGAAATAGTCTAATATAAAACTATGGTATAAAGCCGAACGTTTTATACGCTATGAGTAAAATCAGAAAAGAGATACGAAAAATGAGCTCACCTGATGTTTTCTGCAGTACCAACGAGAAAAAAAATCCTCTGGACACTTAGGATGAACACCAACTTTGAAAATTTTAACGAATTAAAATTCCGATAACAAATATAGAACCTACACAAACTTCACAGACGGAATCAAATATTCCGCTTGAAAGACTCTTACTACACAGGATTGAAACAGACATTTCCAATGACGACTGGATTCCCTCCCACCAATTTGGATTCAGACAAGGACATTCAACGGTTCAACAAACCCACCGAATAACCAGAGTCATCAATGAAGCTTTTGAAAAAAAGCAGTACTGCACCTCAGTATTTTCAGATGTAAGTCAAGCTTTCGACAAAGTCTGGCATGCTGGGTTACTATATAAAATCAAAACTATTCTCCCTTTAAAGTACTTCAGCATCTTGAAATCATATCTCACCGATCGAGAATTCAAAACAAAAGTAGGGGAGGAAACATCTCAAGGAAGTGTATTGGGTCTGATCCTCTATGTGCTGTACACTGCTGATCTGCCAACATGTAATAACACAACAACTGGAACTTTTGCAGACGATACAACTATAATAGCAAGCCACGAAGATCCCATAATAGCAGCCAAACTTGTACAATAACATCTGAAACTAGTAGAATCCTGGGTCAACAAATGGAAAATAAAAATAAATGAAACAAAATCAAAAAAAGTAGATTTCACCCTGAGGAGAGAACGATGTCCTCCAATCCATCTCAATGGTAAAGCAATATCACAAGCTGAAACAGTAAAGTATCTGGGATTCCACTTAGATACCAGACTTACTTGGAAAGAACATATTGAAAAGATGAGAAAACAAGAAGATTTTAAAACCAAGGAAATCTATTGGCTAATAGAAAGAAAGTCAAAACTATCATTAGAAAATAAAATTCTTTTGCACAAAACAATTATAATTCCGATTTGGGCGTATGGACTTGAAATTTGGGGATGCGCAAGCAAGTCAAATATAGCCATCATTCAAAGATGCCAGTCCAAGATATTGCGCATGAGAGCCAATGCACCATGGTATGTCACCAACCAAACACTCCATGATGATCTGAAAATACCCTTTGTCCAGGATGTCATAAAAACAAGAAGTAGAAACCACCACTCTAGATTGGAAGTACACACAAATATCCTTTTACAACCCTTAACACGTGACAACGAAGTGAGAAGACTGCAAAGGAAATGGCCAACTGACCTAATGGAATATTAAGAGATTCTCCCAATGGGGAGAACCTCTTCATGCTATATTTTCTATGTCTAGAATTGTTAAAAAATTAGCTCATAGAATTGTATTCTGATTGCTGATCAATAAAAGCTTGAAAAAAAAAAAGAATACAATGTTACCATACAGATTATTTGAAATTTTATTCACTAAGTATATACTGAAAACAAAAAAATACTTTCATCAAATAAATTCCCTTTAAAATGGTTAATTCTCAGATCAATAGAAGTGGAAGCAGCTGAATTTTATGGAACTTGTATTATGAGAATCTAAAAGAGTTTGTTTATTGAAGAGATCCTCAAGTCTTTTGAACACATTTTCGGTATTGAAAGAGTAATGTATTTATATTGCATATAAACTATAATAAGCAGTATTTTGAACTTTCATTTTCAGCAACTCAAATACTTCAACAACCTGCTTCCCTCTTCAAATCTTTATACCTCGAAAGTGCTTCTGGGTGTTGAAGTGCATCATAATTAAGAGCTCTTTTTACGAAACTGTAAGCTTCAACTCAATAATAATGTAACTTTAGAGGAGAGTGTTTGAGGTCATTGCCATATTTATGTTTTTTATGTATGCAGGTCCCTTCGAAGAAATTTCACTTTAGGTATTTGCCTCGGCGTTCCAAGCTTTCATCTTGAATTTATCCTTCCAATGAATTGAGAACTGCTTGTAGGGTAGCAACGAGGGTAGCAACTACTGACGACACACTCGTCGTCTTGAATCGGTTTTCTGACTTCAATTAGCTGTTTTTCAATTTCTGTTTTTCTGTTCTCCGTGTGTTTATTCCTGCAACAATTTTTCAAATGAAATTTCACTTCGAGATATGAGGTATCCTGATAACAGACATTTTTTTCGAAAATTCATAGAAATAATGGGAATATCTGAGCTCCATTTAGAAGGTCATAATATTGTAATCATAACAAGAGAAGTAACATAATTTTCACATTGCAATTGAAATATATCTTAGAAATAAAGGAAACTTTTTTGATTTTCAAAAAAAGGTCAACGCCGTGTACCTCAAAACATGACCGTTCAATGACCTTTGCTCAATTTTATGGATTTACATTCCTAAGACGAGTTCTATTCACCATAGTAGTTTATAAGGAATTTTTTGTACCACCCTGGGTAGGAATGTACCTTACTTGTTTTATCCTTGAACTACAAGACGCTTTCATTTTTTTCTGCAAATCCTGAACTGGCATTCTTGTTTGATGATTTTGATCCCATTTTCCTTCCATTTCCTTTAAAAACTCCAGTACTGAAGACAGGTGTGGCACTACTGTGCCACACCTATTG
The DNA here is from genome assembly GCF_907165205.1 of Coccinella septempunctata. Classification (NCBI taxonomy): domain Eukaryota; kingdom Metazoa; phylum Arthropoda; class Insecta; order Coleoptera; family Coccinellidae; genus Coccinella; species Coccinella septempunctata. The sequence goes on along the minus strand of NC_058189.1, from coordinate 30,183,479 downwards.
GCTATAATTACAACATTGTTAAAGCAATTAAAATCTCGTTCTACTGTTAATCTCGAAACCAGAAAGGATGTTTGTACAAAAAATCATGGTATATCATAGAAGGAAGAGAATCTAATAAATTTCACCACAAAACTAGAAGTTGTCAGAAATCACTCGCAAAATTCCAAACAAAGTGATATTCAGACAAGAGAGCGAGTTAACAAAGTGGTGAAGTACCTATCTTACCTCACTCGGGATGGCATCTTTTTTCAAATTTACGGTAAAAGTCGATTTATCTCATTAGACTGAAGTCTGTAGTGTAAATTACAAGAGAAGTGTAAATTGTTTTCAAGACCCACTGCAACTCTCCACTACTGTTGTCTGGTTTCATTTCTTGAGAAACTAAAATTTAAATCAATTATTTTAATGTACAAACTCAACATTTCAATGTAGGTAAAAATCATCACATCGAATTCAAACAGAATTCGACCCTGACCCCTAACTCCCTCCCCTGATTTCATAAGGTCGTGAACTCAAACCAGAATAAAATATCAAAAACTTACCGGAATAAGTGAACCGCTCTCCTCTTTCATGCGTAAATTGCACTTTTATTTCAAACACACGATATTATGGCACATCGCTGCATATTTTCCAAAATATTACGACGTGAATGATTGAAATAATATATTGACAATTACAAATACACACGCCGTCTTAGAAATTCAGAAGCGATCAGGAGGGGAATACAAGCGAAAATTTATTTCATTAGTGGTTGCCTGAAGTGGGAAGTATTGGAAAAATGAACAGTCTGGAAAATAGATTATGTTCCATCTATTTAATCTATGTAAGCACCATATTTTCCGAATATTCAAATTGTTATCAAGATACCTAATAGGATTTCCTGCTTTTGTTGTCGTAAACAAAATGAAAATCATCTGGTCCTATCGTGTGTCATATGCGGGAATTCCTTCGGGGGTGCCTGTGTTGGTATGGGAAACTCCGAGATTCGTATTATCAGTTCGAAGAAATCAGTGGCGTGGAGTTGTCCCAAATGTGAGAATTTAGGCGGTGATGTAAACAAACAAACAACTTGATTTTACAAGGTATGCCTGAGCAAATTGATGGTTCCTATGATGATTTAATTACTAGTGACTGTGAGACAGTAAATGGGATGCTCAGATCTGCTCTACCAAGAACCAAGTTGTCCTGCGCTAGGCCCGTCGGAGGTTAGACGTCTGGGCAAGCGATCGATTGGTAATGGTAAGCCATCATGGATAACAGTCAACTGGAACATAGGGTATTGGGAAAGTCGAATAATAATAATAATAATAAAGGTCTTTATTCCTTCAAAATAAATCCATACACAGGAAAATACATTAAATCTAAAAAGAAGGTAAAGGCGAGATTCAGTGAACTCAATAAGTGCACTGTTCTATCTAACCTTAGATTCATACAAGAGCCGTTATAAAAAAAATCATATGTGCAAGCAATAACAAATATACAACAACAAAAATATTTACTTCTTCCTCTAAATCTAAAAATCCATAAATCTAACCCTAAGCGGTTATCGTTGGTTATAGTTCTGATGTTCACAGGCAGACCGTTAACAACTTGCGCCACTCTATAGGAAAACGAACGTCTGAATAACTCAGTAGAGAAAACAGGTGGCGTCAAGGTGCCCTTAAAACGAATGTTCAAATTATGGACATCAGAACGAAAAGTAATCTTATTGTACAGGTATGGAGGGGTTCTAGTGTTGATTATTTTCATGAATAAGATTGCGGAATGGAGATGTCTTCTATTACTCATATTCAGCCAGTTGACAACACCAAGAGTGTGACTGATTCTTTCATATTTCCTTATCCCGAAAATGAGTCGTAGGCAAGAATTCTGTAGCTTTTGTATTCTACTTTTATATAAGGCGCTCAAGCAGGGATTGTAGACGACATCTGCATAATTCAAATGTGAGAGGACAACTGAGTCACAAACTAATCTTCTCAATTTCGTGTTCAAAAATTCTCGATTCTGATAAACCAACCTTAACATCCCATACGCTTTCTGCAAGCAGGCAGAAACATGATCAGTAAATCTCAGGTCTTGATCTATCCAAACTCCCAAACTCTTGACTCTCGGTGACAAGCTTAGTATATTCTCTCCGTCCATCACCACCGAATCGCCAACAGCCTCAAACCGCAGTCTATCATTACTCCTTCCGAACAGTATTGCTACCGTTTTAGTCGCATTGAGATGCAGACAGTGCCTTCTAGAGATTTCGAGTATTATACTCAAATCGAAGTTCAACGCAGCAACGGCCTTAGCGGCCTCATCAGGATAGAAAGACAAATAGAGCTGGCCGTCATCTGCATAGTAGTGTGACGAGCAGGAAACAAGGTACTTCGTGAACTGGGAGATGAAAACAATGAACAAAACTGGTCCCAAAATCGAACCCTGTGGCACACCCCTCAGAACCTCCAAAAATGTGGACAATTTATGGCCATAACAAACTGCCTGAAAACGTTCAGCGAGAAAAGAGTGGAGAAACAGTACTGCATCAGGTGAGAGTCCAATGTGATATGAAACAACATCAAAAATTTCGTGATTAAGACTATCAAAAGCCTTAGAGTAATCCAATAATGTTAAAATAGTGAGTTTACCCAGATCTGTCGCTCTTATTATATCATCAGTGATGTGCAAGAGAGCAGTAACACAACTGTGATTCTCTCTATATCCGGACTGGACTGATGGAATAATACTGTTCCTAGTTAAATGTACCCATAGCTGTCTACTCATTATCCTCTCTAAAATCTTAGATAGAGTAGGTAATATGCTGATAGGTCGCAAATCATTAAAGCCCTTCGGAATCGTATTTTTCGGGACTGGATGGACAAGAGCTTTTTTCCATTGATTTGGAAAAATTGAATTTTTTATACAGGTGTTCACTATATGAGTAATGTGAGGAAGAATATGAGGAACACACAAGTGTAGAGTTAGTATATTGATACCATCATTACCCACTGCTTTACTCTTTATAGATCTTATTATCGAAAGCACCTCCATCTCGTCTACAGTTGTAAAGCTGAAGTCATCATTATTCACACGATTTTCACTATCACGGTAGAAACCCAAAAGATCCATATCAGGGAGGAGGTTAGGAATGGAGTTAAGAAAATGAATATTAATACTATCCACGTTATCAATGCTCTTAGGTAAACTCATATTTTTGCGCTTTTTGAAACCCATTCTACCAAGACCTGCCCAAGTGCCATTCCTATCAAGATATGTATTATAATAATTGATCTTTTCCCTTCTAACCGCATTGGTAACCATATTCCTGAGAGTTTTATAACTATTCCAATCAACAACTTGTCTCGACTTCTTGAACCTGGACAAAGCCTGATTCCTTATTCGAATCATGTCTCTCAAGGTGTCTGTGAGCCATGGCGCATATTCCTTGGAAACTCGATATGTTCTGATGGGGGCATGAATATCAAGCAATGTTATTATATTCGAGGTCAAGAAATCTACTTTCTCATCTACAGTCGGTCTATCATATATATTATTCCAAGGTATAGAAGTAAGATCTGACTTAAATTTAACATAATCCAAATGTTTGAAATCTCTAGAAGTCTTAAAAATAGATCCAGTTTTTTCAACCTTTAAATTGATAGCGCAATAAACCAAATCATGATCACTGATCTCTGGAACCGCAGTCACCCCAAAGTTCACAACCAGGTTTGGACTACTGGTAATTATGTAATCAATCAAAGTCGATGAAGTTAAAGTTGTCCGCGTGGGCTGATCAATTATTTGTTCTAAGCCGAGGCCATCTAAAACGGCCGAGAATCTCCTTATATCCGCAGTAGTTTTTACAAGATAGTCCATATTAAAATCCCCAACACAGAAAATATGCTCAAACGTTGAAATCATTTCAACCATTGCAGCCTCAAACCCATCTATAAATGAGGTGTAACTACTTGAGGGCTGCCTATAAATGACCGAAAATACAGCCGAAACGCCGCCACTCAAACGCAATAGCAGCCAGACCTGATCACTTCCACTTTCATTTCTCAAAATATTGAATTCTATTGTATTCTTCATATAAACACCAACTCCACCACCTAGACTATCTCTATCCACTCGAACAAAACGATAACCATCTATTAGTAGTTTCTCGCTAGGTACTCGCTCACTCAACCAAGTCTCCGTCAACCCAAATACATCAAATCTCCGCTGTATCAACACATTCTTGATTTCCCCAAAATGAAGCATCAATGAACTAGCATTCACATGACCAAAATTAAATGTTTGACTCCTGGAATCTTGCATTTTACATTATCCGATCACGGCCAAAACGACAGAAAGATATATGATGAACGATAAATAGGCAGGGCATTGTATACCCATTAATAAAATAAAATGAAATATACCCACCCACTTTATGTAAGAACTACAAAGTATTCAATACAAAACACAGTATTACTGAACTAATCAAATATTTAAAAAAAAAAAAAATGGGCAACTCAAACCGCAATGAGGGCTTTAAATGGAAAGAGGAAAAAAAGTAGTTCAATTTAAAATAGAAAAACAAAGATATAAGAGCAATAAACAAGTAATATAACCTAGAAGAAACAACAATGATAAAATTGTATAACATGGCGCGCAGCTCCGAACCACAATGACAGTCTAACAGTTAATTAACTTACATACTGTTCAAGTCAGTTTCGGCTACAATTTTCCGAATTGAATCGTCAACGGCAACAAAAATATTTCCTCTAGATGTCCAACAGGAACCAGCACTAAATTTGCACGCACTTTTTTGAATAAATTCAACTTAAAAGGGGTCAACCTTTCACCAATAACAACACCAGATCCCTTCAAATTTCGCTTATTATTATAAACAATGTCGCGCTTCCATCGATGAATGAACTGGACACACACAGATCGGGGCTTCTGTTGTCGTTCTTTTTTCTTTCCTAGACGGTAACATAAGTGAAGGTCGTTCGCAGTTATCTTCTCAGATATGTTTTTAAGAACTCGAGTATTTACAATTTCACATACCTTATCATAAAGAATTTCATTAATTGATTCGCCAACTCCGTGGAAAACTAATTGACTATTGAAGTTTTCTTGATTTTCACTTTCTAGTCTTGATGTTATTCCCTCAATATTATCCTTAATATTCTTCAGGCTGTTCTTCATGGTTTCCTCGAAACGATTCAACTTTAGTACCACACTTTTAATAGCTTCAGGGGTGAAACTGGTATCACTTACACCGGGAGTATTGTAATTATTGATAATTTGGGATATCTGCTCCCTTAGTTCAGATAATCCCGACTGCAACATCTCCTCCATCTTGTCAACTCGTGAGTTAACGTCCGTAGTTTCGATTTTTTGTGTTCTCGTTCCTTTTATAGGCATCTTGACGGAATAAATTAAATAAAATATTATACGTTGTAACAGTTAGATCGCTGAGATATTGTGAACAGTATTAAATATTATTAATTATTGCAATGCGGAGCCAACAGCACAAGCTACTCACACATCGACAGATGCTCGACGAATGACTTCAACAGGGATTTCAATGTTTTCATTTCCTCTGGCAGGACTCCAAAACAGAGAGAGTATTTTAACAAAATTAAGGCTGAATTGGAGCAACGAAGATCTGCAGGTGAAAGTGCGGAATTGAAGTACTTGAGGGGTATACCTGTAATAAAACATTTAAACTCAAATCCCCCAATTGCAAACTGAGAACTCTGAAAAGGAACGTGATATTATATTATCAGAACGTACGCGGCCTCAATTCAAAAACTGTAGAACTAAAATCTACTGTAGCGAGTGAAGATTTCGATGTTGTATGTCTGACAGAAACGGGTCCGTGAAGTTAGCGAAAAGTTGAAAGCACTAATTCTGAAACTATGTTAAATATTTAGTGCTTAATTAGTGCCTATTAGTGCCGTATAAATCTTTGACAGCACCATTGTAGTTTTTGAGAAATTGATAATTCAAGTTCTTGGTGCTGACTTCACGCTCATCAACAACATTTCCAAATTACCATGAAATTATTTATTATACTATAATAATATTTAGTGCTTAATTAGTCCCTATTAGTGCTTTTGGAACCAATGGAAAAAAATGAACGGTTTTCATAATATCACAGATTATTTCCTTTGGTGCTTACTTCACGCCCGGCACCAACATATTGGAATTTCGTGCAATAATTAGTGCTTAGTTAGTGCATATTAGTGCTTTTAAAACGGATGCGATATCATTTTTAGTTTTACAGTATTTGCCTGATGCTTTTCGAACAAGTGTGAAGTTAGCGAAAAGTTGGAAGCCCTAATTCTGAAATTATGTCAAATATTTAGTGCCTCATTAGTGCAAATTAGTGCCGTATAAATCTTTGACAGCACCATTGTAGTTTTTGAGTTACACGAAAATATCTGTTTTGATACCGCGTAGCCATCTATGGAGAGGTATGCGAGTCATTCTCTGCAATAGATTCGTCGTCAGTGCGTCATTTTATTATCACCTAAAGCGGCTCACACATATACGTCTTGGGGCGCCAATCTTGATATCGAAGAATAATTGTACTATCGATTTAAGGGGGCACAAAACTATTTTCTGAATTATTCAGATAATTTTTATATGAAGTAAAGGTTCTTTTTCTCAGATACTGCCTGAACTCTTTTTCCTTTTGTAATAATAATAATAATACTTTCTGGGTCATCGAGATGAAAAAAGAATATATAGTGTATTATATGCTCTAAAAGAATATCAGAAGATTTGTATTATTTTTCAATATGGAAGTATGAAAATTCTAACAGAAAAATGTATAGTGCATATTATCCCCTATAATGGGGATAATAGTGAAATATATTGTTATGTATATCTAACCAGACATATGAAAATAAATATGTCTCAATACGTAGGTACATAACGAAACATAACAGCAATATTTTGACAAAAAAATTCTCAAACATAAACGATGCAACAACAAACTCGAAAAAACGCAAAATTTTCAATATGTAATACAACAAAAAATTGATGACGAGAAGGCAGAATCATATATCCATTTGAAAAGCAGTTTACAAAAATTTCAGCTCCATTCAAATAAGGAATGTGTGTAATTTCATGCTACATATCAATCTTTTAATAGGTATACCTATATATATTCTTCCCATTGACCATTGACCCTAATATTTTCTCTAAAATTAGCTGTCTCGTAAAATATGAGTTTCATTATGAATGATTAAGATAATTTCGATTCCATAAAGATTAATAGCTATCCTTATATCACAGTCGATAAATGAAGAGTATGTATATTTTTGGTATTTCGATTAATGTGATAATCGTGAGCTGAGTTTCCTCTTCATTTTCTCGTTTGCTTAATATGATCAGGTGTCCTTAAATATTGAAGGTTAAAGATCACGCAAATCAGTTTATTTTTTCTACTTTTTCGTACCTATCTCGAACACTTCTCTGCAGTTGATATTGATATTGAAGAAATATATCATTACCAACGGAAGAACAAGAAAATGAAGAAAATATTGAATTCCCGGAAAGACTATCTATTTCACCTCTCACCATCCCTTATATTCGGAAGTGAGTGAAATGTTGCGTACTGATCTTAAAATGATAATATAAAACATAAACTCCTGTTAATGCTTAGGTATGGTTTTTTCGCATGGTCGCATGGGCAGATAAAACTTTTCACAAAGCTTATTATTTTAACCTTTATAGATCGACATTGTTCGATTTAAGATAACAGAACTCAAGAAAATCCAGATTGAGCTGGTGGTCATAATACAATACGATCTTAGACAGACTAGACAAATTCGATACGAATATTTTGTTAAGTCTGTGGAAGACTTTAGATTCAATAGATTGGCATTTGCGTCAGATATCGGCTCTACAACGAAAAAGGGCAACTACAAAGAAAAAGGGACCAGTTAGAGCTTTTTCGTTGTTTTTAGCTATTTCTAGATTTTTCTCCACTCAACATCTTTACCTGAGGTCACCTCAGACCTCCCTTAGGCGTCCCCTCCCCCAAAAATGTTTATTTTCGTCTATGTATGGATCTGGAAAAACTTAATCCTAAGGAATTAAATAATGTGCTTTACTATCCTGACCTTTCTCAGGGAATATGTTCCCTTTTTTATATGTTTTATCCAAGAAATTGAAATTCATGAAAAAATTATGCTTTTACCGATTTCCAAATCTACCGATTTTGCGCAGTCGTTTCTACCGAGTTCGGAAGTTTGACAACGCTGTTCTCAATATTACGATTGGGTAGAGCCGAGATCCGACGCAAATGCCAATTGAATCTATTGAATCTAAAGTTTTCCACAGACTCAACAAAATATTCGTATCGAATTTGTCTATATATATATATATAGACTGTCTAAGATCGTATTATATTATGACCACCAGGTCAATCTGGATTTTCTTGAGTTCTATAATCTTATATCGAACAATGTCGATCTACAAACGTTAAAATAATAAGCTTTGTGAAAAGTTTTATCTGCCCATGCGACCATGCGAAAAAACCATACCTGAGCATTAACAGGAGTTTCTGTTTGATATTATCATTTTAAGATCAGTACGCAACATTTTACTCACTTCCGAATATAATAATAAACGTCTTTATTCACACTTTCAATATAACACAGGCGAAGTTTAGCCTAAGGCTATTCTTACACTTAACCTGTGTCATACAAACATACAAATATTACAGCGCTCTACAATCTACATTCAAAAATCATGATTATACATTTCTGAGTGTACAGAATACCCAATAGGTTACAGAGGAAAAAACCACAAATATTCAAACCATGAGAGGGAAAAAAGCATCAGGACAATAAAACGTTATTCTAACATTATAAGAGATGGTGAGAGGTGAAATAGATAGTCTTTCCGGGAATTCAATATTTTCTTCATTTTCTTGTTCTTCTGTTGGTTACTCGGCTGGTAATGATATATTACTTCAATATCAATATCAACTGCAGAGGAGTGTTCGAGATAGGTACGGAAAAGTAGAAAAAACAAACTGATTTGCGTGATCTTTAACCTTCAATATTCAAGGACACTTAATCATATTAACACATTGACGAACAGTACCTATTTGGCAGTTGCTTGTGATATGACGCGCATGTATACTGATTTAATATGGTTCTAACTTGGAGTGATATACATCAAAATATTAGTAGTGATTTGGAGGATGTGAATATGGAAAAAAAAACAGAGGGCTTTAGACGTCATTGTCATAATAAGAACATTTTTCTTCATTTTTTTATGACATGGACGTCCAAAGGCGTTCTCATTTTTTCGACAGAAAAAGTAAAATTTCTCTTCATTAGATTTGGTGCGAAAGTTATAATGAAACTTAAACTTAAACTACGTAATTTTCGAGAGTAACACTCACACATTTGAACAAATACTGAACACGCTAAATGGCTGTGTCGCGGCTGAATACTCGGTATGGCAAAGCGAATGATTCGATCAAGATCGTCATCTTTGGGGTTCACAAAACTCAAAATGTCGATGTTAGACGAGTTTATAGGAAGACGTCTATAAACGTCTAAAAACTTTGCCGTCATATCATGCACAGTGACCTGTGGTGGGATTCTGTAACTTTCGCTATCATAGCAAACGATCACGATAACGTTACGCAGAGAACCGCAAGCGAAGCGAGTACGGTATTCTGTATCAGAATTTTCTCTATCGTTTCGTTAACTTTACGCTTTCGTTTTCGTTTTCGAGGATTACCGAGTTTACACGAAGAAACATTGGCAACATTGCATTTCATATGAGATTTCTGTGAAAGATCGTTTCTATGTTCAACATATTCGTATTCTGTGGTTCGATTCTAAATTTCAAATTTTCAAATTCAGTTTTCAATAAATATAAAATTTTCGATTTCATAACAACTTTGTTCCGTGAACGATAACTGTGTGTAATTAAAATTTTGATCATGTTTCCAATACTTATTATTATTGATAGTGAAATCGATAGGAGAGTTCGTGAAGCTGTGACACGAGAGGAGAACAGATTTCCTCGAGATAGAAGTGACCCATTTAGTTTAACTGATGAGAGATTTGAAGACTTTTTCCGTTTGTCGAAAGATTTGGTGCGTGCTTTATTTGATGGGTTGAGACCATTTATGGATAATGGTTTGAGGAGGACGAAAACTCCATTTGAACAGAGAATATTAACAGCATTGAGATTTTTTGCCACTGGAAATTACCAACGTGGTATTGGACAAGAATATTTGCTGGCCGTTAGTCAGCTCATGGTCAGTCGAAGTGTTAATGAGGTGACAAAATTGATTAATCAGGTATTTCAAGGGAGAATTAAATTTCCAAACCAATCTGAGAAAGCTGCAAATAAAAGGAAGTTCTTTGAAAAATGTGGAATACCAGGAATAATTGGAGCTATCGACTGTACACACATTAAGATATTGATGCCATCGGAAGAAGAACATTCTTTTCTAAATAGGAAAGGATATCATTCAATCAACGTACAATTGATTTGCAACTCGGATTTGCTGATTTTAAATGCAAATGCCAGATTTCCTGGAAGTTGTCATGACTCCTTCATATGGCGACAATCGTCCATCAAGAGTCATATGGAGAGTCAACACTAAAGAGGAGAAAGGCACACCTGGTTATTAGGAGATTCCGGTTACCCTTTGGAACCGTGGTTAATGACTCCAGTGCAAGGTGCTGCCTCGAATTCACCCCAAGCACGTTTCAATCGGGCCCACGCTATAGGCCGTAATTGTATTGAAAGAACAAATGGCCTTTTGAAAGCACGATTTCGCTGCCTACTTGGTGAAAGGGGGCTTCGGTATAGCCCACAAAATGCTGTTGGGATAATATCTGCATGTTGCATATTACACAACATGTGCATGTCGGCAGGAATAGGATTCTCTGAAGAAGAACTTCAGAATGAAGAAAACCATGAAAATCGTTTCATCCAAAAATCGCTAGAGGGAAATCAAATACGCAACTCTGTAATATCTAGATATTTTCAGTAATAGGAAAAAAAAATATTGTGATGTGATTTGATTCATTATATTTTAAAAAAATATTCTTTTCATTTTATTTCCTACCAGTGAAACATAAATTTTAATGAATATGCATGTATGTGGTATGTAACATGTATACCCCTTTTCTAATTTGATTAGTATGTAAGTGGTATTATAATAATTGCACTCGTCATTTTAAATGTTCAATAGAACAAACTTGATAGCACAGTATTTAAATTATTTTTATGTTTGTGTTCGACCAATACTTTGAGTTATTTGAGGGAATCGATTTCAGTATCAAGAAAAGGATAAAATGTTTGAGAGGCGAAATCAACAAGATAAAAGAAAATTTATTTAATTAGAACATTTATGGCTAACTTTTCTTTTTCTCCAGAAGCTCAATTAATCTAAGGTTTGTCTTGGTTAACACTTTGGTGGTCTCTACCAGTGCACCCAAATGCTTTGAAATTTCTTGCATTGCCGCCAACTACTCTGCATGCAGTTTCTTCAAGCTCTTTATGTCATTCTCCTTTTCCCTGCATTTTCTTTTCTTTGAATCATTTTCGGGAACATCCTCTGCCATCCTCTTTTCTCCACCAGCACTCGATAATGGTATAAGTGGAGGTGGAATTACCGAAACCTGCTCCTTCTGTCCTTCATTAACTGGAACTTCTGATGAACAAGATAGCAAGTTTCTTTCTTCTGGAATCTTCAATAAAAAATGTTCAATGGTTCAATATTTTGTATCAGTCACATGTAATATAATGATTTGAAATAATTTTTTTACATACAATTCCAATTTCCTCCTGCGTTACGCCTCTAATTGAGGTTTCCCCAATTATTGCTAGCAGTCTCAACTCGTTCTCATTGAGACTGCTGGAAGGACCACCTCCACCTGTTTTTCCCATCTCTTTTTTGATGGTGGCTGCTTTGCTTTTAACTTTGGACCTCCAGTCCGAAACAGCCTAAGGTCAAGATAGAATATTAATAAATTGTTAACAATATCAACACCTATGAAAAATTGAATTTATGTTTATTATTTGATGAAGAATATGAAAATTATTATTCCAGTTAAAATAAGAAAAATTTGGTATGAATGGTATGATTATACTTTTTTTACATACCTTTTGCCATTTTTCTACGGGTTTGCTCTGATACCCCATGCTATTAAGAATATTGGAAATTTCTTTCCATTTCTCCTCATACTTTTTTCTGCCGTTCAAGCAGTTGAATTTCTTAGTAATAATTTCTGGATGGACTTCCGCGAAGTCCAAAAATGTTGACCACTGCAACGGGTTCGTTTTCGGCCTTCTCTCTGAATCCATTCTTATATTTCAAAGGAACAATAATAATTAATGAATAATTATACCATAAAAGCGCTTATAAATATACTTTTTTTTTCCAACCTTCTATTCCTGAATACTAGTGTGAATAATCTTCTTTTCGTTCTTTTTTCTGCTTCTTATTTTGAAATTTGAGATTACTCAAATGTAGATTTTCAAAAATCTGACATTTCTGAGTTAGCCACTTGACATTATCCAACCAATTGGAGGCATCGTCGGGCTTTTCGTTATGATGACGCGACCTTTGATTTCGCGTTATCGTCATGAGATCGGTTTCAATTTCGGCAGCTACGACTTTTGCCGAATGTCATTACAGAATACCGAACCGAGCTAAGCTATCGATTCGTTACGTTTTCGCTTCGCTTTGACGTTACAGAATCCCAGCACTGAACGTCTATAGACGTCGTTGTCCGTCAATGTGTTAAGCAAACGAGAAAATTAAGAGGAAACTCAGCTCACGATTATCACATTAATCGAAACTCCAAAAATTTACATACTCTTCATTTATCGACTGTGATATAAAGATAGCTATTTATCTTTATGGAATCGAAATTATCTTAATCATTCATAATGAAACTCATATTTCACGAGACAGCTAATTTTAGAGAAAATATTAGGGTCAATGGACAATGGGAAGAATATATACAGGGTCTTTTCCATATTTATACGGGAAACTACTGAACGTATTTTCATGAAATTCAGCACTTATAAAATTTCACGATGCTGATGAAATCTAAAATATTTTCAAGGCATGAGCACCTCCGGTTTTTCCGGAAATGACGTCAACTTCCGTTTTTCAAATTAGAACACCATTTTTTTATTGCAGAAATAGATTCCTTAAAAAATTTCAAGTTATTTTGATGTAACATTTTTCAGTTTTGGTTGGAAAATTCTCTCTGAGCGGGAAAATTCGAAAAAAAATTGAAAATAGAGCTCCGCTGAAACAAGAATAACTTCGAGGTTTTTGGTTGGAAAATTTTCATTTTTGGGATTTTTCAAGATGTAAGATTGATGTATCCACTTTGAAAATTGAAATCGCGATTTATGATACAGGGGGTGAAAAAATCGCTTTCAAAGTTAGGGATGACAAAATCGTGAAAAATCAATTTTTTCAAATTAGAACCCCATTTTTTTTATGGCAGATATTGAATCTACGTTAAAAAATAATGTGATTGTATGCATCACACCCTTGCCCTAAAATGGATATTTTCTGAGTTATTCACAAAAAACTGTTTTTCGTCTTGAATTTTCAGCTATTTCTTTTCCCTTCACGCCAAAAAGATGAAATTTTCAGGAACTGTTATTTGAACTCTGCTGTAGATTTTTCACCCCTTCTTGAAACCGACTTCAAGTTACTATTAGGAGAACCATGGCAAACTCTCGAAGTTATAACTAGAGGAGATGCTCAAAGTTTTGACCGTTAATATCTAGACATTTATTTATACGTCTCAGGAATGCTCTTCTTATTTCATCCGGAGGAAGAGATCTGCAAAAGTGTTTAAAAACCAAACTGAGTTTCAAAACTATGAATCTAAAAATCTAAACAAACCTGAACGCATTTCTGACTCGTTCTATGCAGTCCTCTTTATCAGGGGAGTTGAGTAGACAATATTTTTTATCCTACCCCAAACATAATAGTCTAAAGGAGTTAAATCGGGAGAACGTGGTGGCCAAAGATGTGGACCATTGTTCGCCAACCATCGATCTTCAAATAGCCTGTAGAGGATATTTGACACATTGAGTGAATTGTGTGGAGGCGCGCCATCTTGTTGATACCATAAGTCATTATGGTTCTGTACTAGCGGCTCAATTATTTGAGTCAATATGTCAGAATATCTATCTCCTAAGGGAGAACGTTCTGTAAATAATGCAAACATGTGTAGTGTTCTATATTACCAGTTAAAGTCCCATCATAAATGTGAACATCGAGAATTGCATTATTTTTGATGGCGCAAAAAACATTGAAACTCCAGGTCTCTTGAAAGTTCCATTGTCTGAAATGGTGGTTCTTCTCTTCATCCCAATAATGACTGTTATGCCTATTGAAAGAACCATTCTTTGTGAATTTAGATTCATCTGTCCAAATCATACAGTCCAAAAAGTTTTCATTCTCTTGAAATCGAATCATCATAGCTTTGCAAAACTCTGTTCTCCTGACGAAATCAGTTTCCTTCAAATGCTGTACCCTATTGAATTTATATGGGTGCATTTTATGTTTTTTCAATATTCTCCAAACACTCGATTGAGATAATCCCAGATCAATCTCGGCATCTTTGAGAGAATTTTGAGGATTCACACGAAAATATGCAAGAACTGTAATTTCGTTGTTCTCATCTTCTACTACACTTTTTTCTCTGTGTATAGTTTTCTTAACGAAAGATCCGACATTTCTCAAGTTTGTAATGGTTCTGTTAATGGTATCTCTCGTTGGTCTGGGTCGGTCAGGAAACCTCTCATTGAACAGTCGAATCGTTCTATCTACAACTTTATTACATTCTCCATGAAGTAGAATGATATTTAAATAATCTTCATTGGTGATCGATTTTATAACTTAATACGAATTATCACCAAATTAATAGTAAACACAAAATGCTACTGAATAAAAAGGAATTTGGCAGATGTAGTTAATGATAATTATCTATCATTAAAAAAAAAGAATGTAAAACATGGTAAGTTTTTGCATATGGTTCATAAGGAATTATTTATTAATCACTGGAGACAAAACCGATGGCAGAATAGTTGAAATAAAGAGGTTTCCGATACAAATTCGAATCAAAATTCGCCATATATTTAGAAACAACCTGTAACTTTCTTCTCTTGCATATTAGGGTAGTAAAATATAAAACATGGTTTAAGTAACAGTTCCTGAAAATTTCATCTTTTTGGCGTGAAGGGAAAAGAAATAGCTGAAAATTCAAGACGAAAAACAGTTTTTTGTGAATAACTCAGAAAATATCCACTTTAGGGCAAGGGTGTGATGCATACACTCATATTATTTTTTAACGTAGATTCAATATCTGCCATAAAAAATGGGGTTCTAATTTGAAAAAATTGATTTTTCACGATTTTGTCATCCCTAACTTTGAAAGCGATTTTTTCACCCCCTGTATCATGAATCGCGATTTCGATTTTTAAAGTGGATACATCAATCTCATCAAATCATTGAAGCTAACAAAAATATGAAAATTTTACAATCCAAACTTGCTTCCGGCAGACAAAAAATGGCAAAAATAAAAACTGAGCATGGTTTGATAGTAACTGACAAACAAGCTATATTGGAAGAAATCGAGAAATTTTATAGGAATCTGTACACATCTTCACTACCAAATCCATTTGGTCAACCTCAAAAGATAATGAATGTTGGGTCAGAGGAACTGCCAGAGATCACTATTCCGGAAATAAGGCATGCTCTGCACCAGATGAAAAATCGAAAATCTCCCGGAGAAGATCAGATAACTACAGAAATGTTGAAACAAGGTGGAGAGAGCCTAATGAAAGCAGTTGAAATTTTGTTGAATAAATGCATTATGGAGGGTACGATACCGAGCAGATGGAATGATGCAGAGGTTATATTATTGTATAAAAAAGGAGACATCACAAACATCGAGAATTATCGACCAATAAGTCTCCTTTCTCATTTATATAAACTGTTAACTAAAATCATAACGAATCGTTTAACGAATAAGTTGGATTCTTACCAAGCTGTAGAACAGGCTGGCTTTCGGAAAACATTTAGCACCATGGACCGCCTACATACTGTCAGACAACTGATCGAGAAGACAACTGAGTATAATATCCCATTACATCTAGCATTTGTGGATTTTCACAAGGCTTTTGACAGTATTGAAACATGGTCGTTTCTGAAGGCGATGGACGACGCTCGAATAGACTCTCGTTATTCTATACTGCTCAAGAACATTTATCAGAAAGCAACATTTCATATAAAAATAGATGACGACATGAAAACGAAAACGATTCCCGTAGGCAAGGGAGTGCGACAAGGCGACACTATATCACCTAAACTTTTCACTTTGGCACTAGAAAATGAGTTCAAACAGCTAGCATGGACAAATAAAGGAAACAATATTGACGGCAAATACTTACACCACCTAAGGTTTGCAGATGATATCATATTAATAAGCTCCGACATCCAAGAATTAAGAAATATGTTGTTAGAATTGAACGAAAAATGTAAAGAAATTGGTCTGAACATGAACTTAAATAAAACAAAAATCCTGAGTAATAGCAACAAAAAAATACAAGTGAATAACACCAATATTGAGACCGTTGAACAATATATCTATCTTGGACATACTATAAAAATCGGGAATAAAAAAATCAGAATGCCGAAGTGAAGAGAAGAGTAAACCTATCTTGGATGGCTTTCGGTAGGCTAAGTAGTATTCTCAAAAACAGTAAAGTCCCTATGGCTCTTAAGAGAAGAATATATGATAGTTGCATACTACCTGTTGCAACATACGGGCTAGAAACTATGACCTTAACAAAAAAGAGTATGGAAAAAATGGGTGTGTGCCAAAGAGCCATGGAGCGTGCTATGCTGGGCGTAACTCTGAAAGATAAAATCTCCAACAAAATCATTCGGGAGAGGACAAAAGTAAGCGATATCACAGAGCAAATAGCAAAGTTAAAGTGGCAGTGGGCTGGACATGTTGCACGCCAGAATCCGAATAGATGGACATTGAGAATTACTCAATGGAGACCACGCATGAGTAAAAGACGCGTTGGGAGACCACTTAAGAGATGGCGAGATGACATCAAGGAGATCGCAGGAAATCAGTGGATGAAGAAAGCACGGGATGGAGACCACGCATGAGTAAAAGAAGCGTTGGGAGACCACTTAAGAGATGGCGAGATGACATCAAGGAGATCGCAGGAAATCAGTGGATGAAGAAAGCACGGGATAGGAAAACATGGAAGAATTTAGAAGAGGCCTATATCCAACATTGGATGTCAAACGGCTGAAGAGAGAGAGAAAGAGAGATCAATCTTACATCTTGAAAAATCCCAAAAATGAAAATTTTCCATCCAAAAACCTCGAAGTTATTCTTGTTTCAGCGGAGCTCTATTTTCGATTTTTTTTTCGAATTTTCCCGCTCAGAGAGAATTTTCCAACCAAAACTGAAAAATGTTACATCAAAATAACTTGAAATTTTCTAAGGAATCTATTTCTGCAATAAAAAAATGGTGTTCTAATTTGAAAAACGGAAGTTGACGTCATTTCCGGAAAAACCGGAGGTGCTCATGCCTTGAAAATATTTTTTTCTACAAGCGTGCGCGTTCAACCTTTTTCCCGCACGCATTCCAAGTTGCAAAGAGTCACTTTCCCAAAGAGTGCGGGAAAAACGCCTGCTATTTCTTTCCCGCACGCATTTGCGTGCGGGAATGGATTAGCAGGGGTTTTTTCCGCACGCAAATATTATAGAGTAAATTAAATTCTATCATCTTTCTATGGACAGAACGTCAACGATGAGAAACCCTTAGTAACGACATGCAGAATAACGTCTGTCATTATATATGAATTAATCAAATGAGATATGATCTGTTTCGTGAAATGGATATATTTATATATTTCAAGCGCTTGTAGAAAAAATATTGTTCCTAACTCTTGCGTAAAGTGTCTTGCCCGCACTCAACTGCTTACCCGAACTCTGCTTCGCATCGTTCGGGCAACGGCAGTTTCGTGCGGGCAAGTATCACTTTCCGCACTTGATAGGAAAATAACTATAGATTTCATCAGCATCGTGAAATACTTATAAGTGCTGAATTTCATGAAAACACGTTCAGTAGTTTCCCGTATAAATATGGGTGAGGTTCCTCGTGAAAGACCCTGTATAGGTATACCTATTAAAAGATTGATATGTAGCATGAAATTACACACATTCATTATTTGAATGGAGCTGAAATTTTTGTAAACTGCTTTTCAAATGGATATATGATTCTGCCTTCTCGTCATCAAATTTTTGTTGTATTACATATTGAAAATTTTGCGTTTTTTCGAGTTTGTTGTTGCATCGTTTATGTTTGAGAATTTTTTTGTCAAAATATTGCTATTATGTTTCGTTATGTACCTACGTATTAAGACATTTTTATTTTCATATGTCTGGTTAGATATACATAACAATATATTTTACTATTATCCCCATTATAGGAGATAATTTGTCTATTTCCATAGCACTATACATTTTTCTGTTAGAATTTTCGTACTTCCATATTGAAAAATAATACAGTTCTTCTGATATTCTTTTTGAGCATATAGACCCAAAAAGTATTATTATTATTACAAAAGGAAAAAGAGTTTAGGTAGTATCTGAAAAAAAGTACCTTTACTTCGTATAAAAATTATCTGAATAATTCATTAGTTTTGTGCCCCCTTAAATCGATAGTACAATTATTCTTCGATATCAAGATTGGCGCCCCAAGACGTATATGTGTGAGCCGCTTTAGGTGATAATGAAATGACGCACTGACGACGAATCTATTGCACAGAATGACTCGCATACCTCTCCATAGATGGCTACGCGGTATCAAAACAGATATTTTCGTGTAACTCAAAAACTACAATGGTGCTGTCAAAGATTTATACGGCACTAATGAGGCACTAAATATTTGACATAATTTCAGAATTAGTGCTTCCAACTTTTCGCAAACTTCACACTTGTTCGAAAAGCATCAGGCAATTACTGTAAAACTAAAAATGATATCGCATCCGTTTTAAAAGCACTAATATGCACTAATTAAGCACTAATTATTGCAACAAAAATTTTCACGAAATTTCAATATGTTGGTGCTGGGCGTGAAGTCAGCACCAAAGGAAATAATCTGTGATATTATGAAAACCGTTCATTTTTTTTCATTGGTTCCAAAAGCACTAATAGGCACTAATTAAGCACTTAATATTAGTATAATAATTTCATGGTAATTTGAAAATGTTGGTGCTGAGCATGAAGTCAGCACCAAGAACTTGAATTATCAATTTCTCAAAAACTACAATGGTGCTGTCCAAGATTTATACGGCACTAATAGGCACTAATTAAGCACTAAATATTTAACATAGTTTCAGAATTAGTGCTTTCAACTTTTCGCTAACTTCACGGACCCGACAGAAACTTGGTTAAAGGATGGCGTGTTTGATGCTGAGTTGTTTTCTTGTGATTATGATGTTTTCCGATGTGATAGGAACCTGGTTGTCACAGGTATGACATCGGGCGGGGGTGTACTCATGGCCGTTCGCGGTGGATTATGTGCGGTAAAAGTTGACATATCTGGGCTCATTTTTCATTCCGAGTCATTCGCTTGACAAGAGAAGACGTGCTACAGTGCTCCTAGTGCTATAAAAGAGAAAGCGGACGAGAAAGTCGAAGTGTCACAGTGCCGTAAAAGAGAAAGCGGAGGTGAAAGTGCCCACTATCCAAGCTACGGAATATTTGATTCCGTCTGTGAAGTTTGTGTTGGTTCTATATTTGTTATCGGAATTTTAATTCGTTAGAATTTTCAAAGTTGGTGTTCATTCTAAGTGTCCAGAGAATTTTTTTTTCTCGTTGGTACTGCAGAAAACATCAGGTGAGCTTATTTTTCGTATCTCTTTTCTGATTTTCATCATAGCGTATAAAACATTCGGCTTTATACCATAGTTTTATATTAGACTATTTCAGTGAAGATTTCTGAATATTTTATTATTTTCAAATTGTTTGATATTTTGAGATTTTTGATTATAAAACCATGTCGGAAACCTCAGATAATGAGGGCTCCTACATGGAAGCGACCGATGCTGAAGAGTTCAGCGAAGGGGAACACGAGGAGCTTGTAAAGCTCAGAGAAGAAAATGGGCAGTTGAAAGCTCAAATAGTCAAACTGACTGAAACTGTGTCACAGTTGGTCGGTGAGATGCGCCTCTTGAGGGAGGAAATGACCCGACATAATATGACGAAATCTCCCACTTACGCCGCAATCACAAAGCCGGTAGCGGGTTCCAAAAATAATTCCCTTAATGGAATTGTTTCACAACCCGAAACAAGGAAAAATGATTCAACGCAGGTCGCGAAGGCCCCAAACGCACCCCCAACTGAACGCGCGCGAAAAGAAAGCTCCTCTTCTGATGAGGAAACTGTCAAGAAGGCAACGGAAGTGCCTAAAAGAGATAAAATTCCACCCATCACGATGATGGGCACCTCAGATTGGGTAGAGATATCTAAAGCTCTCTACACAAAAAGGATGAATTACAACCGTGCAACTACAGTTAAAGACGGTATAAAAATCATCGCGTCAACCGTAGATGATTTTAGAAAAATCACTACATTCTTCGAGCAGCATGGTAAAGAATTTTTTACCTACCAAATGGAGGAGGAGAAGAAGATATATGCCGTTATTAGGCATTTACCAATCGACGCTGATCATGCGTTGATTAAGGACGACCTGATATTCCAGGGAATAACAGACGCTGAGGTGTCCAGAAAGACATCGAACAAGACAAAGAAACAAATACCTCTCTACCTGGTTAAAACCCAGAAAAAGGAAATATTCGAAGTGAAGCGACTCTACAACCTCTGTATTGTGGTTGAGCATAAAAAGAGGCCTGAAAGTCCAAGCCAGTGCTTTAGGTGCCAAAGGTACGGGCATGCACAAAACAAATGCTCCTTCCCGTGGAGATGCGTGAAGTGCTCAGGAAGCCACAGCAGCAATGACTGCACACTCACCAGAAAAGGGGAAGAGAGAAATGCCACATGCGTCTTATGTGGAGAAGAGGGCCATCCAGCTAGCTACAAAGGATGTAGCGAGTTCAAGTTGGTGACCAGAAAGAAAAATTCCCGAAAATCAGTTGAACAGAAAAAGAAGGTAACAAAAACAACAACTTCTGAACAAAAAATTCAGGAAGTAGCGAAGATCCAACCTACAGAGCAGGAAAAGAAGAGGGAGACTCCAAAACCCGTCCAGAAAAAAGAAGGACAGAAAAAGCTTACAATGAAACAAGCTGTGAACAGTCAACAGGAGAAGAAAAAGATATCTGAATCAGCCGATGATTCAGATATCTTCACGGAAAACAATTCCAACAAGATAATGTTGAAAATTGAGAGGGAAATGGAGAAAAAACTCCAAGCATTATTCAGTGAACTGAATTAATGGACCTTACGGATATTAGGAAGAAATCCCTCAAGATAATCTCGTGGAACATAAACGGGATCAACACTCGGAAAGCCGAGATAGAACAAATAATATCAGAAAGACAACCTGATATTATAGCCCTACAGGAAACAAGAATAAACCGGAACAGAAGACTGAATTTCATGAATTATGAAACATATAGATGTGACAGAATTACAAACACCAGAGGAGGAGTAGCAATATTGGTGAGAACAGATCTGAAACACTACTTTAAAAGTAGATCCGACGAAACACAAGGAAAAACAGAAAAAGTGACGATTGTTGCCGAATTAAATCGGCAAAGAGTTGAAATAACCTCGGCGTATAAGCCACAACAAAACAATCTATTGGAAGAAGAGATAAACAACATGTTGGAAGGATCAAACCCGAAAATCTCCATCGGAGATTTCAACTGTAAATCCCCATTATGGAATAGCATAACAGAGAATAGAAATGGCAAAAAACTCAAGGATTTCGCCGAAAAACAAAATGCCATAGTTATTGGACCAGAGCTACCGACATATCTTGCTTTTGGAAGAGGAATACCAGATGTAATAGATATCGCGATATTGAAAAATATAACTCAAGAATTCTCGATTGAAACTTTGGAAGATGGAACCTCAAACCACAATCCCGTGGAATTGACAATTGGAGAAGAAGGAAGAGAAAAACTGCTGGAAATGAGAGAATATACCAATTGGACTAAATACAGCCATTTAATACAATCGGAAATAACAGAAATTCCAACAATAAACACTCCAGACGATCTGGAATGTGCGGTTGGTAGCTTACGAAAAAAGCACGAGAAGAGTGAAGAGACCAGCTCCAAGTCATCCGCATGGCGATACGCCTAAAGAAGTAAAAGATCTTATACAAGAAAATCGAAGACTCAGAAGAATATATAGGATGAACAAAAATGATCTGAATAGAAGGAACCTCAACCGACATAGCCAAGTTCTGAAAAATGCCCTGAAAGATCTAAGAACAAGCAGATGGAACAAAAGGGTTCAAGAACTGAATACAATCGATCATTCTGCATGGAGAATGCAAAAAAGCCTACGAGGAAAAAAGACTAAAATTCCACCCCTACACGGAGAAAGGGGAATGGCTTATACCAATACTGATAAGGCAGATGCATTGGCGGACTCGATCGAACGAGAATCGAGAATAAATTACAGGATAGACGACGATAATGAAGATTTGGAAGAACTGGTTGAAGAAAATGATGAAGAAATGGATGAATTACCAGCGACTGCTGAAATAGACAAGCCAACATCGCCAAATGAAATCAGGGAAATAATTAGAAGTTTGAAGAAGAGGAAAGCTCCCGGAAGCGATAAAATAACGAATGTTATGTTAAAGAAATTACCTAGAAAAGGTATAGCCGCTCTAACTAATATCGCGAATGGAATTATGAGGACAGAACACTACCTAGAAAAATGGAAAACAGCAGAAGACATAGTATTCAATAAACCATTCAAAGAGAAGAAGTTTCCACAAAACTACAGACCGATAAGTCTACTGTCGGCTTTAGGAAAAGTAGTAGAAAGAATTATCGCCACGAGGCTAAATGAGGAAACCGAAAATCTGAAACTAATTCCACCAGAACAGTTCGGATTCAGAAGAGAGCATTCAACAGAACAACAATTATTAAGGCTCACAGAGTACATAACAGAGGGATTCCAAAATAAACAAGCTACAGGTCTTGTTTTACTAGACGTCGCCAGAGCATTCGACAGAGTATGGCATGAAGGATTAATATATAAGATGAGATGTGCTGGATATTCGATCAAAATATGCAAGTTGATACGGAATTATCTCAAAAATAGAAGATTTTACGTGAAAGTGGGAGGAGAATGCTCCTCAACAAGAGATATAGAGGCTGGAGTACCCCAAGGATCAGTACTTGGGCCACTTCTGTACAACATATACATCCACGATATTCCGAAAAATCCAAGAACCATGCTAACGTTATATGCTGACGACACAGGCATAGCAACTCGACACCGAAATCCTGAAATAATAGAACGAGTTCTACAAGAGTCGGTTGACGAAACAAATGACTGGTGCATAAAGTGGAAAATCAAGCTCAATGGACAAAAGATCCAAGCAATATTACTACAGAAGAGAAGACTGCGACCCACAACGAAACTGGATGTTGACGGCGAAGAAATCGACTGGAAAAATGAAGCCAAATATTTAGGAATAACACTTGACAAAGGACTTACTTGGAAAAGTCATATCAAACAAGCAATCGACAAAACGAAAGCAGCGATGAATAGACTCTATCCTCTGATAGGAAGAAGAAGCCACATGTCGAAAGAGACAAAATTGAAGATAATCAAAGCCGTTGCTAGGCCTCAACTGACTTATGGATCAGTTGCCTGGGGTTTCGCGGCAAAGAGCCATATCAAAAGAATTCAGGCCACTGAAAACAAGCTGCTACGATGTGCAATAGATGCACCTTGGTTTGTCAGGAAAAGACAGATTTATAAGGACCTGAAATGGGAAACCATAACGGAATTCATGAACAGAAAAGCAGAGAAATTATTCGAAACAGCGAAAAACCATCCGAATCGGGAACTCAGGAGACTAGTGGACTACGACCCAGAGGAAGACAAAAGGAGAATGCGAATTTACCGAAGGAGACCAAGAGATCAATTAAAAAGAGATTAAAATAACAACTTATTGAAAAATTCAATAAAGTGTTAATCCAATAGAGGATAAACACATAAATCCCAGCACGATAGTGTGCAAGAAGAAAACCGACCAAGAGATGAACGGTTTATAGGCAAATGCCCGGAACCAAAATTCAAAAAGCAGTAGGGTTTTTAGTGGGTCTCGAGCTCAGGAGAGTGAGAAACCCCACACTGTTCCCCCTCAGGAGATGAGGGTGGTTCGTCTGTCTTGCAGATTTTCCCCCTGCTACACCAAAAAAAAAAAAAAAGACGCTGAGGTGTCCAGAATGACATCGAACAAGACAAAGAAACCAATACCTCTCTACCTGGTTAAAACCCAGAAAAAGGAAATCTTCGAAGTGAAGCGATTCTACAACCTCTGTATTGTGGTTGAACATAAAAAGAGGTCTGAAAGTCCAAGCCAGTGCTTTAGGTGCCAAAGGTACGGACATGCACAAAACAAATGCTCCTTCCCGTGGAGATGCGTGAAGTGCTCAGGAAGTCATAGCAGCAATGACTGCACACTCACCAGAAAAGGTGAAGAGAGAAATGCCACATGCGTCTTATGTGGAGAAGAGGGCCATCCAGCTAGCTTCAAAGGATGTAGCGAGTTCAAGTTGGTGACAAGAAAGAAAAATTCCCGAAAATCAGTTGAACAGAAAAAGAAGGTAACAAAAACAACAACTTCTGAACAAAAAATTCAGGAAGTAGCGAAGACCCAACCTACAGAGCAGGAAAAGAAGAAGGAGACTCCAAAACCCGTCCAGAAAAAAGAAGGACAGAAAAAGCTTACAATGAAACAAGCTGTGAACAGTCAACAGGAGAAGAAAAAGATATCTGAATCAGCCGATGATTTAGATATCTTCACGGAAAAAATTTTCAACAAGATAATGTTGAAAATTGAGAGGGAAATGGAGAAAAAACTCCAAGCATTATTCAGTAAACTGAATTAATGGACCTTACGGATATTAGGAAGAAATCCCTCAAGATAATTTCGTGGAACATAAACGGGATCAACACTCGGAAAGCCGAGATAGAACAAATAATATCAGAAAGACAACCTGATATTATAGCCCTACAGGAAACAAGAATAAACCGGAACAGAAGTCTGAATTTCATGAATTATGAAACATATAGATGTGACAGAATTACAAACACCGGAGGAGGAGTAGCAATATTGGTGAGAACAGATCTGAAACACTACTTTAAAAGTAGATCCGACGAAACACAAGGAAAAACAGAAAAAGTGACGATTGTTGCCGAATTAAATCGGCAAAGAGTCGAAATAACCTCGGCGTATAAGCCACCACAAAACAATCTATTGGAAGAAGAGATGAACAACATGTTGGAAGGATCAAACCCGAAAATCTCCATCGGAGATTTCAACTGTAAATCCCCATTATGGAATAGCATAACAGAGAATAGAAATGGCAAAAAACACAAGGATTTCGCCGAAAAACAAAATGCCATAGTTATTGGACCAGAGCTACCGACATATCTTGCTTTTGGAAGAGGAATACCAGATGTAATAGATATCGCGATATTGAAAAATATAACTCAAGAATTCTCGATTGAAACTTTGGAAGATGGAATCTCAAACCACAATCCCGTGGAATTGACAATTGGAGAAGAACCAAGAGAAAAACTGCTGGAAATAAGAGAATATACCAATCGGACTAAATACAGCCATTTAATACAATCGGAAATAACAGAAATTCCAACAATAAACACTCCAGACGATCTGGAATGTGCGGTTGATAAACTGGAAGAAATTATATTGAAAGCTTACGAGAAAAGCACGAGAAGAGTGAAGAGACCAGCTCCAAGTCATCCGCATGGCGATACGCCTAAAGAAGTAAAAGATCTTATACAAGAAAATCGAAGACTCAGAAGAATATATAGAATGAACAAAAATGATCTGAATAGAAGGAACCTCAACCGACATAGCCAAGTTCTGAAAAATGCCCTGAAAGATCTAAGAACAAGCAGATGGAACAAAAGGGTTCAAGAACTGAATACAATCGATCATTCTGCATGGAGAATGCAAAAAAGCCTACGAGGAGAAAAGACTAAAATTCCACCCCTACACGGAGAAAGGGGAATGGCTTATACCAATACTGATAAGGCAGATGCATTGGCGGACTCGATCGAACGAGAATCGAGAATAAATTAGAGGATAGACGACGATAATGAAGATTTGGAAGATTTGGTTGAAGAAAATGATGAAGAAATGGATGAATTACCAGCGACTGCTGAAATAGACAAGCCAACATCGCCAAATGAAATCAGGGAAATAATCAGAAGTTTGAAGAAGAGGAAAGCTTCCGGAAGCGATAAAATAACGAATGTTATGTTAAAGAAATTACCTAGAAAAGGTATAGCCGCTCTAACAAATATCGCGAATGGAATTATGAGGACAGAAAACTACCCAGAAAAATGGAAAACAGCAGAAGTCATAGTATTCAATAAACCATTCAAAGAGAAGAAGATTCCACAAAACTACAGACCGATAAGTCTACTGTCGGCTTTAGGAAAAGTAGTAGAAAGAATTATCGCCACGAGGCTAAATGAGGAAATCGAAAATCTGGAACTAATTCCACCAGAACAGTTCGGATTCAGAAGAGAGCATTCAACACAACAACAATTATTAAGGCTCACAGAGTACATAACAGAGGGAATCCAAAATAAACAAGCTACAGGTCTTGTTTTACTAGACGTCGCCAGAGCATTCGACAGAGTATGGCATGAAGGATTAATATATAAGATGAGATGTGCTGGATATTCGATCAAAATATGCAAGTTGATCAGGAATTATCTCAAAAATAGAAGATTTTACGTGAAAGTGGGAGGAGAATGCTCCTCAACAAGAGATATAGAGGCTGGAGTACCCCAAGGATCAGTACTTGGGCCACTTCTGTACAACATATACATCCACGATATTCCGAAAAATCCAAGAACCATGCTAACGTTATATGCTGACGACACAGGCATAGCAACTCGACACCGAAACCCTGAAATAATAGAACGAGTTCTACAAGAGTCGATTGACGAAAAATATGACTGGTGCATAAAGTGGAAAATCAAGCTCAATGGACAAAAGAGCCAAGCAATATTACTACAGAAGAGAAGACTGCGACCCACAACAAAACTGGATGTTGACGGCGAAGAAATCGACTGAAAAAATGAAGCCAAATATTTAGGAATAACGCTTGACAAAGGACTTACCTGGAAAAGTCATATCAAACAAGCAATCGACAAAACGAAAGCAGCGATGAATAGACTCTATCCTCTGATAGGAAGAAGAAGCCACATGTCGAAAGAGACAAAATTGAAGATAATCCAAGCCGTTGCTAGGCCTCAACTGACTTATGGATCAGTTGCCTGGGGTTTCGCGGCAAAGAGCCATATCAAAAGAATTCAGGCCACTGAAAACAAGCTGCTACGATGTGCAATAGATGCACCTTGGTTTGTCAGGAATAGACAGATTTATAAGGACCTGAAATGGGAAACCATAACGGAATTCATGAACAGAGAAGCAGAGAAATTATTCGAAACAGCGAAAAACCATCCGAATCAAGAACTCAGGAGACTAGTGGACTACGACCCAGAGGAAGACAAAAGGAGAATGCGAATTTACCGAAGGAGACCAAGAGATCAATTAAAAAGAGATTAAAATAACAACAGAAACTTATTGAAAAATTCAATAAAGTGTTAATCCAATAGAGGATAAACACATAAATCCCAGCACGATAGTGTGCGAGAAGAAAACCGACCAAGAGATGAACGGTTTATAGGCAAATGCCCGGAACCAAAATTCAAGAAGCAGTAGGGTTTTTAGTGGGTCTCGAGCTCAGGAGAGTGAGAAACCCCACACTGTTCCCCCTCAGGAGATGAGGGTGGTTCGTCTGTCTTGCAGATTTTCCCCCTGCTACACCAAAAAAAAAATATATCTGGGCTCACTGCCCTGCCCTTGTTCCGTCTATCGATGCTGTAGCCTGTAGGATCAGTGGCGGCGATTGAGCGTAAGAAGTGGACGGGCAATAAGGTGAAATCTAAAACTGAAAATGGCATTGTAAGAAATTGATTCAAGTTAGTTTGATTTTTTTGCACCTACAAGCCTTTCCAAATTCCAAATTCGAGGAAAAACTAAATGCAGTCGTAATTGATTAATCAATTTATCGGTAAAAAAAACAATAGTTAAAGTAGGAATAAACAAAAATAATAAACAGTATGATATGTCTTCTCGATGTGTACTTGTTTTAAAATAAAGCTAGATGTCTTGATTTCCGCCTGGCATATATTTCTACGCATTTTTCTAATTTGATGTTCTTAGCAGCAACTTTCTTAATGGCTAGTATAGCAAAATGTGACAAACGTTCTTGAAGCATAGAATTCCTCAAATAATTTTTGATCCGTTCTGCTGTTGCAGTGGACACAGGGATAGATAGAAAGAGTTGCAGTAGCTTGAACAAATTGGGGAATACATACTGGTTGTGGACATTTTCTGACTTGAATTGTGAAACCAAATTTGGCACAAGATGACGATCAATTTGGTCTGAATCATGATGTTTTCTTGAGAATACATCGATTTCGAAAGCTAAAGTATCATTTTCCAAACCAAACGCGGAACTCACAGCAGAACAAGCTTCTTTGATGCGGTCGTTACAAACTGCGTTATTTTTCATCGAAGCCGTCAGCAGTAGTTCCATGTTGCAGAGTAGAGCTAACTGGTTTTTCTCAAATCGTGATTTAATATTCTCCCTGAGTGTATCTATCAGAGGGTAA
Organism: Coccinella septempunctata; assembly: GCF_907165205.1. Taxonomy (NCBI): domain Eukaryota; kingdom Metazoa; phylum Arthropoda; class Insecta; order Coleoptera; family Coccinellidae; genus Coccinella; species Coccinella septempunctata. The sequence goes on along the minus strand of NC_058189.1, from coordinate 30,154,509 downwards.
TAAAATGTTTTTAAAAAGTAGGTTTGAGGTGAATCATATTCAGGATGAACATCTCCTCCTCCTATTTTTTGTGGAAGTTTTCTTTTGCGTTGCACTGTTGGTCCTTCAAAGCCATGCTGTTCACAAAATTCAAGTGCTTCAGTAAAAATCTTTTGGAACTCTTCTTCATTTCTCAAACCACTTAAGGACATAACTACGCTATCGGCCACCTGGACTACCTCATGAATGAGATATCATGATTCTGTATATACTTTGAAAGAATGTTAGTTTTTTCAAAAAAGTGCTTCATAGCATTCAATACAAAAATGAACTCAAACTTGGTAATACAAGTGATCAATCCGTGAGCATCTCCACCAGTCCTTATGTCACTAGCTTCAATATTTTCTAGAGTGTTCAGTATATCTAGTAAGTGTTGTTGAACAGCTCGCAAGCTTTCATATCTGCTGCTAAATCTTGTATCACTTAGTGCTTTCAAAGACAAATCCTTCTTTATCCCCTCTTTCACTGCACATGCTGCGCTTTTCACTGTGGAAAATACTGCATGTCTTTTAGGCGAAGCCTCAATGAAACTGTATATTTGTTGGACTGTGCTAAAAACTTTTAGGACAGATGGAATTTTTTTAGATGCATCAACAAGTGCAAGATTCAAAGAATGCATGTAACAATGTACATACATAACATACGGATTTTGTTCTTTCATCCTCACAGCGACACCCTTGTAAGCACCACTCATGTTTCCCGCAACATCATAGCATTGCGCAATAATATTTTTAGGGTCAATCCCAAGTTCGCCGATAATTGAAACGAGGAGCTTGTACAACGTTTCACCATCAGTCAAATCCGTTTTATAAAAACCAAGAAAGCTTTCTTTAATTTCGAGCTTTTCTGTTACATATCTTATAACAAGAGTCAATTGCTCATGATGTGACACATCTGGAGTTTCATCAACCATTATGAAGAGTTGCTTAGATTTTTTAGCATCATCAAGGATGAACTGTCTAGCCAATTTTGCCATAATTTCAATCATTTCATTTTGAACATCGTGATGAACATAATTGAAAAACTTGTCTCTGTCTGAAAATTTTTGTTTCAATAAAGAGTTGTCCGTTGATCTCAGCTTCAATAACTCGATATAATTACCCCTGTTGTCAGAATTTTCATTTTCTCTATGACCTCTAAGTGCTATTCCCTGCTTAGCCAAGAAAAGAAGGGACTGGAATAAAATCTTTAGATATTCACGATTTTTTTCAACTTCTTCTTGATGATGTGTGGATATTTTGCTTAACACACTTTCTTTAGCTTTAAGACCTTCTCGGCAACGTTGAAGAGCATTGAGGTGGGAAGAAGTTTTTTCATGCTCTGTAAACCGTTGGACTGCTTTTTTCCAGTTTTTAAACCCGTTAGATATAAATGTTTCATCATAACAACCTGTTGAACCGAACAAACGACATGGGAAGCAAAAAGCTTTATCAGCAGCAATACTGTATTCTAACCAATTGTAATCTGTATACCACATTTTTCTAAACTTTCTTCCCTTTGTTTCTGGGTATTTATCCAAAGTAGGTTGAAAAGGACCCTTTTTAAAAAACTGTGATGCTGCTTGTCTACCATGAATTAGATCTCTTGGTTCGAATATAGGCTGATGAGGACTATTAGACGTAGTAGGAGTGCATACGGGCAATACATTCTCACTGGACAGATTAGCACTAGGTTCAGGTCTAACTATTTCAACTGTTGATTCTGTCACTGACGAGATTTTGTGTGGTTGATCTATGGCTGGAGTAACCGTCACTGATAACTCATGCTTCAATTACTATCCCCAGAAGATGCCAATCTAGAACGGGAGTCCCGAAAGCACCATGGTGGAACGATACAATTTCACAGGCCATTGAGGAGAGACGCAGGGCATTTAAAGATTTCTATCATCAGCCAACTCAGGAGAATTATATACTAACAAAAAAACTAGGGGCCAAAACTAGATACTTAATTCGCCAGGCAAAAAAGGAAAGTTTCAGGAATTTCTGCGAGACACTACATCACAAAAATGCGAAGGATATGTGGAATACTATTAAAAGATTTCAGAATTCGATATTTCCTCGCCCTAAATGTCTTTCTAAAAGATCATGTGGAGAGGAAATTTTATCAATGATAACACCTGCTGTAATACAAAGCCCTTCTACTATACAGAAGAATCTAATTGTTAGTCCACCGTTCACCTACTACGAATTCACGAATATCCTTCATTTGAAAAAGAAAGACACGGCTCCTGGAATAGATGGTGTGACATACAGCATGTTGAAAAATCTACCCATGTCAATGAAATTACAAATAATAGAACTGTTCAATTCATTATTGATTAACCCCAGTATCCCCAAATCATTAAAAAGCACCTTGATCATTCCAATTTGTAAAACGGGGAAGAACCCTAATGAAGCAGAGAGCTATCGCCCCATTGCATTGTCTTCATGTCTGCTCAAGACCCTAGAATTTATAATCAAGGTTAGAATAGAACATATCTTCGAGAGTTCGTTGAGAGATGACAGTCTGATGTTTGGTTTTCGTAAGGGTAGGTTAGTTCAGGACTGTCTGTGTTATGTGATATCGCAGATATATCTTGGAATCTCCTTTAATAAGTTTGTAGTGATTACCTTTTTGGATATAAGCAGAGCTTATGATAGGGTTCTGGTTGAGGTGCTGTAACAGGATCTCCTGAAATTGAGGGTTCCATTTGATTTGGTGTCCATAGTTCAGAATATGCTCACGGGTAGGGACGTTTTTGTCCTGGATCCTCACTCTGGAGAACCAATCGGCCCAGGAGAAGCCAACACTGGTTTGGAACAAGGTTCATCACTGAGCCCATTGTTGTTTAATATTTATACTGCTTCGGTTGCTGAGTGTGCTGAGGAAGATACATTAATAGAACAGTTTGCAGATGATTTTTGTGTAATATCGGCAGGATGAGATTTGCAGAGGATATGCGAGAGGGTCAACGGAACCTTGGATAATGTGTCTAGTTGGATGAATGATAGAGGATTACAACTATCCCCCTCAAAATCCAAAGTACTGGCATTCCATAAAGGCAAAACACTCCCACAACTGCCAAGGATCCAAATTTTTGACACCCAAGTCCCCTGGTGTAACAGTGTCAAGTATCTGGGATGCCATTTGGACAATAAACTTAAATGGAGAATGCACGTGGAGAACATATGTGGTAGAGCTATGAGGGGAATAAACTTGCTGAGGAGGTTGACAAGGGTTTGGTGGGGGTCCCACCCTACACTACTGTTAAATGTATACAAGTCACTTATTCGCCCCCATCTGGATTACGCCACAATATTTGTGGGAAGATGCGCCCAATCTTTGTATAACCAACTTGACAGGGTCCAGTATCAGTCTCTACGTATAGCTTTGGGATATATGCGTTCTACCCCAATTAATGTAATGTTGGCGGAAAGTGGAGAGCCTCCCCTGAAATATAGGAGGAGATGGCTGGCATTTAAATTTATCAGCAGACTATGTTATGTTCAGAACCCGGGGATGATGAACTTATTACAACAACTAATCAGATTTAAAGGATTTTGGAACAATAGGCCAATCCCTGCATTTGTCCAGGCCACCAAGGAGGTGCTGGAGATTCTCCCAGATATAGACTCTTCCCCAATTCTGCATTGTTTTAAGTATTCAATACAGGTTCATCACAACCCTATACGGTATGACACCATGGGCCTAAGAAAAGAACATGTAAACAATGAACCCTTGTTCCAACAAAGATTTCGTGAAAAGTTTGTGGGTTGTTTGGAATTTTTTACGGATGCATCCAAGAATGCTCAGGGAGGGGTAGGTATTGGAGTTTTCTCGTCTACGGTCGGGTACTCGATGTCGGAGGGTTTGCCAAAGTATATTTCTGTGTGCACGGCTGAGATTGTTGCCATATACAGGGCTCTTCAGTACATATTTTCGCAGGAAATAAAATCATCGGTGATTCTTACAGACTCCATGTCTTCTTTGCAATCCATAGCTTCGTGGTCTCTCAGTGCGGATGTCAACCCTTTTGTGTTGAAGATCAGAGCACTGATACATGATATACAATGTAGGAATTATTCGACCAAATTAATATGGATACCTGGACACACCAATATTGTTGGAAACGAACGGGCAGACTCGCTTGCCAAAATAGGTGCTAATGGTTCACTTCAGACACAAAGGATTAGGGCACACCCGCGTGAACACTGGCCAACATACAAAATGAAGATATGGAGAGAGTGGGAAAACGAGTGGCACGATGTCAGCCGGCAAAAGGGTAGAAGATATGCCCATTGGAGAACGAAAAATAAAATTACTCCAAAACCATGGTTTGCAGAATGTCTTCGTCTACCAAGGAAAGCCATCACAACTATAAATAGATTAAGATCGGGTCATTGTTGTTCCCCAGAGCATTTATATCGAATAAAGGTATTGGATAACAACAATTGTGAGTGTGGAGAACAGGGAGATTTGGATCACATCTTCTTCGGATGTTCGAATAATACTGTTAATTGTCAAACCTTGTACTCCACATTAGTAAAAGAGTGCAAGGTCGCTCCACTAACGATTTATGATTGCTTGTTAGATTCAAACCTGAAAGAAACTACCATTAACACAATTGTAGCTTTTATTTCATCATCTCATATTAGATTGTAGTGCGCTTTGAATTGTGGATTGCAGGCATGATTTTGGCTTTGTGGATATCGTAGCGCATGATTTTTCTCAGTCAGCTGAATGTACTAACACCCTTTCCTGTGTTTTTCCTCTGTAGATTTACCTATATCGGAATTTAACACCGCTGAGTTGGAAGATAAACCAAAACAAAACCGAACATAACCTAAAAGTAAGACCATAGAAGTCCATAGGATCAGAAGTTGACAGAAGAGAAAGCGAGCGTGGAAGAAGAAAATTTCTTGGTGGAGATCCGGAGGTGGAGAAGGGTCCAGATATCCTCTGGGTTTGCCCATCAGGAGACACTTGAGCCTGACCACCAGAGAAATAGAAGAAGAAGAAGAACTGATAACTCATTTAATTCACTATTTGAATCCGGAACAACAGCAATATTTTTTAGAGATGTATGGGACTGTAATCCTTCTTGGGATTTCTGCTTCTTAACGAAGAAATCGAATAACGTTTTTCCCGAAGAACGCTTCATTTTGAACGTTTGATTTGACCAGAAATACGCGCGCAGAGAGGTTATAGGTATTTACGATGAGGCAACGCGCATGCAGTGAACTCTAAAAGAACTGTGCGCATGCCACTTGGTTCAGATATGATCGCGAATTGTCGTATGATGTCGGTTTGCGAAGGCGGAGCCTCCCTCGCCACGTCGTGAGGGCCACTCAGTTTCAAAAGTATACAAGTGTTGCTACCCTAAAAAAATATATAAATTCATTTCATATTCACCAGAATGTGAGGGGGCAACCGCCCCCCCTGGCCCCCCCTAATCGCCGCCAACGTGTAGGATAATGTATGAAACTCGTTCTATCATTATATTACTCCTGTATATTCTTCCAAGGATTGATATTGCATGTTATGAACAATTTTTCGACTCATTGTCTACATTCGCTCTATTACTAGATAATAAGATAATTGTTTCGGGAAACTTTAATTGTCCAAAATATATTGAGAAATCTTTAACCGATAGTTGGTACTACATATGTTTTCGGAGTCACTGGAATTGAAACAATGCAATTAAGTACGAAATTATAAGAATAAGTTGTTGGACTTGGTATTTTCGAATTTTGAGTGTAATGTTGCAGGCTCACTATGCTCGCTTGTAACAGCGGATTCGTATCATCCGCCAATGGAAATATCTTATCTTCCAGAGCGATATATGAGAAATTCTAATTTTTCATACTCGAGTCCTTTCTATACATCTCGTAAATATAATTTCTGGAGGGCTAATTATTTGGATATGTACCGATATACAGGGTGATTCCGGAGGAGACCGTCAGATTTTAGGTGAAGTATACACTAGTTAAGGCAGTTTCGAAACAATGATTGGTTTATGGTTGGGGGCCTTCATTGAGAGTCTACAGGGTGATTTGTCCGATTCGACCGATTTTTCTTTTATTCATAACTTTGGTATGGCTTGATCAATCATGATGAAATTTTCAGTGTAGAACAATATGATTATCTTCTTTCAATAATTCCAACACTTGTTCAAAAATACAGGGTGGGAATTATGATAAGTTCAGATTAAGTTTGCAGGTTGAAAAAACACCCTGTACATTCCGTTTTCAGAAATTTTCTACTTGCTTCAGATTCTACCATAAGTTTACATTACTGGAGCGTTTTTATTTTATTTGGCACACGTCCATTTTTCCTAGAAAAATTTTTCAAAGATGAACAATATCGTTTTTTCGCTCCAAGGCATTGAGAATATTCTGAACTAGATGGTAAAGCTGTATCGTCCAATAATACAAAGCTCTTCCTGAGTCCTAAAATAAATTTTCCAAATTCGAAATTCATTTTTGATCGCTCATATTCAGATGTATAAAATCATTTAATTCAAAAAATTTCTTTATACGTACGTCAAATTAGTACCGAATTAGGAATTTCGCAGAGCAAAGTGAGCAAGACTTTGAAGAAAGAACAATTCCACCCATACCACTACCAAAAGGTGCAAGATCTGCCCCAACTATTACAATTTTGTCGCTGGGTTATTAGTCACCAACGAACTATTTTTCGTATTCTGTTCAGCGACGAGGCTATGTTCACTAAGAATGGAATTTTTAATATCCACAATTCCCACGAATGGGCAAGAGATAACCCGCATTTGAAGAAGAGTCATAATACACAACACAGATTTTCTGCCAATATTTGGCTTGGAACAATAGACGGAACATTAGTTGGCCCTCACATTTTTGCGGAAAGATTAAATGGTGAAATTTACCTAGATTTTTTGGAAAATATTTTACCAAATTTATTGGAAAATGTACATATCCGCTCTATGTACTTTCAGCATAACGGAGCACCACCTCACTTTGCATTGAATGTGAGAAATCACCTGGATGTAAATTATCCGAACAGATGGATTGGTCATGGAGGCCCTATTGCTTGGCCACAAAGATCGCCTGATTTGAACCCTTTAGACTATTTTGTGTGGGGATATCTGAAAACAAGAGTTTATAAGGTTGAAATTAGAAGTAGAGAACACCTAGTTAAGAGGATTTCCGAGGAATGTAATATCTTGAAGCAAAATCAATCCCTCATTAGAAGGTCAATTGGAAATTTAATAAAAAGGTCTCGAATATGTATTCAAAAAAGGGGAAATCATTTCGAACATTCTATGTAAATTTTGTGTTATTCCTTAGTTTTGCCGTTCATGATGTGTTTCGAATGTTTATTCTGTATAAGTTGTAGATTTTTTGGTATAAGTAGGTAGGTATACAGATATTTTCTGGATTAAATGATTTTATACATCAGAATATGAGTGATTAAATATGAATTTCGAATTTGAAAGAACTACTTTAGAAATCAGGAAGAGCTTTGTATCATTGGACGACACCGGTTTACATTCTAGTTCAGAATATTCTCAATGCCTTGGAGCGAAATAACGATATTGTTCATCCTTGAAAAATTTTTCTAGGAAAACTGGATGTGTGCCAAAAAAATTAAAAACGCTCCAGTAATGTAAACTTATGATTGAATCTGAAGCATGTAGAAAATTTTTGAAAACGGAATGTACAGGGTGTTTTTTCAACCTGCAAACTTAATCTGAACTTATCATAATTCCCACCCTGTATTTTTGGGAAAGTGTTGGAATTATTGAAAGAAGACAATCATATTGTTCTACACTGAAAATTTCATCAAGATTGATCAAGCCACACCAAAGTTATGAATAAAAGAAAAATCGGTCGAATAGGACAAATCACCCTGTAGACTCTCATTAAAGGCCCCCAACCATAAACCAAACATTGTTTCGAAACTGCCTTAACTAGTGTATACTTCACCTAAAATCTGACGGTCTCCTCCGGAATCACCCTGTATATGGGAAACCGATTGGTCATCGGTTGAAAATGAAAGTGATCCGGACTTGGTATGCCACCAATTTTATTCAATTTTAAATAAAATATTTGAGCTCACGGTACCAGTCAAGATCGGTAGAAAAAGACGATTTCCCTCATGGTATTCATACGACATTATTAATACTATTCATCTCAAAAAAGCTGCCCTAAGAAACTATAGAAAATTAAACAATAACTTCAATCGTCCTCGATGAAGTAAACTCAGGAGTTTGCTTAAGTTAAAAATTATCACTGCCTACAAAGATTACATTAAGACTTCCGAAGAGAGTTTAATAACAGATCCCTCGGATTTTTGGTCATTTGTACAGGAAAGCAGAGGTCATTCTCGAATACCCGGTGTATTAAGGGATGGTCATGAAATATTGAATAAATTACAGGATATTGTAAATGCGTTTGCACAGCACTTCAGTAGTGTATACAGTGAGCCCAATGACACTTACATATGAGCTTGGAAATGTTGAGGATGATGCTGGCCTACTAATCAATATTAAATGGATGGTGCTCTCGCTGTAGTGTTCTAATGAAAATGTGAGGTTCAGGGAATAACAGCTCAATTTTGAAATCTCTTTTATTTTACATCGACGTTTCGACGACTCTCGCCGTCTTCTTCAGGATGCTGCAAAAACAACATTAACAGAATCCAATAATTAAAAACAGGCACACAACTCACCAAAATTGTGTGAGATACAACAGTGCAAAATTTTCGTAAATTAATCATTCGAAAACAACCAACACATAATATGTAATATTTTTCAGGCTTGGACAAATACATAGGTAAAATAATTTTTCATCAAATCACGTTCATAATGTATTGTTCACTTCAATATCCGAAGTTTGCAGAAACATTACGATGAACTTTTGATGCATATACAAATGTCGGGAGAGTTATTTGATGTTGTTGTTTTATCAGAGACAGGAAGATTGGAAGATGTGAGTTTGTTTCCTGTTTCGAATTATACAATTTATTACAATGAGTCAGGGATCAATAAATGCGATGGTGTCGCGGTTTATATAAAAAATAATTTAACAGCAAATGTAACTGTTAATCAGGTGAACGAGAGCAAATTTCTCAGGATAATTTTGGTCAATGAAATTTTACCTTATGACGGTAGAATAGGTATTACTGCTTATTATAGATCACCAGCAACAAATCAAAAAAATTATATAAGAAATCTAGAATCATATCTAAATACAATAAATCAACAAAGTCTTGAAATATACCTAGGGGACATAAATATAGATTTACTTTGCTCTGATCATATTGATACGAATGATTACTTGAACATTTTAAATTTAAACGGATTTATATCATATATGAATAAGCCAATTAGGGTAACCCAGAATACTCGGTCAACAATAGATCATATTTTTATCAAGATGAGTAATTGTCTACTGGATAAGGTTGATGTTGAACCAGTTCTCTTTCAGACAGATATGACAGATCATTTTACTACCTTTGTGCGTATAAACAATAAAAACACCTGTCACATCAATAAGTCAAATACAAAACCAAAAACAACGAGGAAAATTAATTTCGAGAAACTTTCAAAATTAATGAGTGATGAGGACTGGGCTGATGTATTATTATTATTATTATTATGAAGGAAAGAGAGAAGAGGCCGTAGCCTATAAATGTATTGATGATAAGCGAACCACAAGAATCATATAATCTATTTTTTGAAAAGTTGAATACGTATATTTCCATAAGCACTAGCACAGAAAACCTTAAATCATGTAAACATAAAAAACTTAAGCCTTGGATCACGGCGGGTTTAATCAATTCGATAAATGAAAGGAATAGGTTAAAAATAAAATTGCGGAAAAATTATTCAGATGAACTAGAGTCTCAATACAAGAGCTATTGAAACAAACTGAACTCCTTGCTAAAACAAACGAAAACTGATTATTACCAAAATGAAATCACTAAAGCGGATGGAAATTATAAAAAGATTTGGAAGATAATAGATGATATTACGGGAAAACAACGCACTCGAACATTAGAAAATACTACTATAGATAACGGAGAAGGTGGGGCAGTCACTGAAAATAAAGAAAAAGAAAAGATAAAGAAACTTCTTCAATAAATACTTTGTTACTCTGGGTGAAAAAATGGCTGAAAAAATTGAAAAAACTGGTTTACCTAAGACCTTGCAGACGGATACTTCCATAAAGAATTCGATATTTTTAAAACCCGTGACATCTAATGAAATAATTGGTCTTATGTCGAATTTAAAGAATAACTGTTCGCCTGAAGCCGATAATATATCTTCCAAAATTATAAAACAGCTTCATAAATACATTGTAACACCATTAGTACACATCATCAATCTAAGCTTTGCGCAGGGTAAAATTCCGACACAATGGAAGCAGTCTCTTGTTACACTGGTCTATAAAACAGGAGATCCGACTCAAATTTACAACTACAGACCAATTTCTGTTATTAGCAATTTCGCCAAAATATTCGAACAATCTCTAAAAAATAGAATAACCACATTTTTCAATGAAAATAACATAATTACAGACAGACAATTTGGCTTCACGAAGAACCTTGGTACAGAGGATGCGATCCTTGATTTCTTACAGAAGCCAATTAGATCCAAGAATGAATCCAAAAAGTGTCTCTCTGTATTCCTTGATCTTTATAGAGCCTTTGATACTATTCCACCTAGTAGACTACTCAATAAGGCGGAGACTTGTGGTATTCGTGGTGTTGCCTGGACACTCCTCAGAGACTACCTCTCTGATAGATTTCAGTCGGTTGTGATTGGAGGGAAAAGAGCACAGCAGAAGCCCTGGGAATTGGAATACCTCAGGGAACGGTATTGGGACCGTTGTTGTTCCTCATTTATATGAATGATATCAATAAGATAAAAAGCCTACAGGCTCACCTAGTTTGCTATGCGGACGATACAGTAATAACATTCACTGCTGAAACCTGGGAGAAACTAAAGAAAATTGCGGAAACCAATATGAGGAAAATTTATTTATGGTTAAAGAACAATTTACTAACCTATTTAAACAAGACTAAATTTATGACATTCTTTCCATCAATTGTCGACCAACCCAAACATTTCGCATTGAGACTACATTCTCCTCATTGTAATACTTAAATATGTACTTGTCAACTTCTTCTTCTTCATGTGCCGTCTCCTTCACGAAGGTTGGCGACTAATAAGGCAATCTTAACTTTTGAAGCTGCTGCCCGAAATAGTTCAGCTGTTGTTTTTCCAGACCAAGTTCTTAAATTCTTCAACCAGGAATCTCTTCTGCGTCCAGGGCCTCTTTTGCTGTTAATTTTACCTTGAATTATCAGTTGTAATAATTCGTACTTGCTTCCACGCATTATGTGTCCAAAGTACTCAAATTTTCTTTTCTTGATGTTATGAAGAAGTTCTGTTTGAGCATTCATTCTGCGCAACACCTCCTCATTCCGTATCCTGTCAGTCCACGATATTCGTAGCATGCGTCGATATGCCCACATCTCAAAGGCGGTAATTCTTTTGGACAGTGTTTCTGTTAGCGTCCACGCCTCCACTCCATACAAAACCACTGGGAACACATAACACCTGAGAACACGCTTTCTGAGTTCGATGTCACAGCCGCGATTACAGAGAAACGTCTTCATTTTCATAAAGATATTTCTGGCTTGTTCGATGCGGCACTTAATTTCAGTTTCCTGTCTCCAGTCGTCGGTGATGATTGCGCCCAAGTATCTGTAAGAGTGAATTCGCTGTATCTCTTCATTTCCAACCCTTATTGATGTTTGCGTTTGTAGTCCTCTCTCAATTACCATATATTTTGTCTTTTTGATGTTCATTTCCAGACCAAATACATCGCTACTACAATAAATGACGTTGAACAAGGTCTGTAGGTCCTCCAGCGTTTCTGCCAACAGTAAGCTATCATCCGCGTATCTGATGTTATTGATCAGGATTCCATTGATGTTAATACCCACATTGATGTCTTCCAAGGCATGTTTGAAAATGGACTCTGAGTATATATTAAACAACAACGGTGACAGAATGCACCCCTGTCTTACACCTCGCTGAATCTCAATGTCATCTGTTTTCTGCGAATCTACCATCACATTTGCTCTTTGATTCCAATATAAGTTTGTTATTAAATTAATATCCTCCAGATCCAGGTTCAGATTGGTCATTATTTCGATCAATTTATTATGCCGTACTTTGTCAAAGGCTTTTCTGTAGTCGATGAATCCTATATATACGTCCTTGTTGACATCTCGACATCGTTGTACCAACACGTTGACGCCAAATAGCGCTTCACGAGTCCCTAAGCCGTTTCTGAAGCCGAATTGGGTGTTTGTCAGTGCCATCTCACATTTCCTATATATTCTGCCGTGTATTACCTTCAAAAAGATCTTTAGTATATGACACATCAAACTTATTGTGCGATAGTCTTCACAAAGCTTTGGGTGATTTACTTTCGGCAAGGCAACGAACGTTGATCTCAACCACTCCGTGGGTATAATACCAGTTTTGTATATTACGTTGAATAGATCTACTAAAATGGTAATGTTGTCTTCATCGATGAGTTGTATTAGCTCTGTTGGAATTTCATCGGGTCCGATAGCTTTACCTTTTTTACTATTTTTAATTGCATGTGTGACCTCTGCCTTTGTTATCGGAGGGGCCGTCTGTTTATTATTGTTATCATTACCACGGGGGGGTGTTCTCTGATCTTGAAAGAGTTTTTCAATATAAGTTTTCCAGTGAGCAAGACGATCCTCCAAGGAGCTGAGTATTGTTCCATTCTCATCCCAAAGGTTGTTGATGGGCCTATTTTTGTAACTTCCACACATCTCTTTGATCTTCTTGTGCATATTTCTATTATCATACTTTCGATCCAATTCCTCTATTTCTGAACATTTTCCTGATATCCATTCTTCCTTGGCAACCTTTATCCTTTTTCTAATTTCCCTGTTTATTTCCTTGTAAGCTGTTTTATTTCCATTCTTTTGAAGTCTTCTTTTCTCCATAAGAGCCAATATTTCATTCGTCATCCACTCCTTCTTCTTTGCTTGACTGGTTGATCTCATCTGCAGTTGACTTGTTTTTATTGCGTCTTTAATGTGTGACCAAGTATCGTTTATGTTTTGCTCATGTATATCAATTGGTATTTTCTTAAGGTTATCATTAATTTCTTTGGTTAGTTTCTCTCTGTCAACTTCATCTTCAGGGGGTCTCAGGTCTCTTTGCTTTTGTCTCTTTGTTTTTTGGAGCTTCTTTAATCTTATATTGATTTTGGCGATTACCGGGTTATGATTGGAATTGACGTCGGCGCCAGGGTATGTTTTAACATTTCGAATGGAGTTCTTAAATCTTTCATTTATAAGTATGAAATCTATCTGATTTCTGACTATATCATGTTCGTTGTCTTTTGGGGAGACCCAAGTATAAAGTCGTCTTGGCGGCTGTTGAAAGAAAGTGTTCGCTACTATGAGATTATTCTCCTCACAGAACTGGATGAGTCGATCTCCTCTGTTGTTCCTTTGACCCAATCCAAAGCTTCCCACACAGTTTCCTTGTTTTCCCTTGCCTATTTTTGAGTTAAAATCGCCCATAATAACACAAACATCCTGTGTCTTAACAGATTTGAGTAACTGATTGATCTGTTCATAGAATTCTTCTACAAGCTGGTCTTCTTTGTCAGCAGTAGGGGCGTACACCTGTATTAAAGTTATGTCCATTTGCTTTCCGGCAAGTTGTAGCATTATAGCTCGGTCCGAGAGTGTTACTACATTTTTGATATTATGGGCTATATCCTTCTTTATTATAAATGCCACTCCATTTCTGTGATGTGGTTCATTATTACCGGAGTAATATACAACGCTGTCTTTTTGTGTTATTTTACCTGTGCCTGGCCACCTTGATTCGCTGACTCCTAGTATGTCTATGTTCATTCTGTCCATTTCCTGAATAACATTTCGGAGTTTTCCTGCCTCAAACATTGAGGTAACATTCCATGTTGCAATACGCTTTGTCCACCCGGGGATTCTTAGCACCCTCTGCCCATCTAAGGGCTGCCGGGGACTGAGGGCCGTAATTTCATTGACTTTTGCCATATTAGTGTTCTAGGGATGCATTTAAGCTTTTAATACGGTGGTTTCCCGTTGCCTTCCGTATCCTTATGCCGTTGACATTATCTGTTCATCCGTCTTTGGGGCCGATTTCTCAACCCCAGGACAAAAGAGTGCCCTTGCCTCAGCCGTTCATCCGCCCTCTAGAAGAGGCCGTTGACGGCTTGAGGGGGATAGCTTATTCCGGCTATACTTGTCAACAGATAGAAAAAACCTCTCGCATAAGATACCTCGGAATTATATTAGATCAACACCTAAAATGGACAGAACATATAAATCACGTAGTAAAGAGAGTAAGGTTGTTATTTCATAGGTTCTATAGGTTGAGGGACATCCTCTCAAGGAAGAATTGACTTTTATTATATGGCAGCTTGGCAGAATCAATAATCAGATATTGTATTGTTGTTTGGGGGGGTGCATTCTCAACTTCGCTGCAGACGTTACAAAACAACACAAAATACTTTAATAAAAATCATTTTGAAAAAACCAAGATTACATTCCACAAAACTGCTATATGAGGAGACTGAATTAATGAACATCAAAAAAATTTTTGTGAATCAATGCATAATAAGAATGTATAGAAAACAGAATATGTATGAGCAGAGAAGTGGAGGGGTGACTAGATCGGCATATTGTATGAATTTTAAAGTTCAACATTTTAGAAAGTCCGTAACCCAAAGATCATTTATGTATTTCGGTCCTTAATTCTTCAATATCATTCCAAATGATCTAAAAAAGTGTAGTAGAATTAATTACTTTAAATCGGAAATCAGACGTTTTATATTGAAAAATCCTGAGAGATTTGATTTCTGATTCACATGTTGGTTGGTGATTCGGGAGTAGATTTTTTATTTTTTCTTCCCATTCGGCCGTTATCGCTTCCTCCAGACTGCGCGTCGTATTACACTGCCATTATCTTTATTTGTGTACATTTAACAAAGCACCAGGGAATGTTCAGTGGTACAAACAGACGACTGTCTAGGTACATTGTGCGTTCTTGTGGTGTTACATATATAATTTATATTTAGAATGTGTGTACTATTAATGTCGAAATAAATTTGATTTGATTTGATGTGGGCCAGACAATGCAGCAACTTAAGAAAAGGTTAGCGCAGCACAAGAGCGATGTCAGAATCCGAGGTAAAAAATGTGCACTTGCTGAACATTGCATAGATAAGGGACACAGCATGAATTTTGAGGGAACTAAAATACTTGAGTATGAAAAGAACCTCAGAAAGAGATCCTTCTTGGAGATGTTCCATATAAACGTCAGGGAGAACAGTATGAATTACAGGACGGATATACAGAACCTAAATAGCATCTACACTTATTTGTTTACGTTCTATAGGGGTGAGGAGCATAGTGTCGGGGTTGCCCCCTCTGGTCCGAGTGGCGTCGGATCGGGAGTGGCGCCCTCTGCGCCATCCGTCGTGAGTGCTTAGATGGCGCTGTGTGTTTTGACATTGTGAGAATTGTGACGTATAGAAGAAATTGACGTTTGTGACAGTGCGTTGTGGAGAGTGACATGCTCCACAATGTATCTGTCACCTTAGACATTGGACCGTCGGCGTCGTGAGTGCTTAGGTGGCGTTATGTGTTTGACATTTTAGATTTGTTACGTGTAGAAGAAATTGACATTTGTGACGGTGCGTTGTGGGGAGTGGCGTGCTCCGCAATGTATCCGTCACCTTAGACATTGTGGAGGATATTTGAGAACATAATTTAATGAAAAATACATTTTTAGTGTGTTTTTGACGTTGTTGAGACTTAGGACAAGCAAGAAGAAAAATTTGACTTTTGTGACGATGAATTGTGGAGAGTGACATGCTCCGCAATGTATCTGTCACCTTTGACATTATAACATTATGAACGTGATTTGATGAAAAATTATTTTACCTATGTATTTGTCCAAGCCTGAAAAATATTACATATTATGTGTTGGTTGTTTTCGAATGATTAATGTACCAAAATTTTGCACTGTTGTATCTCACACAATTTTGGTGAGTTGTGTGCCTGGTTTTATTTATTGGATTCTGTTAATGTTGTTTTTGCAGCATCCTGAAGAAGACGGCGAGAGTCGTCGAAACGTCGATGTAAAATAAAAGAGATTTCAAAATTGAGCTGGTATTCCCTGAACCTCACATTTTCTAATCAATATTGTTAAAATCACAGAAGGCGATATATTACGGGCCTCGAAAAAATTGTCTAATACACGCACTGCCGGGCTTGATGGAGTACCGAGTTTTGTGGTGAAGGACAGCATTGCAGTACTTGCTGCGCATTTGGCGCATATTTTTAATATCTCTGCATCGATGGGCATATATCCTTCAGTTTGGAAACGGTCGAAAATTGTACCAGTTTTCAAAAAGGGCGATAAATCGATTATCTCGAATTATCGACCGATTTCCGTCTTGTCAAATTTTTCGAAGATTTATGAGATCATACTCCGCAGTCAAATTTTTTCCAATGTCCGCAACAGAATTACAGTAAACCAGCACGGTTTCATGCCTAAAAGATCCACCGCAACTAATGTTGTTTCTTTCTTCGAAAAAGTGCTGGAATCGGTGGATGAATCCGGTCAGGTGGACGTTATATATACTGACTTTCAAAAAGCCTTTGACAAGATAGACCATAGCATTTTAGTTGACAAGTTGAAAAATAAATGTGGTTTCGGCCCCAAACTGATCGACCTAATGAAATGATATCTGTCGGAAAGACTTTGTATTGTTGAGGTTGAAAATTACTGCTTCATCGAGTTCAGTGCGACATCTGGAATCCCTCAGGGTTCCAATCTTGGCCCTTCAATTTTTCTTTTATTTATAAATGATGTAGTAGACATTAAAGATCTAGCTATTTTGTTATTCGCAGATGATTTGAAAATATTCATTCAAATACTCAGTCTAGTTGATTGTGCTAGGCTACAGTCAGCACTTGATAGCCTCTCGGCATGGTGCGAAAGCAATAGATTGAAGTTGAATATATCTAAATGTTATGCTATGACATACACAAAAAAGAAAAAAGCGATACATTTTGATTATAATATCCATGGCACAATACTGTCTCGAGTGGCTGAAATCAGGGATCTGGGGATTTTGTGTGACAGTGGTTGCTCATTTGTGCCACACATAAATCAGATAATACTAGCCGATTATAGATTCAGACTCCAAATGACCACAAGAAAATATTTCAAATAAGAATGGTGACTTCTACATTCACATACCTTGAAACTGTGGTGACGGATAATGGGAATGAGTTTACAAGTGAAGTTTTCAAGAATTAATGTATTTTTCGTGGCATAAGACACATTCGTAGAGCACCTCATTTGTCCCAAAAAAGGTCAAGCTGAGCATTTCTCAGATACTTTCAAGAGGGCACTGAAGAAATTCAAGAAGGAAGGACATCCATATGAAGCTCATGTTCAACAATTTTTAGTTAAAAATGACTGAGAAAGAATCGCCATTTTTTTAAGAAATATATTTTAGAAATATATTATACATCACCCTGAGTCTTTCTAAGTCATTTTAAACTACTATTATCATAAGAGAAAATACATCTTTATCATATAGCTCAGCAAATATACCTGTTGGAAAAAATCATTGTACGCCACTGGATTGATATTAAAAAAATTTTTGTATAATGTTTTCATTTCAACATCCTAGCTTGAACAGAAACGGAGATAATGACCAAATTTGAAATTTCAATTTTGACCTATAACTCGGAAACAAAAGATAGAGTAATGCAGTTGTTGGCATTATTAGTTTCTCGAAAAAAGACGACCGTAATTTTATTTGTGAATGCATTTTCCCCGATCTCGTTGGTTTGAAAAAGTTGTAATTCAGGTATCACCAATTTTGCCCATCCTGTACACGTAAATCAGATGACGAAGAGGTACGCAGAGCGATATACAAATGTTAAAGGTGAATAACGAGAAACACATTGCTGATATACAAATTATTCAATTCCACTCCTTCTATTTATGGAAACTTCCGATATAAGCTGATAATTCACCGAAAGTTCCACCTATATCCGAAACTGCATAAACATTTTTACCAAACGATGAATATGAGCCGAATCACTTGTTTATGAATCAACCCCATATGATGTCTCGAGTAATGCTCGTCCAAAGCGGACTTGTAGACGACCAAGCTATCATCAAGACTGTACAACATAAAAGGAAGGGAACAAATGTTATTAGGAATCCAGTTATTCATTTCACAATGTTATAAAAATTATGGCAATTTGTTAATGTCATCATTTATTGTGTAAATAAATAATCGTAACAGTAAGTTACAATTTCTTGCCTTGTGACTCACCATATTTTGTCACCAAGTTTCGATATTTTTTTGGTGAATTGTTTAAGATTTGCATGAGGATTCTTCACTCAGGAATATCAAATAAAAACATTCGTATCAAATGATATTCATTAATTCATCTTTAAATGGCAGTTTTTGCACTTCACAATGAGGGTTATTGGCACAACCAATGTAATTTGATCTATTGAATTTCAATATATAATACTTTTTTAATCTGATTCCAGGTGATCAAACATAGGAAGGTACAAAAATGTATTCAACTTTTCAATGCCTTGTCTATGGTGTTTGTTCACTATGAACAGTTGTACCATGAAGCTTGGTATGAATATGCAGCACAAGTGAGTACACCTTGAAATGAAAGTAATTTATGCAAGAATTCATAAGGAGTCCTTTAATGTGAATGTTCCGTCTCACTTGGCTTTGTCTTTGGCTTTTCGAACTATTCTATAGAATTTCAAAATTGCCGCCCACTGATATTACAATCATTTATGAAAACCCCGTACTAGCGTTCTCTCATTCAAAATAGAATTTAGTATCAACTCAACTTTGAATTCCTTGTGAAATGTCGAGCTCTATTTTGAAAACGAAGATACGTTTGACTATTTTTCTCACAAGTGAGGATAAGTGAAATGCGGCTTCCGTTGACTAACAGTCGCGTGCGAGAAGACATTATAATCGGACAGCTGCTTAACTTTGGGAGGGCCTTTTTGTGAGTCTAAATTGTGGAAAATATGATTTCCTCAATTAGTGAATACCGTCCTGCAAGTCACGTAGAGCGTTTGCGGTTATTTCATTACTACTTAGCAAAGTTTATAGAGTAGAAAGATGGGAAATCAAGCGACCAAAGTGATGTGAGAGCCATCTTTATTTCAAATGTGTTTCTAAGACCTTACGTTGGGTTAAAATATTAATTCGGGAGCCATTTGCAGAAACATATGAAATTTTGTTAGATTTCAGATGACCATTTTGATCGAAGAGGTTTTTAATGTTTTAATTCTCGTACCGCTTTTTGTTTATCTGGCTCGTTCTAGTTGCTGATTATTGAATTTTTTTGTCTAATTTCTGGGTAAAAACCTGAGAGTATCGTTCAAAAATTAATGCATGGTGAAAAACCTGTGGATCAGAGACAACCTGTGTGGATCAATTAAACTGGATTTTCCGAAATTAAGGTTTTTATTTCACGAAGGAAATGGAAATGTAAGCATTAAAACTCGTACCATGTAACTCGGTCATTCATTAATACACTACACCATGTGCACTGAACATGTTACTGCCTTAGAACATAGATACATGGAATGGACATTCTGTGCTACAAATGAATGTTTTGTAGTACTAACATTCGATGCTTCCCTGTCTAGCGCGACACTAAGGCAGTGGCGTTAAATTGAAAAAATTTACATACTTCCTATCTATTTGTACTGAGAATTGATGTGACACTGATGTCCAAATCAACTGTCTTAATTGTGATTGGCGACACTACGCATCTATCTCACTCCAGTCTTTGGAATGTTTATTTTCCATTCCATGTATCTATGTTCTAAGGTTACTGCAAGGCAATTGAGAACTGTTCATATATACATAAATTGTTGTATGCAGGAAGCATCCCTTGCATGAAGGTCCTATTTAGGCGAAATTATGACCTTTATACGTCCATTCAAAAATTCAATTGCTATTCCTATATATTCAGAAATGCAAAGGTTTTATTGATTTCGTTTTGGGAACGAGTGACCGTCAAATTGTTGTTTGGTGATTCAAAGTTTTATGAAACCTGCTGTGAGTATTTTGTTCATTCATTAATCAATTTGTATATTGTGTCATAAACAGACCATATCATAAAGAAATCATAAAAAAAGCATAAATGAACAATAATGACGGGCTAACATACAGATAAGGATTTTTTTAATTGTGTTTCTAAAAATTCTGTAAATAATATGTGATTAACTGAAATGTGTATGCTATGATGGTATATTGAATATTGGTTCATATGAATTTCTGATATAAATAGTACGAATTCAACTAAGTTTCAAAACATCGCATTGCACACAAATAACACCTTTGACGTATAGCAGAGCACCATATACTCCTGTGTCCTAGTCAAAACTCTATTTGTTGTCCATAATTTCAAATTCTTTCAAATTTCTTATGAATTGCAAGTAAAAATGTAGCACATCCGACAGCGTATTTCATTGATATCAATTGATTCCAAACAATCATCCTAATCACAAAACAAAAGTATGCTTTTGTTTTGTCGCTAAGGATATTTGTTTTCTGGTTTCAACAAAGTCGATATTGAAATTGAATACAAGGAACAGAATTCGAATTTCGTGCCTTTCAATTATAAAACAGAAAACTGTTATTCAACAATTTTTCTTTATTGACAGTATGTTTTCAGCACCATATCTCATTGTCAAATGTGTTTTCACTGGCAAAAATGTAATCGGTTTTTAGTACTATAGAAATGAGGGCGTTTCCTATCTTCCTACTTTATAATGTTTGCTACTCAGCATATTACATTCGCGAAAAAATTCAAAAATATTTTTTTGCCAATTAATTTTTATCCTTCAATTCAGTATTTATAGAATGAAAAAAATTTGGACGTTTTCTTTTGTTACGAAGTATTACAAGACCTCCTCAAAAATATTTCATTGAAACTGCGTCCTCAATGAGCGACGTTTCGCAACTTTATTCTTGCTTCATCAAGCTCTAAAACACAGCAAAAAAAAAACAAAAAAGGTTGAAAGTTTATTAGCCTTGTGTTGACCTAGTTTGTCGTCGAACCAGTACTGGTATCCATATATGGTTCAATTGGTTCATTTAATATCATAAATGTTCAGCCGTGCGATTTTGTATGAACTTATGAATCACTCGATTTGCCTTAGGGTACGTTCATACCGAAGATGCCTGGATGAGCGCGGTGGAGGTCGCGGTCGCGATCGTTACATCGATGTCAAAACAAACCTTCATATTCTAATGAGACCGTACCACAGAGGGGTAAATGACAAGTCTAGTCGGCCAAAAATATTTAAAAACCATTTTCTGTTGGTTCAAGACTGTTGATTACGAAAAAAATATCATAAAAAATCTAGGACCTCTGGTATCAATCTTGCGAATAATAAACAATGAGTGAGATAATAGATACGATAATTCAACTTAATAATAATTTATTTACGATTTATGATAAGAAAATGGCAAACTCAATCAATCACCTGATGTGAAATTGATTTATTTCTTCTTAGTCGTCTGATTATTCACAACTTGCATAACTATCCGAATAGAGAAGACTCTGAGGAGTTATTTGATTGGATGATTTTACAAAAAATGGCTTGTTTTTTTTCGTCGGTATTGGCCTCATGCCAACTAGAAGCGGATTGGAAGTAAGATACCGATGTTAAAAGATTCTCTTGAAAATTTTCGAGCAAAATTTATTCGATAAAGACTGAAATGTTTTATATAATGTTTAATATTCTTCTGCTGCTCTTCGGAATAATTATCTCGATTTACTAGACAATTTTTCAAAAATCCCAAATTCTTGTCGAAACTGGTCAACTGCTGGCTATCCCTAAGGTTGAAGAGGTTCTGTTTTATAATCGTGGTCACTCCAGATGGTCCTAAAATGACATTTTGTCTTTGACTAATGAAAATAGCTCCATATATAGAATCTATTTTCCGACCTCATTTCGAAATTTCTTGATTCCTCATTTAGATTAGCTGAAGAAGAAAAATCAATATTTTCCAAAGTGGCGGTTATTGGCGGCTATTGATTGAAAATCTATCTACTACATAACTTGAACAACCAATCATGTTAAAATAGTTATCGGGAGTCATCAGGAAGTATAACAAATGTCTCATCGAATGTTGAAATTCACAATAACAAGAAGCATAAAATAAAGAGAACCATATATTGATTTTTTTTTATTGCTGTATCCTCTATTTTAATGAATAACATAACGCTATTACATAGATGCATACCTGGTCTCTCATAATCCATAATGAGATGGTCTTATAAAAGTTTGAGAGGTAACACAGGAAGCACTGAACTATGCATTGAAAGAGATATTTTTGATGCGTTAAAAAACTAATGTAATGTCACCGACAAGTTCAAACAAATTTTTTCGCTAATTGATGATCAGGGAAACGATTTACGCCATTGATTCGAATCACCCACTATTCTAATTGACCATTCGGTGCAATTTTCCCATTTCTGATGCATTTTTGGAAACTGATTTTTGGCCGGCTAGATAATAACTTTACTCCTCTGTGCGTACATACCAAGGATGTTTCACCCGTTCACCCTCGCCGCTCATCATCGCGGTTTTCAGCGATGTCCATAGCAGAACAAAATAGTTTGATTTTATATGGCGATCGGGCAGTTGCCGCGAGGTACCTTGCACGCTTATTGGCGCTCTTCAAATCACGTGACATTCACCAGGGTAACGTATTTATTTTTCAGTTCGTTTATGAGCTTTGACTGAAAGGAAAGCATCTTCGACATGTACTGCCAGGCATCGATGTAAACCTCGACCGCGACCGCGACCTCCACCGCGCTCATCCATGCATCTTCGGTATGAACGTACCCTTAGGGTACGTTCATACCGAAGATGCATGGATGAGCGCGGTGGAGGTCGCGATCGCGGTCGAGGTTTACATCGATGTCTGGCAGTACATGTCGAAGATGCTTTCCTTTCAGTCAAAGCTCACAAACGAACTGAAAAATAAATACGTTACCCTGGTGAATTTCACGTGATTTGAAGAGCGCCAATAAGCGTGCAAGGTACCTCGCGGCAACAGCTCGATCGCTTATAAAATCAAACTATTTTGTTCTGCGATTGACATCGCTGTAAACCGCGATGATAAGGGGCGAGGGTGAACGGGTGAAACATCCTTGGTATGTACGGTCTCATTAGAATATGAAGGTTTGTTTTGACATCGATGTAAAAATCGCGACCGCGACCTCCACCGCGCTCATCCAGGCATCTTCGGTATGAACGTACCCTTAGACGTGCACCTTGTGCAGTGCACGCCTTGCACGCCCACTTACAGCGGACCCAATTTCGGAAACAGAGGGCGACTGAAAGCTTTATTCACATTTCAAGGGGAAAATTATAGACGTATTTGATATTATTACTCGGGATTGCCAGTTCCATCACTTTCCAGAATATCTTACCCATCCAGAATTATTGGGGATTCTATGATACTAAAAATAGAAGTATCAACTTCATCCAACATTTTTTTCTTTCCCCCCCTACTTACTATATTGATACTATATAACATTATGTTCGTCTTTTCCATAAACCAAATAAATTGTCCTTTGTAAATGTCCGAGTACAGTCTCGGCCTGGCAGTCCTAGCGATTTGGGAAACTCATGGATTTTTTCTATTCAATCTCTTTTTCTGCGTTTTTACACTTGTTCCCAATAAACTTCGGAAAAGAATTGATTTTTGTTTCTTAATTCTTTCAAGAAGAGCAAGTTTCTGGTCATTTTTTCTCTCCTATTGGCAGAGTTCAAAGTGAAATATCTTAGAAAATACGATTCACTGAATTTTAAATATATACCGCTACTATTTTAAATATATAAATAGTACTTCTTTTTTACCGAATAACAGGTTCGCCACTGCTTGAATTCTCCAATTATGGTGAAGCATCCTACAACGAGAAGGTACATTTTGAATTTCGATCCCCACATTCACGAATGCATCAGAGAAGCAGAGTATATGTACCGATTGTTCTGTGGTAAGTTGATTATGTAACATTCTGGGATAAAATAATGTAAAAATCATACCTATAACAATAACAACAAGAAACAACAAATAGTCTTTATTCCAAATCAATCGTTACAATAACGATTTACTGATAACTAATGAAATGAGATAGAGTCAAACAAAAACAAAATCATTTCATAAAATCATCAAGATAATTAGCCCCGAAGTTCAAAAGAAGTTTGAAAATTTTCCTCTTGAACAATGTGAAGTCGCCTTCCATCTGTATTATTGCAGGTAGACTATTGAAAAGAATATTAATGGAAACAATAATTCGGGAGGAATTGTCGTTTCAATACAGAGGCTTTCTACAAGATCGCCTGTTAGTTCTTGAGATCAAATAGACATATTCATTCCTTTGACGTCGTGACAACCATACACAATCAAGCACAACAGCCATCCCAGAAATGAATTGAAACCTAGTGAACAGAAATGTCTATTCGGGTTCAAACAGGTCAAAAACAGGTACAACGTCAAGTCCGGAATTTTCTTTTTTGTGTAGCAGGGGAAAAATCTGCAGGTCAGACGAACCACCTCTGGTGAGGGGGAACAAGTGTGGGGATTCTCACTCTCCTGTGCTCGAGACCCACTAAAAACCCTCAACTGCTTCTTGAATATTGGTTCCGGGCATTTTCTTCTCGCAAACTATCCCGTTGATCCCGTTTATGTTCCACGATATTATCTTGAGGGATTTCTTCCTACTATCCGTTCGGTCCATTAATTCAGTTTACTGAATAATGCTTGAAGTTTTTTTTCCATTTCCCTCTCAATTTTCAACATTATCTTGTTAAAAAAAATTTCCGTGAAGATATCTAAATCATCGGCTGATTCAGATATCTTTTTCTTCTCCTGTTTACTGTTCAAAGCCTGTTTCATTGGAGGCTTAATCTGTTCTACTTTTTTCTGAACCGGTTTTGGAGTCTCCCTTTTCTTTTCCTGTTCTGCAGGTTTGGCCTTCACTACTTCCTGAATTTTTTGAACAGTAGTTGTTTTTGTTACCAGCTTTTTCTGTTCAGCTGGTTTTCAGGAATTCTTCTTTCTGGTCACCAGCTTGAACTCGCTACATCCTTTGTAGCTAGCTGGATGGCCCTCTTCTCCACGTAAGACGCATGCGGCATTTCTCTCTTCACCTTTTCTGGTGAGTGTGCAGTCATTGCTGCTATGGCTTTCTGAGCACTTCACGCATCTCTACGGGAAGGAAGGAGCATTTGTTCTGTACATGTCCGTACCTTTAGCACCTAAAGCACTGGCTTGAACTTTCAGGCCTCTCTTCGTGTTCAACTACAATACAGAGATTGTAGAGTCACTTCACTTCGAAGATTTCCTTTTTCTGGGTTTTAACCATGAAAAGAGGTATGGGCTTCTTCGTCTTGTTCGATGTCATTCTAGACACCTCAGCGTCTGATATTCCCTGGAATATCAGGTCGTCCTTAATCAACGCAAGATCAGCGTCGATTGGTAAATGCCTGATGGCGGCATATATCTTCTTCTCCTCCTCCATTTGGTAGGTAAAAAATTCTTCACCATGCTACCCAATCTGAGGTGCCCATCATCGTGATGGGTGGGATTTTATTCTTCTTAGGCACTTCTGGTGCCTTTCTGATATTTTCCTCGTCAGACGAGGAACTTTCTTTGCGCGCGCGTTTGTAGGAGGCGCATTTTGGGGTTTGACGGAAGTCGTTGTAGGGCTTTTCCTGTTCTCCACAGGAATTACTTTTTTCCCCCACTGAATGGGCAACTTCGGTGAAAGTTGGGGGCTTCAGCGCAGAGAGTTTTACAATTTCCTCTTTGGCTTGACGGAGCTCATTTATCAAAATCGAAACCGTTTCATTGAGTTCAGCGATTTCGGCTTTCATGAGTTCATTTTCTTCGCGTAAATTTGTCCGACCCACGGACTCACCTTCGCTAAAGTCTTCCTCGACTTCATCAGAAGCTTCCATATAGGAACCCTCATTATCTGAGGTGTCCGGCATGGCTAAACGTTTTTAGTTTTTTACAATGGCGATAAATATCAATAAGAGAGAAAAGAACAAATATAACCAATTGTTATATAGACAACGTCTCACCTGATGTAATTCGCACAACCAATGATCTTTTGATCTGGACTGTATACAATAACAACACAACAAAACTCATTCACAGAACTCTCCCGAATAATCAGTATTCAATCAAATTCCCAAAGAGTATGCTCGAAAAATCATTCAACTTGTCTACTCGCTTGAACGTATTGCACTGTCTGGTCAAGTCCGGAAATGTCTATATTCGGGTTCAAACAGCTCAAAAACAGGTACATCGTTAAGTCCGCCCATAAATAGATGTCCTTATCGTGAAAAAAAGTCACTTTTCTTGATTGCACTTAATAAGTCTAGTATATTATATTTCATCTTTTATTTTAAGTCATTAACTAGCGCAGAATTCAGAAGCCACAATTTCACCTTTTTTTTTGAATAATTTGATGTTTTTCAATTTTCTGTATGCCATTGGTAATGCTGCATACATTTTTGAATAAGATGAGTTCTATGTCTCTGACTAACCGTCTTTTAGGTGCGTATTGTCTTGAAGTTAGTCTGTTTGTATCGATCGGAGTGGTCATGGTCAATTGATTGCAGCGATATTTTTCCTTCTGGACTACACCAGTCAATTTTAGAAAGTATAGTTGTTGTACATCCAAAATTACCGAGAACTTATACAGGGTGTTCTACAAGCTCTATGACAAACTTTGACAGAAGGTAGATGTGCTTCTTTTGACCATTTTTTTCCTATGAACATAGGTTCGATTCGTTTTCGTTTAGGAGTTACAAGCATTTGAATTTTTTTTTATGTTTTGATTAAGTAAGACGACAGTAAATATCGATTGAAATGGTAATTCACGTTATTTCAATCATTCATTTGACACTTGTTTCACTGGGGATGGTATCAACAATAACCATAATGAACATGTATGGGCACTGCAGAATCCATATGCCATAAGACAAAGACCATGTCAGCAACGTTCAGTGTTTGATATAAATGATCGTTTAAATGCTGATTTTTGTACAAATTTTTTGGAGCACAACCTTTTTGACCCCATTGATAACTTATAGCTTAACATTGTTGGAAATATGTGGTATCAGCACGATTGTGCACCACCTCCTAGAGGAAGACAAGTAGTCAGATGACCGAATGAACATTTCCCGAATAAATGTATAGGTCAAGGAGGACCAATAAAATGGACATCTCGTTCACCTAATCTAAATGCCTTAGATTTTTATTCATGAGATCATATCCCAGTCAACCAGTTTCAGTCACAGGGAAGTTGTTGGGAATTACCACTGTGGAAATGCGACTTCACAATGTTGATTTAAAAAAAGGCCACCAGTACTTACTGGAGAGTGCTTAATGTCCGCAACATCGCATATCGCGGGTAATTACCCAGTACATCACATAGTAGGTGTAAAAAAAGCACCCTAGACAGCAACTTTGCGACTTCTCATTTTGGAGGTTTTTGGAACGATTATTTTGACAGAATAAACTACCAAAGTGTATCCTCTATTGAAGTTATATTCATGTTCAATTTGATAATTACCATCGCGGCAATCAATTTTCACTCTATATTCGAGGCGTTCCGAAGAAAAGTGACCCAAGCTACAATTTTTCTGAAATTGAATTAACAGTAAGAACTGCCTGAAAATGAATCAAAATTTTATATACTCGTAAACTCAATTTCAGAAAAAATGTAGCTTGGGCCTCTTCAGCTGTGAACGCCTCATTTTTACCCTGTGTTTACTCTTACCTACATATATTTCGCATTCTGCTCTCATCCTCAAAAGGGAAATTGAACAACTATATGAATTACTGATATCTTTTTATTCAAGATTAATATGTTTCATACAAATCCAAATATATAAAATAAAGAACATATATCTTGTTATAAATCTTCATTCCACTTCAGGAACGGCATGGTCCAGCTGAAGAAGAAAAAATCAGAGCTGTATTGATAGTAATAAATTGAGTGTCATGAAAAATCTAACAACAGTAGAAGGTGATTTTTTCCAGCACAGTATCTAAGATAATAATTTGGAGTTCTCTCGATGATTCAAATCAATTCCAAGTTTGATTTTGAAGGTTGTGAATGTTACTTATCACCTAAATTCATATGAGGTATGTTGAAAGTTGAACGTTACAAAGGTGCAAAAATGGGGAGGATAAGAGGGCCAAGAAGTGATCATGATGTAGTCATTATTTCAATAGGTTATATAACTACTCACCTTTTACTGCACGTTAATTAATCAATCAACGTCAAGTAACACTTAACTAAAACGAAATTTAATAATAGAACAGCTCGGTTAAAAAAATTATTCTAAAAATTCATTCATAAAGATTTTGTTTGTTCATTCTCTCAACACAACGCAGTCACAGAACGAAACACGTCACACCACGTTTAGCATAGCGGGATTTAGGTTATGAGTTAACCTCGAGACCACGTGCTGATAAATAGAACATTTCAGACAGTTACTGAAAGTTTTTCTTAGAGAAGTCGCTGGGTGGAGTTCATCGAAATATATTCACAACACATCATTTGGTGTTCTAAAAATATCACAGATTCAATATTTCAAAAATATCAACAGAGAGAAGTCGCATAGTAGTAGCTATGTTCACTTCATCGGAACATCTCGATATGATGTTACATGCAACCACTAGGGATCTAAAGTTGAGGAATTCGCAAACTTAACAATATTCGGACGTTAATGTCCACAATGTGAAATCTTAAGTACATCCATGAAACTTCTCAAAGAAGCGCTTCAATGCGATATTTTTGGGTACTCCCTGCGACTTACTGTTACATTTCTGGTTGACTGGGATGAAGCAGCTTGATTATCATGTTGAAATCTAATCTCGTTTACAATTACTTGATAGAATTCAAGATGCAGCCAACCAAATACGGCACGACCCAAATCTAATCCGCCGAGTAACTGAATCTTTAGTTCGTCGATGTGAAGCTTGCATTCGATCCGAATGGACACTTTGAACAATTTTTATAGTACAAAAATTTCTGTTGATTATTCTGATTTGAACATAAAAATAGGTTTTTTCAAATGCTTGTATCTTCTAAACAAAAACGAATCGGATATATGTTCATAGGAAACAAATGTTCAGAATAAGCACAGCTACCATCTGTTAAAGTTTGTCATAGAGCTTGTAGAACACCCTCCAGAAAAAACAAAAACGGCTTTCCGAATATCCTTTTGACGATCATCCTTTGTATGATATTCATTTTCTTCAAATAAGTTGTGCATGCTGCTCCCCAACCAATGTTGCCATAAGACAGTTGTGTATGCACCAAACAAAATATATGGTTTTCAGTTGCCTAAGTATTCATTTGCGGTTTCAGGTACCTGAATGTATGTAGTAGTCCTCGAAGTTTCTTCGCTAAGTACTCACAGTGAAAGTTCCACTTCATATGATACTTCTTCTTCCACATATCATAGGCCTTATGCCTGTGTTTTCCAACTCTCAGTTCTTTTGAGATATTGATGACCACGAATCCATCCATCTCTTTGGGGGTCCTCCTAAGGGGCGTCGTGACCGTAGTATACCATCCCTAGCGATTTTTGCCAGTCTTCCCGTAGTCATCCTGTCCACGTGATCAATCCAGGCTCTTCTACGCTTACGTCCCCACCTGACAATGTCTTCTACTTGACATTCGTGCCTTATGTCAGTGTTTATTTTCCTATCTCTCAGTGTGTAGCCTGAGATGTTTCCTATTATTTTCATTTCAGTTGTTCGAATGATAATCATATGATTATCAATGTATATACCATAATATTCCAAATAATGGACTACAATGTATTAAGTGTGGAATAGTAATGCATCCAGGGTGCCTGAAATATTACAGTGATATTGAAAGACTTGACGACTTCAGAATTGTATGCTGTGAACCGAAGGAACGATTGACTAACCTCAAAAGTGATTATGCGGAAGGTACAAATTCGATGCCTGAGACCGAGACAAAGTTGATAAACTTGAGTGAAGTGGAGAAAACAAATGAACGAGTAATATCCGATTTAACGAAAGAAAATGAAGCCCTTTCAAGAGAAAATTCCCTGTTGAGAAAGCTTATAATGAGATGGAAGACAAAAATAATCTTCTATTATTTAAAATAAATGTGTTGGAAAAGGATAAAACACTAGACGTTTGTCCGACTGAATCTCAACCAAAACAATCTGTGAACGTAGCACGCAGACCTTCAAAAAATGTGATAAAAGAAAACAAATTAACAGGTGTTGATATTTCATCCGAGAAAACCAACTCCGGTTCAACGAACTCATGGAAATTGATAACAAATCCTAAACGATCAGCTGTTAATGAAGACGATAACAAACCGAATTCATGCATTGCAGATGTAGGAGTGAATGAGAGTAAATACAATAAAACGGAAAATCGAATTCGTAATAAGATTATACGGGGTACAGGAGGAAATAGGAAAGTAAATGATAGTTTTTCAAGTATAAAACAGAGGGTATGGCTGTGTATCGGCAAGATTGAGATGGGAACCACTTCTGAAATGATACAGGACCATCTGAAACAAGTATTCCCTGGGAAAATCTTTGTTGTAGAGTCATTGCCGACTAAACCGGAAGCAACCAGTCGGTCGTTCAAGGTCGGTGGAGATCTGGACTTGATTGACGAATTATATAAGGGTGAAAACTGGCCAAGTGGTATAACACTTCGACGTTTCTCGTTTTTTCGGAAATAATGCATGCATCGACTCTTACATTGACTAATATAAATGTACAATCTCTAACGAATAAAATAGATGAGTTCGTATTTTTTGCGAATGATAAAAAAATTGATGTGGCTTGTGTCACGGAGCATTGGATGTCACAGGGTGTACTAGAGAGAATAAAAATGGGAGATTTCAGTGTGGCAAGCGCATTCTGTCGCAGAAAGTCCTAAGGTGGAGGTGCAGCAATTTTTGTCAGGGGTGGAAGATATTTCAAGGAACTGGAAACAATAACAAAACTTTCTATTGAAAAAGAAATTGAAATAGCGGCTGTCAGATTGCCTCATGTGAAAACTACCATCATATCTTTTTATAGGCCTCCAAAGGGAGATTTCTCCAATCTTTTGGCAGTTCTCGAACAGATATCTGAGGAATGTCTTCAACAATGTCAAAATGACAAAATATTGATAACTGGTGATTATAACATTGACCTCAGAAAATCATCTGTAGAGAAGATGCAACTCATCGAAACTTTCAAAATGTATAATATGACGTATATATTCACAGAACCATCACGTGTCAGTAAACACTCGAGTTCCTGTATAGATAACATTTTCACAAATGCATCACAGACTGATTACGTGGCTATTACATATGAACCTTTCCTGTCTGACCATAGGGCACAAGTTTTGAAGTTAATCACAGATAATCCTGAAACAAAACAAATTGAATATAAAGTGAAACGACAGATGAATAAAAAAAACACTCATCGTTTCATGGAGGGTATCAAATCCATAAATTGGGAACAAATATTCGACAACGACGCCGCAACTCAGTATAGCAAATTCCATAATGAGTTGATTAACCTGTACGAAAGATATTTTCCTGAAAAAAAATATAAAATTCGCAACACAAAAAAATATCATATTTCAAGAGATATCTCTACCCTGAAAAATAGAGTGGAGGCAGCAAAAACGATATCTGAAATACGAAAAGACGAAGCCAGTAACGAGCTTAATAAATTATTGAAAACTTCTCTGAAGACTGAAATAGTAAACAGGGTAAAGCTGAAAAACTGCCGAAGAATAGAAAGAGCGAAAAATAAACATCAAGAAATGTGGAAGTTGATACAACAGGAAGTAAGAAAAAAGGGCACGAAACCAAATAATTTAAATAAAGTAACTGCGGAATCTTTAAACAACCACTTCACCTCTATTGGAGATCATATACAAAGTGTTGTGAATCCATCACCAGAGGATTCAGGAAGGTTGGTAAACAATTTGAAAACCACTTCCGTCAGTTCTATGTACCTGAAACCAGTGACAGAGTGCGAACTTGAAAGATTATCATCAAGATTGAAGAGCAAGGACACTAAAGACTTCTACGGTATGTCAGTGTCCCTTCTGAAACAAATAATACCCCATATGAAGAAACCACTCTGCAAGATTCTTAACGACTGCATGGAACAAGAGATCTTTCCGAATGAGCTGAAGGTTGGAGTTATTACACCCGTCTACAAGAAGGGGTCTGAGGATGAGCCTTCAAATTATCGTCCAATTTCTGTGTTGCCGGCGGTATCGAAGTTGTTCGAGCTACTCTTGAGGGACCGATTGGTGAGTTTTCTTGACAAGTATTTGGTTTTGCATGATTCACAGCACGGGTTCAGAGAACGCAGGTCGACAAGTACGGCGATGGTTGAGATGCTTGATGCGGTGGCTGAGGCATTCAATAAGCGGGAGGATGTGGAGCTTACGTGCGTGGACCTCAGCAAGGCTTTTGACAGCGTCTGTCATGAGATTCTGCTTAGTAAGCTTTGGTATTTCGGTGTGCGAGGCAAGGCGTACAACATTTTAACCTCATACCTGAAGCAGAGATATCAAGTAGTAAAATGGGACAATGTTATTTCTAACATGAAAGAAATTACTACGGGAGTACCTCAAGGTTCCATTCTTGGCCCAATATTATTTATAATATATACAAACGACTTACACGTAAATCTTACATCGGATAAAGAATGCAGTTATGCTGACGATATTGCTTTCATGAATAGTTCAAGAACTAAGGACCAACTTGAGCTTAAGACAGCGGCAACACTCTCGGAGGCTCGGACATGGTTCGCGTCAAATGGTCTACTGCTGAACGAAAATAAAACACAAAGATTACTATTGAGTAGTAGGGAACATAACAATGATTCACTCTCTTATCTTGGCGTAACTTTTCAATCTTCTTTAAGTTGGAACGACCATATTGAGGAGCTGTGCGGTAAACTGTCATCTTCTATATATCTGATTAAGAGAATGAAAATGATTTCCACTGTGAAGATAGCCAAACTGACCTACTACTCTACGTTCCATTCACAGATGACTTATGGGATAATCGTATGGGGACACAGCAGCGCGGCTCAGAAAATTCTAATAAAACAGAAAAAAGCCATAAGAGCTATATTTGGCATGGGCCAAAGAGAGAGTTGTCGAGACATCTTCAGGAGAGAGGGAATACTTACGTGTATATCAGCTTTCATCCTCGCCGCTGTGAAGTACGTTCACCGGAATCGACATAAATTTCCGACCAACTCACAGGTTCACTCATACGATACAAGGAAAAGAAACCAATTCACAGTTCCACTGGCTAGGATAAAGAGAACACAACAGGGAACAAACTATACAGCGCTTAAACTTTATAATAGACTGCCTGAAGATGTTAAAAGCTTCAACGAATCAAAATTCAGCAAAATGGTGAAAAAACTGCTACTGGAGCGGACATTATATAGCCTGGAAGAATTCATGTCTTGACCTATTTTGTGGTGTGCCTTATGTTAGTCTTTGAATGTTGTTGTTGTACTATTTTGAGCTGTTTATACATGCCTTTTTTGACAAGTCGTGTAATTTTGACGACAAAAATTTATAAGTGTATTTTAGGGGTACTTACCTATGTGTGCATTTGTAAATAAAATATTATTATTATTATTACCAAGGTATTTCACATGTCCTTCACTACTTTCATGAATAGATTCACTTATCTTCAATGGAGCCGAATTCGGTAGATGAATTTTATGAGATATTATAGGCAGCTACGAAGTTTTCCCCGCATTCAGTGTCTATCCGTTCTGCCTAAAACATTTCGAAATACATAATACGATGATCAAATTCTCCTTTACATCATCCCTTGTTTTTTCTTCACATAATAAAACCATATCATCGACAAAGGATATGATTCTTATAAAAATTTTGATCCTCAATAAGGCATTCACGTAGATGAGGAATAGTATCGGTCCTAGGACCTTGCCTTGTGGTACTGCACATGTTATTACCACTTTATGGCTGCTTTCACTCTCTATCTGAACAATTTGTGTTCTTTCTCTTACGTAGCTTCTGAACAGGTCAAGTGCAGCTCCTTTTATTCCGTTGTTATACATTTTTCTCCAGAAGTTTTTCATGATTCACTGTATCGAACGCTTCAGATATATCAAGAAAAACAGCAATCTGTGGTGCATTTCGATCCAAAGAACCATACATACACTTCGTTCGACATTCCTTCGTCGACATTCCCTCCTTCCCACCTTTAAAAATAGGCTTGACAACACCTGTGTTCAGGATGTCTGGAAAAATTCCATGAGCAAAGCAATTCCCATCAATACCTGGAGTTTTTCTAACTTCCAGGTTTTCTATTTGACTATCTATCTCTTTTTATTCCTTTGGAATAAGAAAGAAATTATCGCATGCATATGAATCTTTTTCCAATAGTGCTGTTTTTGTATCTACAATCCTATCAGAATTTGTTCTTCCCGATTTACTGAAATACTCATTGAACTCGCAGGCAATTTTCTATATGTATAATGTTTTTTTGTGCATCTTTTTTTTTAACGATATTACATTTGTCTTTTTCATTATTATTGTAGATTTTTTTGATTTCTTTTCATAAGACCATCGTTTCACTTGCATCTATTAATACACTCTTTCTGGGGCCCAAATCTCAAATGTCTATTTGGGTAATTCTCGCATGCGACATCACTAAATTGTCGAATGAAATAGAAATTTGTTATTCTGAAATGTCGCGTTAGACCAATTTCGATAGACAAAAAGACGAGAGGGTAGAAGCCATTCGACATCACTCGACAATTCTCTGTCAATGTTTGTCATTTTGCTCTAATATTGCATAATTCTTGAAAATATTGCTTATAAATTAACGACGAAGATTCAACTTAATGTTAGTGCAGTTGGTGTGTTTTTGAACTTTTTTTTTGGTGTAGCAGGGAGAAAATCTGCAAGTCAGACGAACCACCCTCTCCTGAGGGGGAACAAGTGTGAGGATTCTCACTCTCCTGAGTTCGGGCCCACTAAAATCCCTTAACTGCTTCTTGAATATTGGTTCCGGGCATTTGCTTATAAACCTATTCATCGCTGCTTTCGTTTTGTCGATTGATTGTCGTTTTTACAATAAGTGTGAATATTCTACAGGGTCTTTCACGAGGAACCTCACCCATATTTATACGGGAAACTACTGAACGTATTTTCATGAAATTCAGTATTTCACGATCACGATGATGAAATCTAAAATATTTTCAAGGCATGAGCACCTCCGGTTTTTCCGGAAATGACGTCAACTTCCGTTTTTCAAATTAGAACACCATTTTTTATTGCAGAAATAGATTACTTAGAAAATTTCAAGTTATTTTGATGTAACATTTTCCAGTTTTAGTTGGAAAATTCTCTCTGAGCGGGAAAATTCGAAAAAAAATCGAAAATAGAGCTCCGATGAAACAAGAATAACTTCGAGGTTTTTGGATGGAAAATTTTCATTTTTGGGATTTTTCAAGATATAAGATTGATGTATCCACTTTAAAAATCGAAATCGCGATTCATGATACAGGGGGTGGAAAAATCGCTTTCAAAGTTAGGGATTACAAAATCGTGAAAAATCAATTTTTCAAATTAGAACCCCATTTTTTTTATGGCAAATAATGTGAGTGTATGCATCACACCCTTACCCTAAAGTGGATATTATCTGAGTTATTCACAAAAAACTGTTTTTCGTCTTGAATTTTCAGCTATTTCTTTTCCCTTCACGCCAAAAAGATGAAATTTTCAGGAACTGTTACCATGTTTTAGATTTCACTACCCTAATATGCAAGAGAAAAAAGTTACAGGTTGTTCCTAAATAGATGGCGAATTCTGATTCGAATTTGTATCGGAAACCTCTTTATTTCAACTAATCGGCCATCGGTTTTCTCTCCAGTGATAAATAAATAATTCCTTATGAACCATATGCAAAAACTTACCATGTTTTACATTCTTTTTTTTTAATGATATCTATCATTGCAATAAAGAGGTTTCCGATACAAATTCGAATCAAAATTCGCCATCTATCTAGGAACAACCTGTAACTTTTTCTCTTGCATATTAGGGTAGTAAAATATAAAACATGGTTTAAGTAACAGTTCCTGAAAATTTCATCTTTTTGGCGTGAAGGGAAAAGAAATAGCTGAAAATTCAAGACGAAAAACAGTTTTTTGTGAATAACTCAGAAAATATCCACTTTAGGGCAAGGGTGTGATGCATACACTCACATTATTTTTTAACTTAGATTCAATATCTGTCATAAAAAAATGGGGTCCTTATTTGAAAAAATTGATTTTTCACGATTTTGTCATCCCTAACTTCGAAAGCGATTTTTTCACCCCCAGTATCATGAATCGCGATTTCGATTTTTAAAGTGGAAACATCAATCTTACATCTTGAAAAATCCCAAAAATGAAAATTTTCCATCAAAAACCTCGAAGTTATTCTTGTTTCAGCGGCGCTCTATTTTCGATTTTTTTTTCGAATTTTACTGCTCAGAGAGAATTTTCCAACCAAAACTGAAAAATGTTACATCAAAATAACTTGAAATTTTCTAAGGAATCTATTTCTGCAATAAAAAAATGGTGTTCTAATTTGAAAAACGGAAGTTGACGACATTTCCGGAAAAACCGGAGGTGCTCATGCCTTGAAAATTTTTTAGATTTCATCAGCATCGTGAAATACCTATAAGTGCTGAATTTCATGAAAATACGTTCAGTAGTTTCCCGTATAAATATGGGTGAGGTTCCTCGTGAAAGACCCTGTATATAAACTTGTGTTGATGTTGATGTTTACCTGACTTGTGGAAACAATTTTTACAATTGTAGATACACCAATAAACCATTCATTCATTCATTCATTGATATGACTTTTCCAAGTAAGACCTTTGTCAAGCGTTATTCCTAAATAGAAAAACTGGAAAAATGAATCCAAATATTTATTTGGATTCATGTGCGCATGCGCTCGAGCCGCCATCTTGAATTTTAGGTACAAAAATTTGATGTTTTGATAATTACTCAAAAACGGTGGCTTTAACGACAAAAGATGTTCTATACAAAGTTGAAAGAGACAAAATTCTCAACTGTTTTTGTTGAAAGAATTTTTTGTAGCACACATATGTTAGAAGTTACAGCTCCGTGAAGTAGCACTATTTGAAAAAAAATGCGGAAACTTCATTTTGATTGAGTTCTATTTTCTTATTATTATTAAATATCATTATATTTTCACATTATTATAGAAAAAATAAAAGGCACTTGAATATTTTCATTTGATTTCTACTACTTTTTGGTACGTTTCGATGGTCCGGGTAGGTTACTGTCGTTGTCCTGGTCACAGTTTTGGTCCGAAGTTTGAAAAATATCGTCATCCTCTTCCTCGCTTTCAATGCAGATTTCCGGCATATTTCGGCAAGATTCATCGTTGCAGAAACCACATACAACCGAAAATTTGAGTCCAACCTTTCGGCAGCTGCATGACCCACTAAGCCCTTTTTGCAGCTACAAGATACCGATTTTAATAAAGAATCGGGAGCTGGTTTTTCCGCCATTGTTATGGGAGTAAGCGCAATACTTCCAGCCCCAGTCTTCAAGGTTTTTCTCCATGACAATCCATTTCTGTACTTGGTGGTAGGTCCTGAAGGTGAGGAATTGCGCCAAGTCTTTTGTTGGCGGCAAAGCGTTGAAAACGAATCTCTTTCAAACTCTCTTTATACATGTTGCCATCATACGAAGCTACAAGAAAGCCTACTCCGGCCTCGGAAATCTCCTCTGGCGTGGCATCTTGTTGGTTGAAAATTTTTATCATTTCATGAACCGTTCTTTACTATCAGCGTACTAAATTTAGTTTTTCTTCTACCAGGTGTACGGAAGTAGATGGAACTTTCGGCTGGTGCTAAGACTGTCAGAAGTACTAAAAGGTCGAGGTCTTCCTCGACCACAAATACCGCATCAAATATTAATTCACTGGATAATGAAATTGCAGTGTTGACAATTAGTACATCGGCGTCATTTTCAGCTTGTTTAACTGTAAATGCAGCCAGCCCAAATTTGTCCTTCAGCATTGATATGAGACGAACTTTATCATTGGCTAAAAATCGCTCCTGTGAAACATTGCTTCATCCAGGCCCGGATCTAGGGGGGGGCAAGCGGGGCGCTTGCCCCGGGCGCCAGCCTAAGGGGGCGCCAAAATCAACCAGAGGTTAAAATTTTTTTACTTTTGATTTTCTCGGAAAAAATTAATTTCCTAGTGCTAAAATGGAAACTGTAGAATGGAAACGTGATAAACCATCACTATTCCTAAAATCTTTAAAATCAATGAGGGATAAATTAACTGCATATTATTCAGTCATCTACGAATGACCGCCACACTTGGGTGAAATAGGTTGAAAGATGTGATATGTTTACACTGCGTCGCAAGCAGTAATTTCTTTGCCTGGGGAATTGCCGACTCATCGCCTTCTCATCTGGAACTAAGGGCCAAAATTTCCGATTTTCTATAGACCATAACATAAAAACTAATCCTTTCAGCATAATTCTGTTTGCATATTCGTAATCTATGCCTTAGTAAAAACACCAATTTTGGTGGAAATCGGTAAGATCGAAATTTTTTCAAATTTTCCATAGATATACCGAGTTTTTCACCATAATTTGAGCCCCCCTTTAACTTTGTTACTAAGAGAGGTACAAAAAATGTTTTATACCAAAGTTCAACGAAATTGAGTTTTTTTTAAATGTTTTCACAAAATGAAATATATACAAAGTGGGCGGTTTTCTGAAGAATATTTTTGGTCTCCGATCAAAACCGAATTCATTCTGTACACTAATTCGAGAGCGT
This sequence comes from Coccinella septempunctata, assembly GCF_907165205.1. NCBI lineage: Eukaryota > Metazoa > Arthropoda > Insecta > Coleoptera > Coccinellidae > Coccinella > Coccinella septempunctata. The sequence goes on along the minus strand of NC_058189.1, from coordinate 30,115,408 downwards.
AGAACACGAATATGCAAACAGATATTTAAAAAAAAATTACTTTTCAAGTTTTGGTCGATGGAAAATCGGAAATTTTGGACCTTCGCGGAAAAATTCATAAAATCTGAACCGTTCGAGATAGATGAATGAAATGTGGATTTTTATATTTGCAAAGAACCAATTCATCACCAAAAAAACAACATATGATTAGTGCCTTTTTTCTAGCTGCTACAGCTCCTCAAAGTTGACCAATATTTCCGAAATTTTGCACTAAAAGTGATTTATTCCTCAAAATACTGATCCTCCAAAAATCTAATTGCATATTCGTGATCTACCTTGAATTAATATTTAAAATGATCCGGGTCGATATATGTAGTTAAAAAAATTAATTTTTGTTCGGAATAATTTCGTTCATGAAGTGCGGGTAAAAACGATAGACGATGGGCGGGTTGCAAACGACATTCTTGTAACTACAAACTTTTTAATTTTTTTTTATTTATGCAATTTTTGGGAGTATTTTGGGAAACGAATAACTTTTAATGGAACAATGAGAAAAAATATCTTTTGATGGAACAATAGGAAAAAAATATGAGTGATTTTTTCCCAAAGTACTCATCTTAGGAAAAATCTAATTGCATATTCGTAATCTATACGACCTCGAACTAGTGAAAAAAATAACTCGGGTTGAAAGTGATGACGAATATGCAATTAGATTTTTCCTACGAACCTTAGAGGGGGGGGGGGGCGCCATCATGAATATTTGCCCCGGTCAGAAAAAATCGTAGATCCGGGCCTGGCTTCATCAAAAAGTACGTCGGCAGACACGTTAAGGTTTAGGGCAACCTATTTATACAAAATCAAAGTAGAGTCTTTCTCAAAATGATTTCTATATTTTAAGCATTTGTTAAACTTATTATTTTCAGCCAAATAACAAAATATAAAACTTTTTTTTTCAAATAGTGTTACTTAACGGAGCTGTAACTTCTAACATATGTGTGCTACAAAAAAAAATTTCCCACAAAAAATGTAGAAAATTTTATCCTCTTCAACTTTGTGTACATTATGTTTTGTCGTTAAAGCTACCGTTTTTGAGTTATGATCAAAAAAACCAAATTTCTGTACCTAAAATCCAAGATGGCGACTCGAGCGCATACGCTTCGAGGTCGATTTTTCATTAGGGTCTCAAGCCTAACAATATACCAAATAATCGCTATTAACCCACCTTTTGCATTCGAACACCTCTTTTTGATCTCCACGTACTGGATTATAAGCCCGTTATACATATTTTTCCATCTTCCTTAATGAAATGTCCACATGCTATTAAAAGTCCTGGCAAGGTCTAAGAAGAATCCCATAGCCAAGTCTCCATCCTCGAAAGCATCTAATATCTTCAAGAAAAACTGAGATATTGATGTCTGTACACTGGACATACTTTCCTCTCAGAAAGCCATGCTGACTTTTCGAAAATACATCATTCTCGACAAAGTACTGCACAACCTGATTACAGAAAGCTAGCTCGAGCCCATAATTATTTTAATCATTTATATCTCCCTCCTTATGGAGAGGCTTAACTATAACAACCTTCAAAGCTTCGGTGAACCTTCCATGTCCCAAAGAGTTATTCACAATGAAATTCAATGGTTAATATTTCATTTCTCTGACAATGTTGTTTGATATCCGATCAAATCCTCTTGTTTGCTGGTTTTTCAATGATTTCATGATTGATGTAAGCTGTTTTTCAATGACTGTGCCTTTCATCATAGGAGAATGAGAATATGGAGTAATATGAAGCTGAATTATTCTTCATTTTTTATTCCCCCAAGGTGATTACGGCAGCAGAACCATTTACTTACTCAACACGAAAGAGAAAAACATAAACTATTGATCCCAAGTCACACATTTTTCCATTAGCTGCTTTATTAGTGATTTATTTCGATTCCATATAAAGCTTCCCCAATTCAAACAATTCCAACTAAATTTCTTCCCCTAAGAAGCGTCACATTCATAAGCGTGAAAAAATGGCCTAATTAAGGCCGCCATCATAGATCTATGTGATTATTTTATGCTTTTTTATATCTTCTGAATTTTACAGGATGTCTCAGGAGGTATGACTCATTACTATATGAACTGAGTTAATTACGATGGGATCACATCAAAAAGCTTGAATAGCTTGAGAGCTTTTGATATAGAGAGTGATATTCGGATATTGAGTGAAATTTTAAAGTCTACCGATCTACAGACTGACTTTGGATTTTGCAGCTGTATGATCCTTTCCCGATACTTTCGTGTAATTAATAATACATTACATTACTGAAATGGAATCATCAGGATTACAGTGGAAATATGATCAGATATTAACATAAATGGAAAATCTTAAAAATGTTTTTATTCCGGAAATGATTTTTTAATTTCAAAAGTGTAAAGATGAAGGCTGTTGGAAAGTTTGACACAATTGCGAAACTTGAAATCAGACTGTTGATTAGTTCTTTTATTTAATATCGAAATTTCACTCAACATCCTGAAATCTGCCTGTTATGCATTGGTTTAATAAAAACATTCAGTTATCAGTTGCAGTAGATTAATTGTTTCACTTACTCATTATATTCAAACAGAATAACAATATCTGGGATATATTTTTTGCCTTTTTGACAGGCTCAGTGACCAGCCCCACCGCACCTCGGGGTCTCTCCTACGCCAGTGGTCTCTCCATTGTACGAAAAGAATGTGAATTGCTGTTAATTTTCAGAAATGAATGAATATTCTCTATTGATCTTACTGATCAATTTTTCTATAGAAAATTAAATGAATTCTAAAAAATGAAAGACTACCGTCAAACGGGGTAAAGTGGATATTATAGCGAGGTGAAGTGGATCAACCGTGTTTTTCCGCATATTTTGTGGCGTAACTCATAGAAAAGACCCTAAATTGCCGCGAAAAAAACTCTGTGTCTACTGTTACCTCCTAAGATTGCTAACTCGTACCTTGGATACAATTCTGAATTTTTAGTTTTTTCACAAAGTTTCGTACTCTCTCGTATAAACAGTTTTTCAATTGTTCAAATGCAATTATATATTTGGCAATACCTACGATAGTTATTCTCACCTAAACTTTTACAAGTTACGCATAAACTAGTTGGAATGATATTCCCCATTTTGAAATCAAATGTAACACCACAGTTCTTCAGGAAAAAAAAATGAAATTGTTACATCATTCAAAAGGGAGGGGTGAAGTCGATCACCAATGATTTTGTCATGTTTAACCATGTTGCGTATAGGTCCATGTCGCAAAAATACCCTTTTAGTATATACGCATGCAGAGGATATAGCATATATAGGATATAGCAGTTTTTGATATGCAGTGACTGCGCAGTTTTTGTATTTGCAATTCTTCATTTCAAAAATGGAGTATTTGATATAGAGTTACTGCAAAGTTTCAACAATGATTATTCTCCATTATTCAATTCTGAAGTCTGAAAATGCAGTATTTGATATACAGTAACTGCACAGTTTCTGTAATGCTGCAATGCGTCCAGTGTAGGAAGGTACGATCGGTAGAGTACGTTATTAACGATTATGTCCGAAAGGTCTGTCCTTTGTTGGAAGTTGGAACGTTTAACGTTAGTCGTTGGGCGTTATGAAGGTTAAAGAGACATTTCATAAACAGATTTAAATCAATAATTGAAGACTCCTTTCATTACCAGAATATCGATTATATTGTAGCGGCGTAGTTGTACCCATGGTAGAAGAATACTTCATCTCACCATGGTGGTACCAGAGGTAGCCAAACGATGGCATCACTGCTCTCGACGGTTGCGATCACAAGGTAGCATACACGTCTATTGCGGTGCAGCATACACCAAACGATGGCGCCACCGGTGACCCCCAGCAAACACTGAAATCCAGTCATTGTACATTCAGTTTTAGTTGGAAAATTCTCTCTGAGCGGGAAAATTCGAAAAAAAAATCGAAAATAGAGCTCCGATGAAACAAGAATAACTTCGAGGTTTTTGGATGGATAATTTTCATTTTTGGGATTTTTCAAGATGTGAGATTGATGTATCCACTTTGAAGATCGAAATCGCGATTCATGATACAGGGGGTGAAAAAATCGCTTTCAAAGTTAGGGATGACAAAATCGTGAAAAATCAATTTTTTCAAATAAGGACCCCATTTTTTTATGACAGATATTGAATCTAAGTTAAAAAATAATGTGAGTGTATGCATCACACCCTTGCCCTAAAGTGGATATTTTCTGAGTTATTCACAAAAAACTGTTTTTCGTCTTGAATTTTCAGCTATTTCTTTTCCCTTCACGCCAAAAAGATGAAATTTTCAGGAACTGTTACTTAAACCATGTTTTATATTTTACTACCCTAATATGCAAGAGAAAAAGTTACAGGTTGTTCCTAGATAGATGGCGAATTTTGATTCGAATTTGTATCGGAAACCTCTTTATTGCAATGATAGATATCATTAAAAAAAAAGAATGTAAAACATGGTAAGTTTTTGCATATGGTTCATAAGGAATTATTTATTTATCACTGGAGAGAAAACCGATGGCCGATTAGTTGAAATAAAGAGGTTTCCGATACAAATTCGAATCAGAATTCGCCATCTATTTAGGAACAACCTGTAACTTTTTTCTCTTGCATATTAGGGTAGTGAAATCTAAAACATGGTAACAGTTCCTGAAAATTTCATCTTTTTGGCGTGAAGGGAAAAGAAATAGCTGAAAATTCAAGACGAAAAACAGTTTTTTGTGAATAACTCAGATAATATCCACTTTAGGGTAAGGGTGTGATGCATACACTCACATTATTTGCCATAAAAAAAATGGGGTTCTAATTTGAAAAATTGATTTTTCACGATTTTGTAATCCCTAACTTTGAAAGCGATTTTTCCACCCCCTGTATCATGAATCGCGATTTCGATTTTTAAAGTGGATACATCAATCTTATATCTTGAAAAATCCCAAAAATGAAAATTTTCCATCCAAAAACCTCGAAGTTATTCTTGTTTCATCGGAGCTCTATTTTCGATTTTTTTTCGAATTTTCCCGCTCAGAGAGAATTTTCCAACTAAAACTGAAAAATGTTACATCAAAATAACTTGAAATTTTCTAAGTAATCTATTTCTGCAATAAAAAATGGTGTTCTAATTTGAAAAACGGAAGTTGACGTCATTTCCGGAAAAACCGGAGGTGCTCATGCCTTGAAAATATTTTAGATTTCATCATCGTGATCGTGAAATACTGAATTTCATGAAAATACGTTCAGTAGTTTCCCGTATAAATATGGGTGAGGTTCCTCGTGAAAGACCCTGTAGAATATACACACTTATTGTAAAAACGACAATCAATCGACAAAACGAAAGCAGCGATGAATAGGTTTATAAGCAAATGCCCGGAACCAATATTCAAGAAGCAGTTAAGGGATTTTAGTGGGCCCGAACTCAGGAGAGTGAGAATCCTCACACTTGTTCCCCCTCAGGAGAGGGTGGTTCGTCTGACTTGCAGATTTTCTCCCTGCTACACCAAAAAAAAAGTTCAAAAACACACCAACTGCACTAACATTAAGTTGAATCTTCGTCGTTAATTTATAAGCAATATTTTCAAGAATTATGCAATATTAGAGCAAAATGACAAACATTGACAGAGAATTGTCGAGTGATGTCGAATGGCTTCTACCCTCTCGTCTTTTTGTCTATCGAAATTGGTCTAACGCGACATTTCAGAATACCAAATTTCTATTTCATTCGACAATTTAGTGATGTCGCATGCGAGAATTACCCAAATAGACATTTGAGATTTGGGCCCCAGAAAGAGTGTATTAATAGATGCAAGTGAAACGATGGTCTTATGGAAAGAAATCAAAAAAATCTACAATAATAATGAAAAAGACAAATGTAATATCGTTAAAAAAAAAGGTGCACAAAAAAACATTATACATATAGAAAATTGCCTGCGAGTTCAATGAGTATTTCAGTAAATCGGGAAGAACAAATTCTGATAGGATTGTAGATACAAAAACAGCACTATTGGAAAAAGATTCATATGCATGCGATAATTTCTTTCTTATTCCAAAGGAATAAAAAGAGATAGATAGTCAAATAGAAAACCTGGAAGTTAGAAAAACTCCAGGTATTGATGGGAATTGCTTTGCTCATGGAATTTTTCCAGACATCCTGAACACAGGTGTTGTCAAGCCTATTTTTAAAGGTGGGAAGGAGGGAATGTCGACGAAGGAATGTCGAACGAAGTGTATGTATGGTTCTTTGGATCGAAATGCACCACAGATTGCTGTTTTTCTTGATATATCTGAAGCGTTCGATACAGTGAATCATGAAAAACTTCTGGAGAAAAATGTATAACAACGGAATAAAAGGAGCTGCACTTGACCTGTTCAGAAGCTACGTAAGAGAAAGAACACAAATTGTTCAGATAGAGAGTGAAAGCAGCCATAAAGTGGTAATAACATGTGCAGTACCACAAGGCAAGGTCCTAGGACCGATACTATTCCTCATCTACGTGAATGCCTTATTGAGGATCAAAATTTTTATAAGAATCATATCCTTTGTCGATGATATGGTTTTATTATGTGAAGAAAAAACAAGGGATGATGTAAAGGAGAATTTGATCATCGTATTATGTATTTCGAAATGTTTTAGGCAGAACGGATAGACACTGAATGCGGGGAAAACTTCGTAGCTGCCTATAATATCTCATAAAATTCATCTACCGAATTCGGCTCCATTGAAGATAAGTGAATCTATTCATGAAAGTAGTGAAGGACATGTGAAATACCTTGGTAATAATAATAATAATATTTTATTTACAAATGCACACATAGGTAAGTACCCCTAAAATACACTTATAAATTTTTGTCGTCAAAATTACACGACTTGTCAAAAAAGGCATGTATAAACAGCTCAAAATAGTACAACAACAACATTCAAAGACTAACATAAGGCACACCACAAAATAGGTCAAGACATGAATTCTTCCAGGCTATATAATGTCCGCTCCAGTAGCAGTTTTTTCACCATTTTGCTGAATTTTGATTCGTTGAAGCTTTTAACATCTTCAGGCAGTCTATTATAAAGTTTAAGCGCTGTATAGTTTGTTCCCTGTTGTGTTCTCTTTATCCTAGCCAGTGGAACTGTGAATTGGTTTCTTTTCCTTGTATCGTATGAGTGAACTTGTGAGTTGGTCGGAAATTTATGTCGATTCCGGTGAACGTACTTCACAGCGGCGAGGATGAAAGCTGATATACACGTAAGTATTCCCTCTCTCCTGAAGATGTCTCGACAACTCTCTCTTTGGCCCATGCCAAATATAGCTCTTATGGCTTTTTTCTGTTTTATTAGAATTTTCTGAGCCGCGCTGCTGTGTCCCCATACGATTATCCCATAAGTCATCTGTGAATGGAACGTAGAGTAGTAGGTCAGTTTGGCTATCTTCACAGTGGAAATCATTTTCATTCTCTTAATCAGATATATAGAAGATGACAGTTTACCGCACAGCTCCTCAATATGGTCGTTCCAACTTAAAGAAGATTGAAAAGTTACGCCAAGATAAGAGAGTGAATCATTGTTATGTTCCCTACTACTCAATAGTAATCTTTGTGTTTTATTTTCGTTCAGCAGTAGACCATTTGACGCGAACTATGTCCGAGCCTCCGAGAGTGTTGCCGCTGTCTTAAGCTCAAGTTGGTCCTTAGTTCTTGAACTATTCATGAAAGCAATATCGTCAGCATAACTGCATTCTTTATCCGATGTAAGATTTACGTGTAAGTCGTTTGTATATATTATAAATAATATTGGGCCAAGAATGGAACCTTGAGGTACTCCCGTAGTAATTTCTTTCATGTTAGAAATAACATTGTCCCATTTTACTACTTGATATCTCTGCTTCAGGTATGAGGTTAAAATGTTGTACGCCTTGCCTCGCACACCGAAATACCAAAGCTTACTAAGCAGAATCTCATGACAGACGCTGTCAAAAGCCTTGCTGAGGTCCACGCACGTAAGCTCCACATCCTCCCGCTTATTGAATGCCTCAGCCACCGCATCAAGCATCTCAACCATCGCCGTACTTGTCGACCTGCGTTCTCTGAACCCGTGCTGTGAATCATGCAAAACCAAATACTTGTCAAGAAAACTCACCAATCGGTCCCTCAAGAGTAGCTCGAACAACTTCGATACCGCCGGCAACACAGAAATTGGACGATAATTTGAAGGCTCATCCTCAGACCCCTTCTTGTAGACGGGTGTAATAACTCCAACCTTCAGCTCATTCGGAAAGATCTCTTGTTCCATGCAGTCGTTAAGAATCTTGCAGAGTGGTTTCTTCATATGGGGTATTATTTGTTTCAGAAGGGACACTGACATACCGTAGAAGTCTTTAGTGTCCTTGCTCTTCAATCTTGATGATAATCTTTCAAGTTCGCACTCTGTCACTGGTTTCAGGTACATAGAACTGACGGAAGTGGTTTTCAAATTGTTTACCAACCTTCCTGAATCCTCTGGTGATGGATTCACAACACTTTGTATATGATCTCCAATAGAGGTGAAGTGGTTGTTTAAAGATTCCGCAGTTACTTTATTTAAATTATTTGGTTTCGTGCCCTTTTTTCTTACTTCCTGTTGTATCAACTTCCACATTTCTTGATGTTTATTTTTCGCTCTTTCTATTCTTCGGCAGTTTTTCAGCTTTACCCTGTTTACTATTTCAGTCTTCAGAGAAGTTTTCAATAATTTATAGAGCTCGTTACTGGCTTCGTCTTTTCGTATTTCAGATATCGTTTTTGCTGCCTCCACTCTATTTTTCAGGGTAGAGATATCTCTTGAAATATGATATTTTTTTGTGTTGCGAATTTTATATTTTTTTTCAGGAAAATATCTTTCGTACAGGTTAATCAACTCATTATGGAATTTGCTATACTGAGTTGCGGCGTCGTTGTCGAATATTTGTTCCCAATTTATGGATTCGATACCCTCCATGAAACGATGAGTGTTTTTTTATTCATCTGTCGTTTCACTTTATATTCAATTTGTTTTGTTTCAGGATTATCTGTGATTAACTTCAAAACTTGTGCCCTATGGTCAGACAGGAAAGGTTCATATGTAATAGCCACGTAATCAGTCTGTGATGCATTTGTGAAAATGTTATCTATACAGGAACTCGAGTGTTTACTGACACGTGATGGTTCTGTGAATATATACGTCATATTATACATTTTGAAAGTTTCGATGAGTTGCATCTTCTCTACAGATGATTTTCTGAGGTCAATGTTATAATCACCAGTTATCAATATTTTGTCATTTTGACATTGTTGAAGACATTCCTCAGATATCTGTTCGAGAACTGCCAAAAGATTGGAGAAATCTCCCTTTGGAGGCCTATAAAAAGATATGATGGTAGTTTTCACATGAGGCAATCTGACAGCCGCTATTTCAATTTCTTTTTCAATAGAAAGTTTTGTTATTGTTTCCAGTTCCTTGAAATATCTTCCACCCCTGACAAAAATTGCTGCACCTCCACCTTGGGACTTTCTGCGACAGAATGCGCTTGCCACACTGAAATCTCCCATTTTTATTCTCTCTAGTACACCCTGTGACATCCAATGCTCCGTGACACAAGCCACATCAATTTTTTTATCATTCGCAAAAAATACGAACTCATCTATTTTATTCGTTAGAGATTGTACATTTATATTAGTCAATGTAAGAGTCGATGCATGCATTATTTCCGAAAAAACGAGAAACGTCGAAGTGTTATACCACTTGGCCAGTTTTCACCCTTATATAATTCGTCAATCAAGTCCAGATCTCCACCGACCTTGAACGACCGACTGGTTGCTTCCGGTTTAGTCGGCAATGACTCTACAACAAAGATTTTCCCAGGGAATACTTGTTTCAGATGGTCCTGTATCATTTCAGAAGTGGTTCCCATCTCAATCTTGCCGATACACAGCCATACCCTCTGTTTTATACTTGAAAAACTATCATTTACTTTCCTATTTCCTCCTGTACCCCGTATAATCTTATTACGAATTCGATTTTCCGTTTTATTGTATTTACTCTCATTCACTCCTACATCTGCAATGCATGAATTCGGTTTGTTATCGTCTTCATTAACAGCTGATCGTTTAGGATTTGTTATCAATTTCCATGAGTTCGTTGAACCGGAGTTGGTTTTCTCGGATGAAATATCAACACCTGTTAATTTGTTTTCTTTTATCACATTTTTTGAAGGTCTGCGTGCTACGTTCACAGATTGTTTTGGTTGAGATTCAGTCGGACAAACGTCTAGTGTTTTATCCTTTTCCAACACATTTATTTTAAATAATAGAAGATTATTTTTGTCTTCCATCTCATTATAAGCTTTCTCAACAGGGAATTTTCTCTTGAAAGGGCTTCATTTTCTTTCGTTAAATCGGATATTACTCGTTCATTTGTTTTCTCCACTTCACTCAAGTTTATCAACTTTGTCTCGGTCTCAGGCATCGAATTTGTACCTTCCGCATAATCACTTTTGAGGTTAGTCAATCGTTCCTTCGGTTCACAGCATACAATTCTGAAGTCGTCAAGTCTTTCAATATCACTGTAATATTTCAGGCACCCTGGATGCATTACTATTCCACACTTAATACATTGTAGTCCATTATTTGGAATATTATGGTATATACATTGATAATCATATGATTATCATTCGAACAACTGAAATGAAAATAATAGGAAACATCTCAGGCTACACACTGAGAGATAGGAAAATAAACACTGACATAAGGCACGAATGTCAAGTAGAAGACATTGTCAGGTGGGGACGTAAGCGTAGAAGAGCCTGGATTGATCACGTGGACAGGATGACTACGGGAAGACTGGCAAAAATCGCTAGGGATGGTATACTACGGTCACGACGCCCCTTAGGAGGACCCCCAAAGAGATGGATGGATTCGTGGTCATCAATATCTCAAAAGAACTGAGAGTTGGAAAACACAGGCATAAGGCCTATGATATGTGGAAGAAGAAGTATCATATGAAGTGGAACTTTCACTGTGAGTACTTAGCGAAGAAACTTCGAGGACTACTACATACATTCAGGTACCTGAAACCGCAAATGAATACTTAGGCAACTGAAAACCATATATTTTGTTTGGTGCATACACAACTGTCTTATGGCAACATTGGTTGGGGAGCAGCATGCACAACTTATTTGAAGAAAATGAATATCATACAAAGGATGATCGTCAAAAGGATATTCGGAAAGCCGTTTTTGTTTTTTCTGGAGGGTGTTCTACAAGCTCTATGACAAACTTTAACAGATGGTAGCTGTGCTTATTCTGAACATTTGTTTCCTATGAACATATATCCGATTCGTTTTTGTTTAGAAGATACAAGCATTTGAAAAAACCTATTTTTATGTTCAAATCAGAATAATCAACAGAAATTTTTGTACTATAAAAATTGTTCAAAGTGTCCATTCGGATCGAATGCAAGCTTCACATCGACGAACTAAAGATTCAGTTACTCGGCGGATTAGATTTGGGTCGTGCCGTATTTGGTTGGCTGCATCTTGAATTCTATCAAGTAATTGTAAACGAGATTAGATTTCAACATGATAATCAAGCTGCTTCATCCCAGTCAACCAGAAATGTAACAGTAAGTCGCAGGGAGTACCCAAAAATATCGCATTGAAGCGCTTCTTTGAGAAGTTTCATGGATGTACTTAAGATTTCACATTGTGGACATTAACGTCCGAATATTGTTAAGTTTGCGAATTCCTCAACTTTAGATCCCTAGTGGTTGCATGTAACATCATATCGAGATGTTCCGATGAAGTGAACATAGCTACTACTATGCGACTTCTCTCTGTTGATATTTTTGAAATATTGAATCTGTGATATTTTTAGAACACCAAATGATGTGTTGTGAATATATTTCGATGAACTCCACCCAGCGACTTCTCTAAGAAAAACTTTCAGTAACTGTCTGAAATGTTCTATTTATCAGCACGTGGTCTCGAGGTTAACTCATAACCTAAATCCCGCTATGCTAAACGTGGTGTGACGTGTTTCGTTCTGTGACTGCGTTGTGTTGAGAGAATGAACAAACAAAATCTTTATGAATGAATTTTTAGAATAATTTTTTTAACCGAGCTGTTCTATTATTAAATTTCGTTTTAGTTAAGTGTTACTTGACGTTGATTGATTAATTAACGTGCAGTAAAAGGTGAGTAGTTATATAACCTATTGAAATAATGACTACATCATGATCACTTCTTGGCCCTCTTATCCTCCCCATTTTTGCACCTTTGTAACGTTCAACTTTCAACATACCTCATATGAATTTAGGTGATAAGTAACATTCACAACCTTCAAAATCAAACTTGGAATTGATTTGAATCATCGAGAGAACTCCAAATTATTATCTTAGATACTGTGCTGGAAAAAATCACCTTCTACTGTTGTTAGATTTTTCATGACACTCAATTTATTACTATCAATACAGCTCTGATTTTTTCTTCTTCAGCTGGACCATGCCGTTCCTGAAGTGGAATGAAGATTTATAACAAGATATATGTTCTTTATTTTATATATTTGGATTTGTATGAAACATATTAATCTTGAATAAAAAGATATCAGTAATTCATATAGTTGTTCAATTTCCCTTTTGAGGATGAGAGCAGAATGCGAAATATATGTAGGTAAGAGTAAACACAGGGTAAAAATGAGGCGTTCACAGCTGAAGAGGCCCAAGCTACATTTTTTCTGAAATTGAGTTTACGAGTATATAAAATTTTGATTCATTTTCAGGCAGTTCTTACTGTTAATTCAATTTCAGAAAAATTGTAGCTTGGGTCACTTTTCTTCGGAACGCCTCGAATATAGAGTGAAAATTGATTGCCGCGATGGTAATTATCAAATTGAACATGAATATAACTTCAATAGAGGATACACTTTGGTAGTTTATTCTGTCAAAATAATCGTTCCAAAAACCTCCAAAATGAGAAGTCGCAAAGTTGCTGTCTAGGGTGCTTTTTTTACACCTACTATGTGATGTACTGGGTAATTACCCGCGATATGCGATGTTGCGGACATTAAGCACTCTCCAGTAAGTACTGGTGGCCTTTTTTTAAATCAACATTGTGAAGTCGCATTTCCACAGTGGTAATTCCCAACAACTTCCCTGTGACTGAAACTGGTTGACTGGGATATGATCTCATGAATAAAAATCTAAGGCATTTAGATTAGGTGAACGAGATGTCCATGTTATTGGTCCTCCTTGACCTATACATCCATGACATCCATGACATCCATGGACATAGTTGGACCTGAATTCATCCTGATGCCTGAAAAAGAACATTAGACACTCAAATATATATAATCCATAGTCATAATCTGCATATCCTTGAAAACACCCCTGCAGGTGTCTCTGAATTTCATATACCTCATTACTCTTATGGTTCTTTTCTGTATAATGAAAAGGAGTTGTATACTGGAGCTGCATCCCCAGAACACAATCCCATATCTTAGTACAGATTCGAAGTTAGCATGGTACAGTATTTTCAATTTGGTGGGTTAACGTCCATTTCTTTAGATTTGGAAATGAAATATCGGGAAATTGGACTATTTTCTTAACTTTTATTTCTCAACTATGCCGACGTTTCGAGGAAGTTTACCTCTTTTTCAAGGCTAAAAAATTTTTTCATACAATAATTAATGGGAGAGTTTACACAATATTATCAGCACCTACCTAGTCAATTCCTTAAAAGTTGAAGTCATATAAATTATTTAAAAGTAGAGTTAAGGAAACATTAATCGTGCGATACATTTGGAGTGGAACTGGTGAATGGCGCGAGACACGATGTCGTGAGGTTAGAATCCTTGAACTCCCTCCTCTATGATCACAGAATGTAGACTAGAATAGTATGTTGTCATCTAGATTATATCTAAGTTGACAGTACAAAATTATAATCAACAGGTTTGGACAACACAAAGACATCTACAACAATTGGCTGTATAAAATACTTAGGCCCTGTACATCTTCTCTATGGTTTACCGTTTTATTCTTTTTTTTTTTTTTATTTTTTATAAAAATCATTTCACTTATGTTTCTTGCATATCTGTTTTCTTCATAATCTAGGATCTTTACATTATCAAAATTAAATTTATGACCTGTCACATGTGTATGATTGGCTAAAGCTGTTTTTATGTCATGGGTTAGGTTATTGGTATCATTTTTGTGTTGTCTTATTCTATCTTTAAGGTATTGTTTTGTTTGTCCAATGTATGATTTATCACAGTTAAAGCAGGGGATCTGGTAGACTAGATTGGACTTGAGTAGTTTTGGTGTTTTGTCTTTTAAATTGGTGTAAAATTTTCTTCCTTTATCAGTATTATAATAAGCACAACAACAATTAAATTCTCTGAAGATTTTATTAATGTTTTGAGACAAACCAGGGATAAATGGAAATTTATATCGTCTTATATTGTTGTCAACCATACCATTGTTGACAACTATGTTCTCTGACTCATTGACACCTCTACATATTCGTTTTACAAAGTATTTAGGATAGTTATTCTTTAATAGTATTTTTTGAACTTTGTCAATATTTTTACTATGAAGTTTACTATTACTCAGTTTTGTAGCTCTGAAAATTAAATTCTTAACTACATTAAATTTCTGCTGTAAACTATGGTTACTGAAAAAGTTTATACATCTACCAGGATTGTAGGGTTTAATATACCAATCTGATATCAAATTGTTACCTTCGCGTATAATAATTGTGTCCAGAAATGGAAGTCTTCCATCAACTTCAGTTTCTAAAGTGAACTTTATCTTGCTATGAAAGGAGTTGAAAGTATCTAATGTATGTTGTACCTTATCTTTTGGTACTAATATGATTGTGTCATCCACATAAAATTTGAGTAATGGTGTTCTGAAGGTTAGTTTTGATTCAATATATCTAAAAAGTTCATGCATAACAAATTCTGCAATTGAGTTACTTGCTGGGGCCCCCATGGGGTTGCCATCTAGTTGTTTATAAAACTGGCAATTGAATACAAAGTAACTACTCTCAAAATAAGTATCGAGCAACAATAAAAAAGTTTTCTTATCTAGAACAGTATAGCAACTAATTAAATTCCAATGCTTTATAACTAATTGGGTTACAAGTGATAGTGGGACGTTAGTGAACAGGGATACAACATCTAAAGAGATCAGGATGTAATCCTCCGGGACTATAATATCCGTCAGTGATTCCACCAGTGAAAAAGAGTTTTTTATGCTGTAGGTGGATGTTGATAGAAGCCCAATAAAAATGTTATGTAGATATCTGGCTAAGTTGGTGAATGGTGCATTAATACAACTCACAATGGGTCTCAAACTTAGTGTAGTCTTATGGATTTTTCTCAGACAGTAGAGTCTGGGGGGAGTGCTGTTATGTTTGATCATATTCTTGTATTCACTATCTGATATGAATTGATTTTCTTTAAGGATTTTGATTATTTTGTTAATATTATTTTGGATTTTGGTGGTGGGGTCTTTCTGGAGTTTTAAGTATACATTCTGGTCATCTAACATCTTATAGACTTCCGTCTCATATTCATCCCTACTCATTATTACAGTTATATTACCTTTATCTGATCTACTAATCACTAGTTGTTGGTTATTCTTTACAAATTCAAAAGTTTCCCTAATATATTTTTTCGAGAGAATGTCTTGTTTTTTATGTTGGTATTTTGTTAAATAGTTTTTGACTATACCTACACTTCTGGCACGGATGTTGTCCTTTTCATCACTATCCAGCTGTTGAGATTCAATACAGTATTCCAAATCTTTAATAATGTTTACCACAGGGAGTTTGTCAGGGACAAAACTATGTTTTTCGCCCAAAAACTACATTAAATTTCTGCTGTAAACTATGGTTACTGAAAAAGTTTATACATCTACCAGGATTGTAGGGTTTAATATACCAATCTGATATCAAATTGTTACCTTCGCGTATAATAATTGTGTCCAGAAATGGAAGTCTTCCATCAACTTCAGTTTCTAAAGTGAACTTTATCTTGCTATGAAAGGAGTTGAAAGTATCTAATGTATGTTGTACCTTATCTTTTGGTACTAATATGATTGTGTCATCCACATAAAATTTGAGTAATGGTGTTCTGAAGGTTAGTTTTGATTCAATATATCTAAAAAGTTCATGCATAACAAATTCTGCAATTGAGTTACTTGCTGGGGCCCCCATGGGGTTGCCATCTAGTTGTTTATAAAACTGGCAATTGAATACAAAGTAACTACTCTCAAAATAAGTATCGAGCAACAATAAAAAAGTTTTCTTATCTAGAACAGTATAGCAACTAATTAAATTCCAATGCTTTATAACTAATTGGGTTACAAGTGATAGTGGGACGTTAGTGAACAGGGATACAACATCTAAAGAGATCAGGATGTAATCCTCCGGGACTATAATATCCGTCAGTGATTCCACCAGTGAAAAAGAGTTTTTTATGCTGTAGGTGGATGTTGATAGAAGCCCAATAAAAATGTTATGTAGATATCTGGCTAAGTTGGTGAATGGTGCATTAATACAACTCACAATGGGTCTCAAACTTAGTGTAGTCTTATGGATTTTTCTCAGACAGTAGAGTCTGGGGGGAGTGCTGTTATGTTTGATCATATTCTTGTATTCACTATCTGATATGAATTGATTTTCTTTAAGGATTTTGATTATTTTGTTAATATTATTTTGGATTTTGGTGGTGGGGTCTTTCTGGAGTTTTAAGTATACATTCTGGTCATCTAACATCTTATAGACTTCCGTCTCATATTCATCCCTACTCATTATTACAGTTATATTACCTTTATCTGATCTACTAATCACTAGTTGTTGGTTATTCTTTACAAATTCAAAAGTTTCCCTAATATATTTTTTCGAGAGAATGTCTTGTTTTTTATGTTGGTATTATAAAACGGTAAACCATAGAGAAGATGTACAGGGCCTAAGTATTTTATACAGCCAATTGTTGTAGATGTCTTTGTGTTGTCCAAACCTGTTGATGATAATTTTGTACTGTCAACTTAGATATAATCTAGATGACAACATACTATTCTAGTCTACATTCTGTGATCATAGAGGAGGGAGTTCAAGGATTCTAACCTCACGACATCGTGTCTCGCGCCATTCACCAGTTCCACTCCAAATGTATCGCACGATTAATGTTTCCTTAACTCTACTTTTAAATAATTTATATGACTTCAACTTTTAAGGAATTGACTAGGTAGGTGCTGATAATATTGTGTAAACTCTCCCATTAATTATTGTATGAAAAAATTTTTTAGCCTTGAAAAAGAGGTAAACTTCCTCGAAACGTCGGCATAGTTGAGAAATAAAAGTTAAGAAAATAGTCCAATTTCCCGATATTTCATTTCCAAAAGTATTTTCAATGTTTTCTCGTCCATATATCTTGACACCACCCTGATTCCATATCCAATGCTACTCAGTCTCAACCCAGTTTTTTCCACATGATTGTTCCAGTCTAAGAACTCATCAATGTGTACTCCCAGGAATCTTGACTCAAGAACAGGTTTCATTTCCTCACCATTCAGGTTTATGCTATCACCCAGATTAATTCGGGAATTCTTCGTTCTAAAAACCATGATATTTGTCTTTGATGCATTCAGTGCCAATTCATTCCTATTGAACCAACTACAGATTCCAGACAAACTGGCCCCTGCCTTCTCAGTTACCTCTGATAGCGTCTTTCCAGAAACCAATATGTTGGTGTCGTCCACATAGTTCACCATTCCATCCATGATAAGGTCATTAATGTAAATGATGAAGAAGATGGGACCTGCATTACTGCCTTGTGCTAGGCCTCTTTCTTTGACTACAATCTTGGATCTGTTTTCATTAATAATGACCTGTTGTTTTCTCTCTAGGAGGTAAGATTCAATCCACTTATGTGTTTTTCCTCTTATACCATATTTTTCAAGTTTGATCAGTAAATATTTGAGGTTCACGCAGTCATAGGCCTTGCTAAGATCTGAAAACATGCCAATAGTTACATTTTTCTTCTCAAATTCCTTGAGTATCATATTTACAAATTGATAGATGGCAGTATTTGTTGATTTCCCTTTCAGGAAACCATGTTGTGAGTCTGAGAATAGATTACATTTTTTGAAGAATTCCAACAGTCTTGTGCACATTACTAGTTCGAAGATTTTGGAGAATGAGGGTAGCAAGCTGATCGGCCTATAACTATCAAGACTTTCTCGGTCTCCCTTTTTGTACATGGGCTTTATAAGGGCAAATTTTAACTGATCAGGGAATTTCGCAAATTTCATGGAGTTGTTGATAATATAACACAATACTGACGTTATCTGTGTAAGCGACAGTTTGACAATACTGGTTGGAATGTCATCATATCCGCTTGAATGTTTGTTCTTCAGGCTCGAACATAGTTTGGTCAGTTCTTCAGTGTCTACAGGTCTCAAGAACAGTGACTGATCATTTTCTTTTATATTACAGGTGAAAGTCTGATGATGTACTTCATCTACTAGTTTCTGAACTGCGTCAATCAGGTGTGTGTTAAATTTGTCAGGCAGTGATGTTGGATCTTCATCGATGTTATGTTCTCTGTATCTACTTTTCCCTGTTAACTCTCTACATATGTTCCACATGGATCTCATTTTGCAATCTGATTTCATTATTCTGTCCTGAAGAGATCTCTTTTTATCTTCTTTCAATACCTGGTCATAATACTTTTTCGTGTTTTTGTATTGCTCTTTGAGAGATGGATTATCAGTTGAAAGTACTAGTAAAATATCCAATTGATGTTTAACTTCTTCAGCATGTTCACTCTTCTTGTATTTCTCGTTTTTATTGGAAAGTAGCCTGGTAATTGGGAAGCTTTCATTGAAAATATTATTCAGGTAGTTATTGATGAAAGTTCTCCACTGCTCATTCACATCCTTCCGGTCGATTGCCAGTACATCTTCCCATGTTTGTTGTCTCAGTTGCTCTACAAAGCGGTTTCTATTTTCTTCATCAAAGAGAAATCTCTTGAATAAATATTTCATTTCATCTTTCTTATCTAGGGTGAACACAAATTTTTGTCCAAAATGATCAGATATATGTGATACAAGAATTTTAGAAATGTGCCCATTATCCAGGTTGGTACATATGTTATCCAAGCAGCTTTTAGAATGCTCAGTTACTCTAGTGTAGTTAACAACCGTTGTTCTGATGGAATAGGAATTGAGCATTGTAGCTAGTTTGAGCTCATTACTATTTTCATCCAGCATTTCAATGTTGAAATCCCCTGTTATGAAAACAATACTTTCGAGGTTTACTTGGTTGGAAAGAATATTTTCTAGCTGGTTAAAAAACACCTCAGCAGAACCCTTTGGTGGACGATAGATACATAAGATAAAAATTTTCATTTCATCAAGGAAACACTCAGCACAACATTCAAACTCTCCAGGTATTGAGAACTCACTTGCATTCTTGTATTCCCTACAGGCTATTGCATCTTTGATGTAAATGGCCTATCCTCCATGTTCATCCTCCTCTCTGCAAAGGCAGGATACCAGTCTGAAACCTTGAATACCAATCTGTGTGATTTGATCTCTTAACCTCCAGTGTTATGTAAGACAAAGTATTACAGTTTCTGTATTTTCCTTCAAAAGTTGTTCTACTAGATCTATACTGTTACCCAAAGATCGAAGATTCTGATGCATAATACCGTAGTCAACCACCCTATTAGAATATTCTTTGTTGTTTTTTGCATACTTATGGGGATCCCTCTGGTCTGAATTATCATCTATAAAAAATCCTCACCTGGTTTATATTTTTGGAAGTGCCCAAAGTTGAATCTCTTCACTCCCACATTTTGTGGCCAAAAGGAGGGATCATACAGTTCATCCTTTTTCACGAGTGGTGCCGTCAATACAAAACATTTCAACTGAGTTGGTTCACTTGGTAACTCCTTCACTTTGACATTTTCATTGGTGAATGCGGGATTTTTCCTTACGTATTCTTCCACTTGTTCAGCTGTTACATGTCTTTTTATTCTATACAGATATATCCAGGCTCTTCTTTCAGCTCCAACAAAACCCGTTTTTTCTTCTTCTTTGGAGACTGCCGTTGTGCCAAGTCGTCTAGATTTAGGTCTTCTGCGTTGAATTGTTTGGAAACCATCTTCAGTTGTGTTGTGATTATATGATGCTTCATTATTACTATTTCTAATAGGTAACTCTTTATTGCCTTGGTTCTTTAATGTTGGCGTGAATTTACTTTATTGTTGTTTTGTTATGTATTTGGGGTTATCTGTCAGGTGTCTCCTGTCAACCTCCAAGTCCTCATGCATCTGAACTACTACTCTTGGAACTATTTTACTTTCAGAAGTCTTTGTTGTCTTATCTCCAGTCCGATCAGTTTTCAGTATGTCGGAGTATTGTTTACCTTCATTGTTGGTTTTTTCATCAAATTTTTTTTCAATGTCATCTAACCGTTGTTTTAGTAATCTATTGTTTTCTCTTAGGATACTATTATTTTCTTTCAGTATTTCATTTTTTTCATTGGATTCTATAAGGAGCTTACTTAAATGTTCGATTTTCAACTCCAATATTTCTTCTCTATTTAGATTTCGCTGCTTATCTTGAACTTCATCACAGCACTCGACATATCTTTCATTGATAATTTTCATATTTTTCTTCTTCGCGCACGAATTATGGTAAAAGCCCCCACAATTCATACACACTTGAGTTGTGCAAGTCTTTTTAGCACAGCAACTGTAATTGTTTTTCACTGAATTCACTTCTTTTTCACTTCTATTGCTTTCGCCTTCACTCAGATCATCATCGGCCGACATCTTGACAGATGATGCAGGGAACGATAGTATTGCAAT
Organism: Coccinella septempunctata; assembly: GCF_907165205.1. Classification (NCBI taxonomy): domain Eukaryota; kingdom Metazoa; phylum Arthropoda; class Insecta; order Coleoptera; family Coccinellidae; genus Coccinella; species Coccinella septempunctata. Next base: position 30,094,515 of record NC_058189.1, on the reverse strand, counting down.
CACCGTACAGCAAGCTGCACTTCAAATGCAGCAGTTACGTGCTAAAACTGTTCAGCTAGCTGTATTTTATATGCAGTTTGGTCACTGTGCAAAAACTGTACATCAAGCTCTATTTTATATACAGTAGTCACTGTGCTCAAACTGCACAGTAAGCTGCAATTTATATGCAGTAGTCCCTGTGCAAAAACTGTACAGCAAGCTGTATTTTATATACAATAGTCACTGTACAGCAAGCTGCACTTTAAACGTAGCAGTCACTGTGTAAAAACTGTACAGCAAGCTGCACTTTGAATGCAACAATAGCTGTGCAAGAACTTCACGTCAAGCTGCACTTTGTGTGCAGCAGTCATTGTGAAGTAACTATATCGTTACCCACTAACATAATAAACCCTAGCAGCCATCTACGACAATCGCCGAAGCAGCGTAGTTCGTGCCTGCTATAAACGCCGGTTACGTCGAGGGTATAGAGTAATGCCCCAACAAACACAATATACAGCAACTGTACAAATAGTGCACTACAAGTGTCACCAGAATGCAGCACAGAGATTGCTGTACTGAAACTGCACAGTTTCGGTATTGCTAATTCTGCATTTTCAAAATGTAGTTTTTGATGTACAGTAACTGCACAGTTTCTGTATTGATAATTCTGCATTTTCAAAATGCAGTTTTTGATGTACAGTGAATGCATAATTTCTGTATTGATAATTCTGCATTTTCAAAATGCATTTTTTGATGTACAATATAATAATTTCAGCTAATTCTTCACACAAATACATCATCATTACACTTATACGGGCAAACAGAGAGTTTTTTCTTTTAGGATCTGTCTCTTGTTACCATTTCTTTACACCCGCATCATTGTTTTTTAGATTGTAAAAGTTTGTAACACTCTTTTTCATAAGAATATATATATATAGTGACTGCATAATTTCTGTATTGATAATTCTGCATTTTCAAAATGCAGTTTTTGATGTACAGTGACTGCATAATTTCTGTATTGATAATTCTGCATTTTAAAATGCAGTTTTCGCTATAAAGTGACTGCACAGTTTCTGTATTAATTATTCTGCATTTTGAAAATGCAGTTTTCGATGTACAGTAACTGCACATTTCTGTATTGATAATTCTCCATATAAAAATAAGGTAATTGACATACAGTGACTGCACAGTTTCTTTATTGATATTTCTGATTAAAAATGCAGTATTTGATATACAGTTACTGTACATTTCCGGTATCGATAAAACTCCATTTTAAAAATGCAGTTTTTGACATGCAGTGACTGTATAGTTTCTGTATCAATAATTCTGCATTTCTAAAATGCAGCTTTTGACATACAGGGACTGCATAGTTTCTGTATTTTATATTTAGTTACAGTACAGTTTCTGTATTGATCATTCTGCATTTTAAAATGCAGTTTTTGATATGCAGTGACTGCGCAGTTTCTATATTTGTATTTGATAAAGAGTTACTGAAAAGTTTCAACAATGATAATTCTCCATTTTTCAATTCTGAAGTCTGAAAATGCAGTATTTGATAAACAGTAACTGCACAGTTTCTGTAATGCTGCAATGCGTCCAATGTAGGAAGGTACGATCAGTAGAGTACGTTATTGATGCTTATGCCCGAAACGTCTGTCGTTTGTTGGAAGTTGGAACGTTTAACGTTAGTCGTTAGGCGTTATGAGGGTTAAAGAGACATGTCATAAACAGATTTAATTCAATAATTGAAGACTACTTTCATTACAAAAATATGGATCATATTGTAGCGGCGTAGTTGTACCCATGGTAGAAGAATACTTCATCTCACCATGGTGGTACCAGAGGTCAGTAGCGTACCGTAGGGGGGGGCGGTGGGGCGGTCCGCCCCAGGCCCCGCACCAGCATAGGCCCCCAAATGATGGGCAAAAAAAAACCAAACATATTTTAAAAAAAAATTTAAATAACTTATCAGGCCCCATGACGGCAAAGACCTCCACATTATACAAATGGTTAGTTAGTTATTGTTCCGTCAACATTCAAAATACAGTCCACTGGGCAGCTTTCACCTATTTATGTCTGTTGTCTGCTACCTTCATTGTGCTTGATAGTAATTTATATTTGTTATCGAAACTGTTTGAGTGACAGTGAAAAGACTTATTAATGTTACTATGTGGGGTGTTCATCACGATGCATTAAAACTAACCTTCAAAAAATTTTGAGGAAAAGTTTCATCTTTAAATATATTCTATAGGGCCCCCTCATCAAAAGCCGCCCCAGGCCCCGAACTATGTCGGTACGCCACTGCCAGAGGTAGCCAAACGATGGCATCACTGCTCTTGACGGTTATGATTACAGGGTAGCATACACGTCTATTGCGGTGCAGCATATACCAAACGATGGCGCCACCGGCGACGCACTACTCTATACCGTCGACGTAACCGGCGTTTATAGCAGAAACGAACTACGTTGCTTCGGCGATTGTCGTAGGTAGCTGGTAGGGTCATTATGTTACTGGGTAACGATATAGTTACTGCACAATGACTGCTGCACACAAAGTGCAGCTCGCCGGAAAGTTCTTGCACAGCTATTGCTGCATTTAGTGCAGCTTGCTGTACACTAGTTTTTACACAGTGACTGCTACATTTAAGTGCCGCTTACTGTACAGTTTGAGCACAGTGACTATTGTATATAAGGTGCAGCTTACTGTAGAGTTTGAGCACAGTGACTACTGTATATATTATAAAATACAGCTTGCTGTACAGTTTTTGCACAGTGACCAAACTGCATATAAAATACAGCTAGTTGTTCAGTTTTTGCAGTTAAGTGCTGCATTTGAAGTGTAGCTAGCTGTGCAGTTTTTTCAAAGTGCATACTGCATTTAAATCACGAATTGTTGTACAGCTTTAGCACCTAACTGCTGCATCTGAAGTGCAGCTTGCTATACAGTGATTGCAATACCATCGGTATTGCAGTGCAAGTGCAGCTCTAACTGTATATCAACTGCAGTTTGTACTGTACATTAACTGCACAGTCCACCGGGACATATACGGTCCTTTTTGGTGCAGTTACTGCATTACCGTCACTGCAGCCAAGTGAAGCAACGATGTGCAGTTTTTGTACAGTGACTGGATTTCAGTGTTTGCTCGGTAACCAGTAACTGTCACATAAATGTACCGATAATCGACACTTGAAAAAATGGTTAATAAAATCATAAAACTGAATCATAATCGATTGTCGACTGATGTTGGGGAAATTGTACAGTACAAACTGCAGTTGATATACAGTTAGAGCTGCACTTGCACTGCAATACCGATGGTATTGCAATCACTGTATAGCAAGCTGCACTTCAGATGCAGCAGTTAGGTGCTAAAGCTGTACAACAATTCGTGATTTAAATGCAGTATGCACTTTGAAAAAACTGCACAGCTAGCTACACTTCAAATGCAGCAGTTAACTGCAAAAACTGAACAACTAGCTGTATTTTATATGCAGTTTGGTCACTGTGCAAAAACTGTACAGCAAGCTGTATTTTATAATATATACAGTAGTCACTGTGCTCAAACTCTACAGTAAGCTGCACCTTATATACAATAGTCACTGTGCTCAAACTGTACAGTAAGCGGCACTTAAATGTAGCAGTCACTGTGTAAAAACTAGTGTACAGCAAGCTGCACTAAATGCAGCAATAGCTGTGCAAGAACTTTCCGGCGAGCTGCACTTTGTGTGCAGCAGTCATTGTGCAGTAACTATATCGTTACCCAGTAACATAATGACCCTACCAGCTACCTACGACAATCGCCGAAGCAACGTAGTTCGTTTCTGCTATAAACGCCGGTTACGTCGACGGTATAGAGTAGTGCGTCGCCGGTGGCGCCATCGTTTGGTATATGCTGCACCGCAATAGACGTGTATGCTACCCTGTAATCATAACCGTCAAGAGCAGTGATGCCATCGTTTGGCTACCTCTGGTACCACCATGGTGAGATGAAGTATTCTTCTACCATGGGTACAACTACGCCGCTACAATATGATCCATATTTTTGTAATGAAAGTAGTCTTCAATTATTGAATTAAATCTGTTTATGACATGTCTCTTTAACCTTCATAACGCCTAACGACTAACGTTAAACGTTCCAACTTCCAACAAACGACAGACGTTTCGGGCATAAGCATCAATAACGTACTCTACTGATCGTACCTTCCTACATTGGACGCATTGCAGCATTACAGAAACTGTGCAGTTACTGTTTATCAAATACTGCATTTTCAGACTTCAGAATTGAAAAATGGAGAATTATCATTGTTGAAACTTTTCAGTAACTCTTTATCAAATACAAATATAGAAACTGCGCAGTCACTGCATATCAAAAACTGCATTTTAAAATGCAGAATGATCAATACAGAAACTGTACTGTAACTAAATATAAAATACAGAAACTATGCAGTCCCTGTATGTCAAAAGCTGCATTTTAGAAATGCAGAATTATTGATACAGAAACTATACAGTCACTGCATGTCAAAAACTGCATTTTTAAAATGGAGTTTTATCGATACCGGAAATGTACAGTAACTGTATATCAAATACTGCATTTTTAATCAGAAATATCAATAAAGAAACTGTGCAGTCACTGTATGTCAATTACCTTATTTTTATATGGAGAATTATCAATACAGAAATGTGCAGTTACTGTACATCGAAAACTGCATTTTCAAAATGCAGAATAATTAATACAGAAACTGTGCAGTCACTTTATAGCGAAAACTGCATTTTAAAATGCAGAATTATCAATACAGAAATTATGCAGTCACTGTACATCAAAAACTGCATTTTGAAAATGCAGAATTATCAATACAGAAATTATGCAGTCACTATATATATATATTCTTATGAAAAAGAGTGTTACAAACTTTTACAATCTAAAAAACAATGATGCGGGTGTAAAGAAATGGTAACAAGAGACAGATCCTAAAAGAAAAAACTCTCTGTTTGCCCGTATAAGTGTAATGATGATGTATTTGTGTGAAGAATTAGCTGAAATTATTATATTGTACATCAAAAAATGCATTTTGAAAATGCAGAATTATCAATACAGAAATTATGCATTCACTGTACATCAAAAACTGCATTTTGAAAATGCAGAATTATCAATACAGAAACTGTGCAGTTACTGTACATCAAAAACTACATTTTGAAAATGCAGAATTAGCAATACCGAAACTGTGCAGTTTCAGTACAGCAATCTCTGTGCTGCATTCTGGTGACACTTGTAGTGCACTATTTGTACAGTTGCTGTATATTGTGTTTGTTGGGGCATTACTCTATACCCTCGACGTAACCGGCGTTTATAGCAGGCACGAACTACGCTGCTTCGGCGATTGTCGTAGATGGCTGCTAGGGTTTATTATGTTAGTGGGTAACGATATAGTTACTTCACAATGACTGCTGCACACAAAGTGCAGCTTGACGTGAAGTTCTTGCACAGCTATTGTTGCATTCAAAGTGCAGCTTGCTGTACAGTTTTTACACAGTGACTGCTACGTTTAAAGTGCAGCTTGCTGTACAGTGACTATTGTATATAAAATACAGCTTGCTGTACAGTTTTTGCACAGGGACTACTGCATATAAATTGCAGCTTACTGTGCAGTTTGAGCACAGTGACTACTGTATATAAAATAGAGCTTGATGTACAGTTTTTGCACAGTGACCAAACTGCATATAAAATACAGCTAGCTGAACAGTTTTAGCACGTAACTGCTGCATTTGAAGTGCAGCTTGCTGTACGGTGATTGCAATACTATCGTTCCCTGCATCATCTGTCAAGATGTCGGCCGATGATGATCTGAGTGAAGGCGAAAGCAATAGAAGTGAAAAAGAAGTGAATTCAGTGAAAAACAATTACAGTTGCTGTGCTAAAAAGACTTGCACAACTCAAGTGTGTATGAATTGTGGGGGCTTTTACCATAATTCGTGCGCGAAGAAGAAAAATATGAAAATTATCAATGAAAGATATGTCGAGTGCTGTGATGAAGTTCAAGATAAGCAGCGAAATCTAAATAGAGAAGAAATATTGGAGTTGAAAATCGAACATTTAAGTAAGCTCCTTATAGAATCCAATGAAAAAAATGAAATACTGAAAGAAAATAATAGTATCCTAAGAGAAAACAATAGATTACTAAAACAACGGTTAGATGACATTGAAAAAAAATTTGATGAAAAAACCAACAATGAAGGTAAACAATACTCCGACATACTGAAAACTGATCGGACTGGAGATAAGACAACAAAGACTTCTGAAAGTAAAATAGTTCCAAGAGTAGTAGTTCAGATGCATGAGGACTTGGAGGTTGACAGGAGACACCTGACAGATAACCCCAAATACATAACAAAACAACAATAAAGTAAATTCACGCCAACATTAAAGAACCAAGGCAATAAAGAGTTACCTATTAGAAATAGTAATAATGAAGCATCATATAATCACAACACAACTGAAGATGGTTTCCAAACAATTCAACGCAGAAGACCTAAATCTAGACGACTTGGCACAACGGCAGTCTCCAAAGAAGAAGAAAAAACGGGTTTTGTTGGAGCTGAAAGAAGAGCCTGGATATATCTGTATAGAATAAAAAGACATGTAACAGCTGAACAAGTGGAAGAATACGTAAGGAAAAATCCCGCATTCACCAATGAAAATGTCAAAGTGAAGGAGTTACCAAGTGAACCAACTCAGTTGAAATGTTTTGTATTGACGGCACCACTCGTGAAAAAGGATGAACTGTATGATCCCTCCTTTTGGCCACAAAATGTGGGAGTGAAGAGATTCAACTTTGGGCACTTCCAAAAATATAAACCAGGTGAGGATTTTTTATAGATGATAATTCAGACCAGAGGGATCCCCATAAGTATGCAAAAAACAACAAAGAATATTCTAATAGGGTGGTTGACTACGGTATTATGCATCAGAATCTTCGATCTTTGGGTAACAGTATAGATCTAGTAGAACAACTTTTGAAGGAAAATACAGAAACTGTAATACTTTGTCTTACATAACACTGGAGGTTAAGAGATCAAATCACACAGATTGGTATTCAAGGTTTCAGACTGGTATCCTGCCTTTGCAGAGAGGAGGATGAACATGGAGGATAGGCCATTTACATCAAAGATGCAATAGCCTGTAGGGAATACAAGAATGCAAGTGAGTTCTCAATACCTGGAGAGTTTGAATGTTGTGCTGAGTGTTTCCTTGATGAAATGAAAATTTTTATCTTATGTATCTATCGTCCACCAAAGGGTTCTGCTGAGGTGTTTTTTAACCAGCTAGAAAATATTCTTTCCAACCAAGTAAACCTCGAAAGTATTGTTTTCATAACAGGGGATTTCAACATTGAAATGCTGGATGAAAATAGTAATGAGCTCAAACTAGCTACAATGCTCAATTCCTATTCCATCAGAACAACGGTTGTTAACTACACTAGAGTAACTGAGCATTCTAAAAGCTGCTTGGATAACATATGTACCAACCTGGATAATGGGCACATTTCTAAAATTCTTGTATCACATATATCTGATCATTTTGGACAAAAATTTGTGTTCACCCTAGATAAGAAAGATGAAATGAAATATTTATTCAAGAGATTTCTCTTTGATGAAGAAAATAGAAACCGCTTTGTAGAGCAACTGAGACAACAAACATGGGAAGATGTACTGGCAATCGACCGGAAGGATGTGAATGAGCAGTGGAGAACTTTCATCAATAACTACCTGAATAATATTTTCAATGAAAGCTTCCCAATTACCAGGCTACTTTCCAATAAAAACGAGAAATACAAGAAGAGTGAACATGCTGAAGAAGTTAAACATCAATTGGATATTTTACTAGTACTTTCAACTGATAATCCATCTCTCAAAGAGCAATACAAAAACACGAAAAAGTATTATGACCAGGTATTGAAAGAAGATAAAAAGAGATCTCTTCAGGACAGAATAATGAAATCAGATTGCAAAATGAGATCCATGTGGAACATATGTAGAGAGTTAACAGGGAAAAGTAGATACAGAGAACATAACATCGATGAAGATCCAACATCACTGCCTGACAAATTTAACACACACCTGATTGACGCAGTTCAGAAACTAGTAGATGAAGTACATCATCAGACTTTCACCTGTAATATAAAAGAAAATGATCAGTCACTGTTCTTGAGACCTGTAGACACTGAAGAACTGACCAAACTATGTTCGAGCCTGAAGAACAAACATTCAAGCGGATATGATGACATTCCAACCAGTATTGTCAAACTGTCGCTTACACAGATAACGTCAGTATTGTGTTATATTATCAACAACTCCATGAAATTTGCGAAATTCCCTGATCAGTTAAAATTTGCCCTTATAAAGCCCATGTACAAAAAGGGAGACCGAGAAAGTCTTGATAGTTATAGGCCGATCAGCTTGCTACCCTCATTCTCCAAAATCTTCGAACTAGTAATGTGCACAAGACTGTTGGAATTCTTCAAAAAATGTAATCTATTCTCAGACTCACAACATGGTTTCCTGAAAGGGAAATCAACAAATACTGCCATCTATCAATTTGTAAATATGATACTCAAGGAATTTGAGAAGAAAAATGTAACTATTGGCATGTTTTCAGATCTTAGCAAGGCCTATGACTGCGTGAACCTCAAATATTTACTGATCAAACTTGAAAAATATGGTATAAGAGGAAAAACACATAAGTGGATTGAATCTTACCTCCTAGAGAGAAAACAACAGGTCATTATTAATGAAAACAGATCCAAGATTGTAGTCAAAGAAAGAGGCCTAGCACAAGGCAGTAATGCAGGTCCCATCTTCTTCATCATTTACATTAATGACCTTATCATGGATGGAATGGTGAACTATGTGGACGACACCAACATATTGGTTTCTGGAAAGACGCTATCAGAGGTAACTGAGAAGGCAGGGGCCAGTTTGTCTGGAATCTGTAGTTGGTTCAATAGGAATGAATTGGCACTGAATGCATCAAAGACAAATATCATGGTTTTTAGAACGAAGAATTCCCGAATTAATCTGGGTGATAGCATAAACCTGAATGGTGAGGAAATGAAACCTGTTCTTGAGTCAAGATTCCTGGGAGTACACATTGATGAGTTCTTAGACTGGAACAATCATGTGGAAAAAACTGGGTTGAGACTGAGTAGCATTGGATATGGAATCAGGGTGGTGTCAAGATATATGGACGAGAAAACATTGAAAATACTGTACCATGCTAACTTCGAATCTGTACTAAGATATGGGATTGTGTTTTGGGGATGCAGCTCCAGTATACAACTCCTTTTCATTATACAGAAAAGAACCATAAGAGTAATGAGGTATATGAAATTCAGAGACACCTGCAGGGGTGTTTTCAAGGATATGCAGATTATGACTATGGATTATATATATTTGAGTGTCTAATGTTCTTTTTCAGGCACCAGGATGAATTCAGGTCCAACTATGTCCATGGATATAATACAAGGACGACGAACCTCACTTATCCGTCTCATCGGCTTGCAAGTACAGAAAAAGGTCCCTATTATATGTGCATAAAACTTTACAATAAACTACCAAATACATGCAGAATGTCTAGCCTGATAAAATTCAAACATACTATAAGGAAACTCCTGATCAAACTGGAACCATATTCACTTGGCGATTTTTTAAATTGTAACAACTTGCCAGAGTTTGTTTAAATTGTATATACTTACATGCTGAATGCTGATATTGACATCATTTCATTCCTCTCTATGTAATTTACCTGGAGATGATTTGAAATAAAAGAATTATTTATTTATTTATTTATTTATTTATCGCTGATTTAAAGTGCAGCTGAGGCTGTATATCAACTGCAGTTTGTACTGTCAAGTAACTGCACAGTCCACCGGGACATATACGGTCATTTTTGGTGCAGTTACTGCATTACCGTCACTGCAGTTAAGTGCAGAGTTTGTACAGTGACTGGATTTCAGTGTCTGCTGGGTATGCTTATTCAGTTTCTTCTTGTCTTCTTCTCTTTTTGTTGTTTGTAGATTTTTCTGAGTTTTCTGTTCTTTTTTATAAGTTCCTTTATATCCCTTGGCGTATCTCCATGTGAATGTTTCGGAATTGGTTTCCTTATTCTCTCGGTGCTTTTTTCAAAGGCTCTAAAACGGTACTGGACAAATGAAAAAAAAGGGTGGACAAATATGGATCTACGATGGACCAACGACCCTGAAATTTTTGTTTCAAAATTCGCATTTGGGGGTGCCAGCTTCACATAGCCGGAAAGGTGGGGTAGAAACGATTTTATTTGTTTCTCATTTGTAAACGTCAGTTTCCAAAACACAATATTAATCAAGAAAGTTTATTTTATCAAGTAACTAACTTGTAAAACTGATAGTTAACTTGCAAAATTTTTACAAGTTAGTAGTATTATTTACATTAGAAAATTTTGTTTTCTTTTTGCTTCTATATGTTTCTGCCATGTAAGTCGCTGGTCCAGGTGCAGTCCGAGATATTTGACATTTTGCTTTATAGGTATAGTAACTCCGTTTAATATTAGGCTGGGACAGGTATTGATGCGTGTGGTAAAGACTACTTGTGTCGATTTATTGTGATTTAATAATGTCATCCTTCAAGTTTTATACCAATTGTTTAATTCATCGAGGTGTTTTTAGACTTTTCTGGTAGAGATATCCGGATCTTCTTCGGAGACTCATATTGCAACGTCATCTGCAAGTGCTGCAATGGTTGTGTCACAAGCTTCTGGTATATCAGCGGCGTAAAGTTAATACAGGTACAGTCCCCGACAGAGAGTCTTTGTATCTGAACGAAAAGTTTCTGTCAGAGAGGTATGACCTCAGGATAAAGTAGTACTTGTTATCAAGGATTTTTTCGATCTTAAATAATAACCCCGCATGCCATACCTTATCAAATGCCTGTGAGATATCCAGGAAGACACCATTACAGAACTGCTCATTTTCAAGTGAGTTTGTAATAACATTGACTATTCTGTGAGTCTGGTGGTGTGTAGACATCTGTTGGCGAAAGCCAAATTGACAGTCAGGAATAACATTTGTTGGTTCGTGGTCATCTGGAATTCTTTTGAGGGGTATTCTCTCGAAGACTTTTCCAGGGATAGGGAGTAAACTTATTGGTCTATATGATGCTGCTTCATGTGGAGGTTTTCCCATTTTGTGATTCATGATAATGTGAGCATATTTCCATAGGATTGGAAAATAACCCAGATTCAGCATGCGGTTGTATATGGTAGTGAGGAAAGCTATTGCTTTTCTAGGCAGGTTTTTCAGGATTTGCGCAGATATTAGATCGTGTCCTGATGCTTTGTCGTTTTTAAGCCAACGTGGACTTACGTTGGACAAACGATCTGTACCATCCGAAATAAGTTTTTAGGATGCGGGGGTGCTGGTCAGAAAATGCACCGGAACAACTTCTTTTTCCATATCTCTCAAACGGTGCCTGGACAAATGAAAAAAATAGGTGGACAAACATGGACCTATGATGGACAAACAATCCTGAAATATTTGTTCAAAGATTTTTATTTGGGGGCGCCAACTTCACAGTTTCCAAAATTTTCAAAGATTGATTTATGTATATGGTTCTGTGGGTAGACAAATGAAAAAATTTTGTAGACAAACGTGGACTTACGTTGGACAAACGATCTGTACCATCCAAAATAAGTTTTCGCGGTTTGGGGGTGCAGCTCAGAAAATGAACCAAAAAAAGTTCTTTCACGATATCTCTAAAACGGTGCCTGGACAAATGAAAAAAAAAGGTGGACAAACATGGACCTACGATGGACAAACGACCCTGAAATTTTTGTTTCAAAATTCGAATTTGGGGGTGCCAGCTTCACATAGCTCACCTTTCTTATTCAAAAAACCTCCACGTACTGGACTAATATTATTTGAAAATAAAATAGTCAGACCACATATCAATAGAACAGAGGGAGTCAGCAGTCACCCAAAGTACGGATATTGTAATTTTACATAAATCAAAGAGCATCGCCGCCAGATGTTTCACTACCTGACCTTGAGAGTCGTTGCTGACTCATATACACCCTCAACAATAACTCATATTTAATTATGAGCCATTACAAAAGTCTTGCCGATTTTCGTCGCCAGCTCTCGGAATATTAGTCCTGATCTTGGTTATTGAATACTTTTCTAACCTTTTTGTTAGAAGTGTTCAATTTTTTTTGGACAACATATTAAGCTACAGTTGAAGTTGCGATGGTGGGTGAAACGGATATGGTTTTACTTCTTTTTATGCTTCAATTGGTAGCTTGTGTTTTATTACATAGTTATTCGTTTGAATCGGTATATTTCAGAATTTTGTAACAGTGACTATTGTGTTCCTCACTTTGAAACATCGAACAAATTTGTGAACTCGTATTTTGACTTTCAATAGTTATCGGTAACACCATTATAACCAGAAACCTTGATTTCGAATCGAAGCCACCAGGGTAGGTTTGCTATTTACCCTCTAAGAAAAGTTTGCGCTCGAAACGCAAGGAAACGCCGTTACAAATTTTTCAATACTTCTCAAGTTGAAACAAGAAATAAAATAGAATTAATGAAAAAAACTACTGGAAGTGATTAGAATTTGGTCCCGCAATTCAAGTTTCTGTGCCATGTATCATATATAAATTTTCAAAGAAACCAATGTATTCCAGCTGTTCCTGACGTGGGTCAAATAATGGTCTTCTGTCAAGATAAAATTCTGAATTCCTATGCCGCTACTAAGGAACTTATAGAAAGAAATGATGAGCTAAGAAGCAGTATTCCTCCCCTTTTCGTTCAGATGATGCGAGCTCCTCTGTACAAAATTGAAGTCGCATTTTTACCAGCCTTCTCTTCCATAACTTGGACTTCCATGAAAATACCAGAATTCTGTAAAGAAGTGACCAAATTGCTGGATGCAGTGCAGATTTTTATAAAAGAGGTTCGTATTTTTTGAACATTGGCATCCTTTCAGAATTCTTTGTGTCATCGTTCATTGCGAGGATGCGAGGACCAATTTCTCATGCATTATACAAAATTTCTTGATTAGGAAGTTCTATAAACCATCAGGTTCAGTTGTATTTCAGTTTTGTAGTTCTTAATTGATAGCTGATTTCACCTCTGCAGTTGTGATTATGTTATGCTGCATCGGTTCATAATTCAAAGCTTCAGATTTTTCATCAAATTAATCTAGTATCTTTCTTAAGGCACGGTTTTTCAGTGCAGAATCAAGCCGAGATTTAAGTTGGTCCCAGATTAACGTGGCAAAATTGAGCAGAAATGTCAAAATTAATCAACGATAAACATTAATCCCGAACTGAACAACCGGGCCCCAGTGACTAAGGTTTCGTAAATAATTAATTGTTCGGTCCATGATTGTTCGATGTTGTTGGTGGAAACTTTCCATTGTCTCTATCAGGTGGGGGGCCAGTTGAAAGACTTATAGAATAAATGATTTTTTTTTCTGGCTATAATTGCTCCTATATATCCTCAAGCGCTGCGCATACACAGAAAGTTTCTGCTTTAATGTGTCGTGTAGTGGTGAGCTGTAGTATTCTTCATCGCCCATATTATTATTACTCATAATAATTAAAAAATTACTTCTGATATTTTCTATTTCATTATAATTATGAAACTATAATATATTGTATGTCTTTGAGCGGAGAAGCCGCTTTTAATTTTTGAGGTCACTAACAGAAATAATTTGTGAATAAGAATACAATTGTTGTTGACCATATGGTTCAAGATTTTACTAAGATTGAATTTGAAAAAAATTGGTAAATAACAGTGTGTATTTGTTTTGAAAGCCATTCAAGTGTCGAATGGCCTGTGATCAACTATTATTTTCATCGTCTCTCTGTAAGGCATGATAATATTGCTATTTTCCTCATTGGAATATCCTGAGAATTCCATTGTTCTAATGAACCCGTCATAAATCACTGCCAATAATTTTATTGTGGTTGAATTTCAAAACAACTAATCATTTTGCCGCTCTAGGTGAAAGACATGAAAGAAGCTAGAATAGATGAGGTATTGGAAAGCATAGCAAGTACACCTCTGGTATATCTCCCGGATTTTCCCCTCAAACCAAAAGAATTCTATGAAGAAAATATCAAATATGGCAACAAAATAGGTACGTTACCATTTATCTAGCATACATACCTAGTTTCAGACCGTAGCAGCTTACTGACGCAGATTTGAAGTTTTTTGATCTTAAGACCTTATATTGTAATATCTCCTATTGTTTGGGATCTATTGTTATGGGATTCAACAGTACAAGGTGGGCAAAATTGGTGATAGCTGAACTACAACTTTTCAACCCACCGAGATAGAGGAAAATGAATGTAACGTTCATGTCGTCTTTTTTTGAGAAACTAATAATGCCATCAACTGCATTCCTTTATCTTCTTTCGTTTTTTAGTTAAAAGCCAAAATTCAAATTTAATTACTTAAGAGAATCGCCATTTTTTACCGTTTCAGAAATATATCATACATTCTCCTCAGTGTTTTTAATCTACTGTTTTCATAAGAAAAAGTACATCTTTATGTTATAGCTCAGCAAATATACCTGTTGGAAAAAATCATAGTACGCCGCTGGAATGCTTTCAAAAAAGTGTCTGTAAAATGTTTTCATTTCAAGATCCTAGCTCAAACAGAAACAGAGATAATCACCAAAGTTGAAATTTTAATTTTGACCTATAACTCGAAAACAAAAGAAGATAGAGTAATACAGTTGATAGCCTTATTAGTAGGCTACGGGCTTCACACAGCCGCTTTTGACACCAAAGTATTTATTTTTTCTTCAAGATATTGAGATACACAGACTGATAGCATATAAAACTCATTTTTGAACAATTTGGCGTTTAGCCGGTTTTTGCACCAACCCCTTCAATTCGGTTATGCATGACATTCAAAATTTGTGGATTCACAACATGTAAGCCTTGAGTAGTTGAGCCTTGAATACTCAAAGATGTAAGTTAAAATGGGGTAAGTGCAATCATGGGGAAACTGCAATCAGGAACCATCATAATATAAAGTAATATAAAGTCAGTTGTACACCAGGATCAAATACTGAATGTAATTAGGTTACCTGTTAGTGAAAAAAGAGGTCGTTATTATTTTCAGGAATATTATGAAACCAAATGCAAAAAAGGGCGATTCAAGAAATACTTCAAAAGTGAATTAAGATTTAAGTTGATCCTGGATTAACGTAACAGATTTGAACGGAAATGTCAAAATTAATCCAGGATTAACTTTAATCACGAATTGAACTTAAGTTAGCCTTAAAGTTATAACGAATTTTCATGAATGCCTAGGTTACTATGCTTTTTTCTGATTGCACTTACTCCACTTCACCTTACTTGCGTTTTTCTCCATATCTTACACTTGTTGTAAATTATCTTTGTTAAACGAAAACTAATATATGGATAAAAAACGAATTATATGTTGAAGAAATTGCCTAAAAGAGGAATAGCAGCCTTGACGAATATTACAAACGGAGTGATGAGGACCGAATACTAGGTACCCAAAGAGATGGAAAACTGCACAAATGATAGTTTCCAACAAGCCTGGAAAGGAACGGAAATTTTCTCAAAATTATAGACCAATCAGCCTACTATCAGCACTAGGGAAAATCGTCGAGAGGGTTATCGCTAAAAGGCTGAATGAGGAAACAGAAATGTTGAAGACAATTCCACCCGAACAATTTGGATTTCGAGGATAACATTCGACTGAACTCCAATTCCTACGGCTCATAGAATACGTCACCGAAGGAATGCAGACCAAACAGGCCACAGCATTAGTTCTGATGGATATCGAGAGAGCTTTTGATAGAGTATGGCACGAAGGCCTAATCTACAAGATGAAAAAAGCAGGATATTCGACCAAGCTATGCAAGATTAAAAGGAACTATCTGAGGAATAGAAACTTTTATGTGAAGATAGATGGAGCAACCTCTCAAACCAGACAATTGGAAGCGGGAGTGCCTCAAGGATCGGTACTTGGACCTCTGCTTTACGTAATATACGTTTATGATATCCCGAAGAAGGCTACAAGTATGCTCACCTTGTACGCAGATGACACAGGAATAGCATTCAGACATCGACGCCCAGATATCATACACCAGAGACTGCAGGAAGCCATAGATGAATTACTCAAATGGTGCATCAAATGGAAAATCCAAATCAATGGAAGAAAGACACGAGCAATATTACTGCAAAAGAGAAGATTGAGGATGGAAGAAAACCTTGAAGTTGATGGAGAAGAGGTTGAATGGAAAAATGAAGCAACATACCTAGAAATGAAGCTTGACAGAGGACTTACATGGAAAAACCACATCAAATGTGCAGTTGATAAAACAAAAGCCGCAATGAGTAGACTTTATCCACTCATAGGCAGAAGAAGTCATATGAATAAGAACATCAAGTTGACGATGATTAAAACCATCGCGCGACCACAACTCACTTATGGATCGGCGGCATGGGGCTTCGCAGACAAGACCCACATCAAGAGAATACAGGCCACTGGAATAAACTCCTTAGAATGGCGATGGATGTACCCTGGTGTGTTAGGAACAACTAAATCTACAAGGACTTGGAATGGGAACCAGTTACAGAATTTATGAAGAGAAAGGCGGAAAGGATATTCGACAAAGCCAAACAACATCCAAATGAGGAACTACGAAGATTAGTCGACTACGATCCAACGGAAGAAGCCAGAATGTCAAGAACCTACTACCGAAGACCGAGAGATCAGTCGAGGATTTTAAGTAACCAAAGAAGAGCTTAACCTATAAAAGCTATAGACAGCATACAACTATTACACGACCATAATGGTGTGAGAGTCCAGAAACCGTAAGTGTCAACTGGTTAATAGTCAAAATGCCCGGAACCTATGAAAAAGCAGTTAAGGGTTTTTAGTGGGTCTCGAGCTCAAGAGAGTGAGAATCCCCATACTGTTCCCCTCAGGAGAGGTTGTGACCGTCTGTCTTGCAGATTTTCTTTTCTCCTGCTACACCACAAAAAAAAAACAATGTAAATCATTCATGATTATGAGGGAAAATGGGCGTCAGTCACGTTCTCGATGGTGGAAACATCGTCAGTCAGGCATTTGAAGTGGTCGGAAAAATCTGAAAATTGCAGTGAGCGATCTTCACTTGAAATTTCGAAAAATCATTACTTAAATCGAATTGGACGTAAAAAAGGACTGAGTGTATCTATCAGAGGGTAATGAAATGTTTTTAAAAAGTAGGTTTGAGGTGAATCATATTCAGGATGAACATCTCCTCCTCCTATTTTTTGTGGAAGTTTTCTTTTGCGTTGCACTGTTGGTCCTTCAAAGCCATGCTGTTCACAAAGTTCAAGTGCTTCAGTAAAATCTTTTGGAACTCTTCTTCATTTCTCAAACCACTTAAGGACATAACTACGCTATCGGCCACCTGGACTACCTCATGAATGAGATATCATGATTCTGTATATACTTTGAAAGAATGTTAGTTTTTTCAAAAAAGTGCTTCATAGCATTCAATACAAAAATGAACTCAAACTTGGTAATACAAGTGATAAATCCGTGAGCATCTCCACCAGTCCTTATGTCAGTAGCTTCAATATTTTCTAGAGTGTTCAGTATATCTAGTAAGTGTTGTTGAACAGCTCGCAAGCTTTCATATCTGCTGCTAAATCTTGTATCACTTAGTGCTTTCAAAGACAAATCCTTCTTTATCCCCTCTTTCACTGCACATGCTGCGCTTTTCACTGTGGAAAATACTGCATGTCTTTAAGGCGAAGCCTCAATAAAACAGTATATTTGTTGGACTGTGCTAAAAACGTTGCGGACAGATGGAATTTTTTTAGATGCATCAACAAGTGCAAGATTCAAAGAATGCATGTAACAATGTACATACATAACATACGGATTTTGTTCTTTCATCCTCACAGCGACACCCTTGTAAGCACCACTCATGTTTCCCGCAACATCATAGCATTGCGCAATAATATTTTTAGGGTCAATCCCAAGTTCGCCGATAATTGAAACGAGGAGCTTGTACAACGTTTCACCATCAGTCAAATCCGTTTTATAAAAACCAAGAAAGCTTTCTTCAATTTCGAGCTTTTCTGTTACATATCTTATAACAAGAGTCAATTGCTCATGATGTGACACATCTGGAGTTTCATCAACCATTATGGAGAGTTGCTTAGATTTTTTAGCATCATCAAGGATGAACTGTCTAGCCAATTTTGCCATAATTTCAATCATTTCATTTTGAACATCGTGATGAACATAATTGAAAAACTTGTCTCTGTCTAAAAATTTTTGTTTCAACAAAGAGTTGTCCGTTGATCTCAGCTTCAATAACTCGATATAATTACCCCTGTTGTCAGAATTTTCATTTTCTCTATGACCTCTAAGTGCTATTCCCTGCTTAGCCAAGAAAAGAAGGGACTGGAATAAAATCTTTAGATATTCACGATTTTTTTCAACTTCTTCTTGATGATGTGTGGATATTTTGCTTACCACACTTTCTTTAGCTTTAAGACCTTCTCGCCAACGTTGAAGAGCATTGAGGTGGGAAGAAGTTTTTTCATGCTCTTTAAACCGTTGGACTGCTTTTTTCCAGTTTTTAAACCCGTTAGATATAAATGTTTCATCATAACAACCTGTTGAACCGAACAAACGACATGGGAAGCAAAAAGCTTTATCAGCAGCAATACTGTATTCTAACCAATTGTAATCTGTATACCACATTTTTCTAAACTTTCTTCCCTTTGTTTCTGGGTATTTATCCAAAGTAGGTTGAAAAGGACCCTTTTTAAAAAACTGTGATGCTGCTTGTCTACCATGAATTAGATCTCTTGGTTCGAATATAGGCTGATGAGGACTATTAGACGTAGTAGGAGTGCATACGGGCAATACATTCTCACTGGACAGATTAGCACTAGGTTCAGGTCTAACTATTTCAACTGTTGATTCTGTCACTGACGAGATTATGTGTGGTTGATCTATGGCTGGAGTAACCGTCACTGATAACTCATTTAATTCACTATTTGAATCCGGAACAACAGCAATATTTTTTAGAGATGTATGGGACTGTAATCCTTCTTGGGATTTCTGCTTCTTAACGAAGAAATCGAATAACGTTTTTCCCGAAGAACGCTTCATTTTGAACGTTGGATTTGACCAGAAATACGCACGCAGAGAGGTTATAGGTATTTACGATGAGGCAACGCGCATGCAGTGAACTCTAAAAGAACTGTGCGCATGCCACTTGGTTCAGATATGATCGCGAATTGTCGTATGATGTCGGTTTGCGAAGGCGGAGCCTCCCTCGCCACGTCGTGAGGGCCACTCAGTTTCAAAAGTATACAAGTGTTGCTACCCTAAAAAAATATATAAATTCATTTCATATTCCCCAGAATGTGAGGGGGCAACCGCCCCCCCTGGCCCCCCCTAATCGCCGCCAACGTGTATTATAGATGTTGAATATACCAACACCAATATTATTTCTCCCAACCGAATAAATGCTTTCTATATGCGACTTATTTCTAATATCATTAAACCTACCAATCCCACAAATATCGAGATATTTGTTGAAAAATTGATAGTTCACTATTTTGTGACATCGGCCATTTTGGGTTTATAAAAATAATGAATACACAAAATTGTATTATGACTGAAACTGAAGACAAGTACCGGGTTTAAGACCAAACACTAATCTGATAGAGGGCACAAAACCAATCAATCTTTCTGACACAAATGAATGAGAAATAAAAGATGCTGAATAATTTGATTCTGAAGAGTATAAATTTCTAACTCTCTAACAATTGTTGAGGTTGACTATTTGAGGATGTCATAAATTATTCGAATCTACATAGAATCATATTAATTGTATCTTTCCAGAACTATTTTCTGATTCTCAAAGTAAATTCCAATAATTTCTCCCCGATATCCGAGTAAAAACAGCTACTTCGACAAAAATTTAATTTCAAGCTCTCATAACTTTTCGAAAAGCCGTTTCATGGAAAAATTTTATGGAGCAGTTTTTGTAGAGCACCTAATTCCCTACATAAAAATATATCGCTCAATTGAATCCGTCCATTGGTTTGCGAACTGGAATTTTTTAACTAGAAATAAATTTTTTTCCCCTGCTATTAGTAGGGAAAATAGAAATCCTCGATGAGCAACCTCTAAATAATAATATTTTCGGCTAATATTTTCACAGACGTCTTTTTTCAATGCCCTGAAGATAATAAGGGGTGTGTTTCTCGAAAAAAAGAAAGTCAATTTTTTTGAATCAGTCTAATAACGTGCGTTCAAAAAAATTCGTCGTCAAGTAGGCTATGAAATTTTGAAGGTTGGTGTTCGGTGGCTGAACGTATGTCTTTCCTTGAATTACTTCATCTTCCCAAAATGTAAACAATGATGACATTAACCTATATATCGTAATTTTGTAAGGAAAGGCACTTTTTGGAAAAAGTTACATGTAAATTTCACCCAACGTGCGAAAAGCATTCCTTTCATTGAGTAAGATGACAAGAATCCAAACAATCTGAGGCGGTTAGAAAAATTCTTCGTAAAAATTTTAACCGTCCACTATTTTCATATGTAAGAGACATGAATCTTGAATTGATCGTGGTATTATGTTTTTTTTTTGTAAGAAGGTTCTAGCTACTTCAGTCATATGAATAAATCACAGTAAGAATCTCAATAATATGTTTCTTAATTCTCTATAAATATTGAATTGATTCAGTCATTACTGAAAATCCATGACTCAGGCCCGGTACTTTCACCTTCGAATAAATTTTATTCAACCAATAATGACGTACCGACATTCGATCTATGACAAATAAACTCTTCTAATTAAGTTTCAATGACAGATTTATTCGATGAATAACACTATCTGAAAGTGAAAAGACTGCATTTTTACTAATCTTACGAATAAGACTTAATAAATGCGAATAAATTTATTTATTCGCACGTGAAAGTACCGGGCCTAAACCAAAAGAACTGAATTACATGAAAATAGCTATTGGACAGTTTATTAAAATTCAACTCAGCTATAAAAAGGCATGATGTTTTCTCCTTCATAACGTTCTGCTATTAAAGTTCCATAAAAGAAAGTAGGTCCACATTTTGCTTTTGACTGATGCATACTGAACTCCAATTTTTCTTGGATGCTACAAGGTTAGGTAATCACAACCTTTTCAGTTTTCTGATAACATGTCAATCTTTATGGAAACAAATGGATATCTTTTTTTCAAAATCGGGTGGCATATGCCAACGGATACTCCAGCCACTTGAGATAAAACTTGAACAGAGGTTTGTCGAGCTTCTGTAATGATGTTTTCATTATTGCTGAACTCTGGAGTTTTCTTCTTTGGTCGACCACTTCCTTTTTGTTTGAACATACCTGTTTCGTCAACACATCGCAAAACAGTTCAATGGAAAAATTCATACTTGATAATCTACAGCAACATAGGCTTCTATGAAGTCGCCGGAACAGAATATTTCCATTCTCATTCAATTTTCTTTCCAATTTTGTAGTAGGATTGAATAATAAAGGCTTTTTACACGTCCGTGAAAACCATCTTTATAATTTGCTGATAATTTTAATTCAACAACAATCCAAAATGCTTAAATGACAGTTCACCTGGAAAATAGTATAGCACGAGCTAAGAATTACGTTTACGCACGAAATATCGACGTTCAAAATTCCATTGCCTACTTGACGACGAATTTTTTTGAACGCACGTTATATATAATATATATTTTTTTTTTTTTAGTTTCACACATATTCGTGGTGGGTTTCTCGCGATTACCCGGACTTGGCGTCAAGGGTAGTCCCGTGCTGCTGCTAGTGAGGATATAAAGTTTTTCTTATTATATTCACTGTTCCCAGTATAACCGCCTTTTGCATCCACATAATCGTGTTTTGCGGCATCTTCAATTCAAGTAGATGTTGGGTGGTTTTTCTGTGGACGAGACCATTGGCAGATATTATCAGCGGCATTATTCTCGCATCCTTCAACTTCCACATATCCCGGATTTGTTGTGCCAGCGCTTCATATTTTGTTATCTTTTCGGTGTATGTTTTCGTTAAGTTCTGGTCCTGCGGCACAGCAAAGTCTATGATAATTGCTGTTTTATTGACCTTATCGAATATTACCATATCGGGTCTATTGTGTTCGACCCTTCTGTCGGTTATTATTGTTAAGTCCACATTATATATATATATATATATATATAAATTGTGTAGTGTTCTTATCGACCATATATTATTTAAATAAATTAGTTTTATCGGGTATGTGGTCTAATTCCAAGTAAAACAGCCAATAAGTTCTGTATTTATCTTTACTTCTCAATATTTCGTTGACAGTTGTCAACTTCTTCAGGAGAAACTGCAAAATAATGAAACGTGAAAAACAAGACAAAAACACAAAACGGCATTACTTACAAGATGTACCAAATCATTAATCAATAAAATCGACTGCAATTAACATTAATAATGACAAATTTCTCAGAAATCAGCTCAAAAAACATGAAAAATCCCCAGTCATTATACATTACATAGCTAACGGTGGAACGATACTACGCTGTAGGCACAATACGCCATCTCATGAGAAGACAACAAAATGAAGATACAGAACAGTGTCCTTTCCTTGGTCCTCGAGAACAGGTCACCTACCTTCGTCAAATTATATTATACCCAACCTTATAGGAGTTTTGAACAAATTTGAAAACATCAAACTCGCCAAATATAATTTGACGAAGGTAGGTGACCTGTTCTCGAGGACCAAGGAAAGGACACCAATAGAATTATGCACTAATGCAGTATATAAGATCTCATGTCAACATTGTGATGGTTGTTACGTGGGCCAAACGCAACAATGGTTGAAACAAAGAATCACTCAACATAGAAGTGATTGCCGTATTGGAAAGAACTCGCGTGCTTTAGTTAGACACTGCCAAGAAACTGGGCACAGTTTTGCTTTCGGGTTTGATGATATCAGAGTGTAGGAGACAGATTCGAATTACAGAAATAGGTTATTCCTCGAAATGTTACAGATTGGCAAGCAGCAAAATGCAGTGAACTTCAAATCGGACACGGACCGTATGAGTGCGATTTATAGTTACCTCTTGAATATTTTATAGTGGTTTGAAAATTAAAACATAGATGGTTCTGTATCTTCATTTTGTTGTCTTCTCATGAGATGGCGTATTGTGCCTACAGCGTAGTATCGTTCCACCGTTAGCTATGTAATGTATAATGACTGGGGATTTTTCATGTTTTTTAAGCTGATTTCTGAGAAATTTGTCATTATTAATGTTAATTGCAGTCGATATTATTGATTAATGTTTTGGTACATCTTGTAAGTAATGCCGTTTTGTGTTTTTGTCTTGTTTTTCACGTTTCATTATTTTGCAGTTTCTCCTGAAGAAGTTGACAACTGTCAACGAAATATTGAGAAGTAAAGATAAATACAGAACTTATTGGCTGTTTTACTTGGAATTAGACCACATACCCGATAAAACTAATTTATTTATATATATATATATATTTTTTTTTCAATCACCCTTTAACGGGGTTGGTGCCTGAGAGAACCGGGCCTTACGCAAAGCCAAGGTTGTTCTCAGGTGCTGGTTAAGAATTTGCGGACTATACGTGTAGTAGCCAATATAACCTCTTTTTGGGCTTGGCTGATCAGGCTGCTGTTCAATTGCAAGCGCTTCGTATTTTCAACGAGGTGGGACTCAACCAATCCATTAACCGAAATTATGAGCGGAAGTATTGTGGTTTTCTCCAATCCATAGATCTCTTTAAGCTCGAATGCGAGATCATGGTACTTGGTCAGCTTCTCTGTGTAAGATCGGGGAATATTCTCGTCAGCCGGTACCGTGACGTCGATTATGTGGACAGATCTCTCAGTTTTGTTAAAAAGTACTATGTCCGGGCGATTGTGCGGAATCGCTCTGTCTGTGATCATAATCGTGTCCCAATACAGCTTGAACCTGTCGTTTTCCAGAACGTCACGTGGTTGGTACGTATGCCTTTTACCATGGTCCTGTATAAGGCCTGCCTTCTTGGCGATTTCCCTATGGTATATTCTTGCCATAGCATTGTGACGCTCTGTATAATCTCTAGGTGCCAGTATCGGACACGAGGACGTGATATGTTGGATTGTCTCCAGGGCTTTGGCGCATTTTCTACATGAGTCAGTAAGTATATTGCGACCCGTTATTCTCTTTATATAGGCCCGTGTTGGCATCACCTGATCCTGGATGGCCACGATCCTCCCCTCAGTCTCGGGAAAAAGATATCCTGCTTTAAGGTAAGTGAGCGACTCTGGTTTAAGGATGTTATCCGACTTCAAATTTCCAGGATATCTGATATATATATATTTTTTTTTTTTTTATTTTTTTTTTATAATTCACACAGTGTAAACTGTGGTTTGTTTCTCAGAACATGCCCGGGCGTAATGCCAAGAACATTTCTACCTTCCCTACGTCAATGGGGGTATATAACCTGTCTTATTATATTCACCGTTCCCAAGATGACAGCTTTTTGCATCCATGTAATGGTGCCTTCCGGTAGTTTCAGTTCTCGCAGATGTTTGACCGTATTTTTGTGCACTAATCCGTTCGTACTTATAATTAGAGGTTTTATGTCCACCCTGTTTAGCTTCCACATATCTCTCATCTGCCGGGACAGTGCCTCGTACTTATTGATTTTTTCTCCATACGACTTTTTCAAGTTGCAATCCAGAGGCACCGCGAAGTCCAGTATTACGACGGTATTTTCCATTTTATTCCACACCACTACATCCGGTCGATTATGTTCCACTCCTATATCTGTTATGACCGTCATATCCCAGTATAATTTAAAGTTTTCATTCTCCATTAGAGTTTGTGGTGAGTATAGGTGATGTGGTGTGAAATGTGGGAGAAGTTGGAATTGAAGACCCAGCAGCTGGTGTACCACCTTGCCCATGTTATTGTGTCGGGCTAAATATTTAGTGGCCGCAATCGCCGAACAAGCCGAGGAGATGTGCTGCACCGTTTCCTCAGCAATGCTGCATAACCTGCACTTGGTATTCTCTACAGGAAGTTTCATTATGTACTTGCTATAGTTACGGGTTGGCACCACCTGGTCCTGTATAGCGAAGAGTGTTCCCTCTGTCTGCGGATAGAGGTATCCCAGTGTGAGGTAAGTATTGGATTGTGCCAGGTCCACTTCCGGCTGGTGTAGGCTAGCGTAAAACCTACCGTGGAGAGCTTTGGCCTGCCAGCTCAGTTCTAACCTCTCTATCCGATTTTCTGTTTCAGGCTCCCCGGCTCCTTCCTCTCTGCCCAAGATGTGGATATCTCTTTGCGTGGCTACCCATCGGTGTACAGGTAAGTGCGCTCCACGAAAATATGCCCTTAGGTGTGTTTCTTCTTGCAGGCAAGCCTGTTCGATGCTGGTTAAACCTCGGCCTCCCTGTTTCCGTGGTAAGTATAGCCTTTCAGTAGCTGAGTTGGGGTGAAGCATACCGTGCTCTATCAATGTTGTTCGAATACCTCTGTCCATTTGTTGTAGATCTGTTTTGGACCAGGTTAGCACTCCTGCAGTGTAGGTGAAGGAGGGTATGGCCCAGATATTAAGTGCTTCAATTTTGTTTTTGGCTGAGAGTTGTGTTTTAAGGATCTTCCGCACTCTTCTCATTAGCTCATTTTTCGCTCCTTCTTTGTTTTCTCTTTGTTTTATCTCATAAGTCTGCTGTATGCCCAGATATTTGTATCTTTCCCCAAAACTCAGCTCCGCTATCTCCCTTCCATCAGATATTCTGATGTTCCCTCCTTCCACCATTTTTCCTCGTTTGACCTCAATCACGGCACATTTCTGCAGCCCGAACGACATACCAATGTCCTCACTGAATTTCCTGACGAGCTCCAGCTCGCCCTCTAATTGTTTGCGCCCTCTGGCATATAGCTTTAAATCGTCCATGTAAAATAAGTGGCTGAGTTTGGTAATGTCATTGATGGAGTAGCCATATGCAGATCTATTAAGGATCTTACTGAGAATGTTCACGGCCAGACAGAACCAACGTGAGCTTAGGCTATCCCCCTGAAAAATTCCTCTCCTTATTCTTAGCTCTTCAGTCTGGTATGAGGCTGCTTTTTCTGTCATGGTGATAGTGGTTCTCCAAGATGACATAAGGGAACCAAGTAGGTCGATGATTCGCCTGTTCACCCTGTATATCTCAAGGACATGCAGCAGCCATGAGTGCGGGATCGAGTCGTAGGCTTTCTGGTAGTCAATCCAGGCCATAGAGATGTTCTTCTTTCTTGATTTTGCTTGCCCGGTGACTGCCTTATCGATTATCAGGAGCTCCTTGCTTCCTTTGCCTTTGTTCTTGCAACCATTTTGCTCCCAGGCCATGATGTTGTTCTTTTTCAAGTGAAGGCCGATTTGGTAGGATATAGTGGAAGTGAAAATTTTGTAAATAGATGGGAGGCATGTTATGGGTCTATAGTTTTCTGGCTTCGATGGATCTCCTTTCTTAGGGACCATGTACGTGATGCCCCGAGTGAAGAAATGAGGGACAGTTTGTGGGTTTTCAAGCGCCTTCTGGATGAACCGTGACAATACTTCATGGGTTGATGGCAGCGCTTTCCACCAAAAGTTATGTGGGCGCTGCCCAGTTCTTCAGCCTCTTGACTGTGTCACGGACATTCTCCTCTGTAATGCATACTGGTCCCATTTCCTGCAGATTTCTTTGTTGTTCTGCTTCCATCTTAATCCAGGAAGCATTTTCATTGTGTGTTGCGCTCTGTGACCACACCCTAGACCAGTATTCAATCATTTTTCCGGTGGCCGGCGGATCTGTGTTCTTTTTTGGTTCTTCTTCTAGGCTCCTGTAGAATTCTCTCTGGTTGTTTGCAAAGATGTTGTTTTGGCGGTATCTCAGGGTTCTCTTGTGGTATCTTCGCAGTCTATTTCCCAGTGCAGCTATCTTCTGTTTTAACTTCTCCAGATGGGTTCTCATGTTTGTGCGGTAGTTAGCATCATTTTTCTTCAGTCCAGCTCTCTTGGAGTAAACCTTCGTTTTTCTCTCAACTTTTTTGCTCGGTTTTTGTTCATGTAGGTATGCGTGTAGGACTCCTATTTCTCTTCTCAGTTCTTCTACCCTTTTTTCCAGTCTTTTCTCCCATGGAGGTTTCCTGTCTTGTTTTCTCCCTCGTTTTTCAGTTCCTGGTGTTGTCTGCTGAATGGTATTGGCAGTGACAGCCGCACAATAGACCACGAGACACAGTTCCTCCAAATCGGCTGACGCTGAGATTGTCTCCTTCAAGGCAGTATCCATAGCGTGCATCATTGCTTTCGTTTCCGGATTATTTTTTATTCTGCCGATTTTTGGCCTGGCTTCCATCGTTGTTCCTTCCCATTTAATCTTGGTTTCTCGGAAGAGCGAGAGTATTCCCTCGGTGGCTTCATCTGGTATGTTCAATTCCTGCATTTGATTATTCTCGTCGTTTTCGCTGAATCTTAGCTCTTGTGGTCTGATGGAGCTTCTTCCTTGCAGGCTTCTTCTGATAGTATATATATATATATATATATATATATATATATATATATATATATATATATATATATATATATATATATATATATATATTTATATATATATATATTCTTTTGAATGTCAGCAATACATTTTTAGTTATCAAACAATATAGCATGAATATGAGTTTTAGCAAAGGTTAGTGTAACGGGGTACCATACAATTTGGAGTATGATACAAGAGCTTAGGGAAAAACCTCAGTAAAAAACCCTGTCTCCCCGTGAGAAGTGCAGTGATGACAAGTTTGTTTACAGAATAAGCTTTTAATACTGAAGGGCTTCCTTTCCATTGACATACAAATTTCTTTATCCTCTTTCCATTTCAAAATAATATCTGAAACAAAGAAACAGAGCAGAAAACGAGGAAAAAAGTGAATAATAAAGCCTTCATCCAAACTTATTGAAAGACTTTATGATGACCGAAGAAAAAAATAAATAATCATAAGCAGGGTCGTGACACTCTCTTACCCCCACTCCAAATCGCATATTTAGTTCTAATCGCATCGATAAGATGACTCTGTAGACGCAAATATTACAATGCTTCATCTATAGATGACTCTGTTGATCGTTTAAACCCTTGAAACATAGATATTCATGTTCTAATAACAGAATAACAGATAACAGAATCATAAATAAAAATGAAATTAATTTGTCAAATATCAATGTCACTGTTGTCTTCAATGGATATATACAAATTCGAATATATTTTTATTGGGCGGAAAATTATCAAAAGATCAGCTGAAAATCTCACCTTCGAAAGAAGAATTTCTTCAGAGAAATCGTGTGATTAGTAAAACAACACGTGTTGGGACAGTTCAAGATATCTTCCAAAAAATGGTATTGAAAACTTATTGTGTATTTGGATGTGAGGATGTTGTTCGTAAGAGACATCGGTTTCCAAAACTAAGACAGCTCTTTTTAAAAAGTGGGTTGAAATCATCAAGCCAAAATATTACAAAGATTTATCTGTTGAGCAGATATACAACAGGTATCATGTGTGTGCTGCTCATTTAAGCTGATTTACCTATTCAAAAATTAGTTTGTTTTCCCAAACCCAAAGATAAAAGATATAAGTTATTGTATTTAGGTGACTCAAATAGATGTGAGGAGTTGAAATATAATTACCATTTCAATAAGGGGTATGTAAAATGAATAAACATTCATTTTTCTAATTCCTTACAAACTTATCTCAATGCTTGTGATATTAATGAACATTGCATTTTTAAGGTTTTGAGTGGATGGAGGAGTTGTATAAATCTGTATCAAACATTCACATACATCTGCTATTATTGAAAAAGTATTTCCGATATAATTTTTCATTTTAGGTCGTGAGCTCACGGAAGCAACTTATGTAGCAAACCAATAGCCTTATTGGTGATATAGGCGTAAATGTCGAGTTTTATGGCGATCTCACCAATCAGGTAGAAGACCGATTTGCGACATAAGTTGCTTCCGTGTGATCACGGCATAAAATCAACAAATAAAATAATTCGAATTTGCGCCAAAGCGCTTATTTGAATTTCGCGCTAAATTCGATTTTTTGTATCGATAAGTTGGGTCTCTGTAATTCGTAGTTCAAATCGCACCGTGTAGATGGCGGCGGCAAACAGCGTTTTTCACCATATTAGGGAAGTGTCGTATCTATATGATTCTGTTATCCAATTGCATTGGGAGGAATATCATCTCTGCGTCAAAAATCTTCTGCTGATCTTAGTGGGGGATCACCCTTGTCGTTACAAATGCCTTCAGTATTCAAATTAATAATAGCCAAATCTTGCTTTTGACTGAGAGGGTCTTTCGATCAGGTCCAGTCTTCCAAGTGATGATTCTTCTATTCTTCAGTTGTTCGAGGAACGCTACAGGATCCTTATATTGGGTAATCATCTCCCATAGATATTCCAGTGGTTATTCAGTAGGAAATTGAAAAAACGGGGAAGAAATTCAAAAACTTCTGACACTTTATTGACAATTTTTACTCGTGACTGATGAACAGAATTCAGAGAATAACAAGTTTGTATGCTCCAAAACTAAAGTGGTCCCTCTTAAACGAATCACTATTCCTCGTCTAGAGCTTTGTGGTGCTGTGTTGTTGTCGAATCTTCTCGCATTTTTTCTAGATACTTTTGCTGGAACTCTCAGTTTCACTAAAGTCCTCGCTTTCACATACTCTCGAATCGCTTTAGATTGGATCAGGGGATCTCCACATCGATGGCCGGCATTTGTTTCAAACCGAGTAGCGCACATACAAGACAAGATACCTAGCGCTTCGTGGCATCACATAGAGTCCCAAAACAATCCTGCAGATTGTGGATCTCGAGGTCTATTACCGTCAGAATTTGTCTCCAAATCAATGTGGTTCCATGTACCTACAGTGCTCCCTGAACCTCGCAACATACCCCTACCTAATGTCGATTGTAATAACCAATTTTAGGTGAACAATTTCTCTGCAACTATTGCAGATGAACACAATTGTTCAATGATACTCTCTTTACTTGATGAGTTTTCTTTCTTGTCAAGGATTCAGAGAATTCTTGCATACGTCCTTCGTTTCAGAAACCATACCAAAAGCGGAATTGAAAGATTAGTTGGAAGCCTCACAATGAAGGAGCTTAATGAAGCTCTTCTTCATTTAGTTAAAGCTACGCAACAATCGCCTTTTCCTCCATACTGAGGAAGAGAACTCAACCAAAATATTTTCAGAAATTACAAGTTTTTAATGATGAAAGAGGCATATTGAAAGTAGGTGGTAGGATTGGTGCATCTTCACTATCTTTCGAATCGAAGCATCCAATGCTGTTGCCTAAAAGGAGTCGTCTCACATCGCTTGTTTTTGATTTGTATTATAAAACCTATTTGCACGCAGGACTACCCACTCTCAGATTTCTTATAGCTCAAAGGTTTTGGATCATGAGTGGAAGAAGGGCCATATCTTCGAAACTGTGCTTTGCCTGTCTCTCGAGTTTCTCAGGTGAAGCCCTTAGCAGTGGTGTAGATTATGCGGGTCCCTATTCTATAACAATGAGCCGGTACCGAGGCGCTAGAACTAGCAAGGCATACGTGTGTTTGTTTGTGTGCTTTGCTACCAAGGCTGTTCATTTGGAGATGGCGACGGATCTCTTGACCGAAATCTTATTGTCTGCTCTTCAACGCTTCATTGCGCGTCGAGGTAGGGTAAGTCATTTGTATTCTGACTGTGGAACGAATTTTGTTGGTACAAGTCGTGAAATGTGTTAGCTGATGAAGTGTGCCGCAGAACAAGAAAGAATTCACTGGCACTTCAATCCCCTTTCTGCTCCACATGTGGGAGGCAGGGGTGAAATCTGTCAAAACCTGTTTGAGTAGAGATATAGGCTCTCAGATCCTTACTTATGAGGAAATTCAGACAGTTTTGTGTCTCATCGAGGCAATATTGAACTCTCGACCCCTGGAAGCACTATCTTCAGACCCAGAAGACGTGTCCGCACTTTCACCAGGTCACTTCCTCACTCTCGAGCCACTCAACGCGTTACCATATCCCGAGGTCGACTATCTTCCTCTGAATCGTCTCAGTCGTTGGCAATGCTTACAACGTATTCAGCAGGATTTCTGGAAGCTTTAGCATCGTGAATATCTACACACGATGCAGCAGCGTTCGAAATGCTTCACGGAACAGGGGGATTTGTTCTCATCAAAGATGAGAGGTTACCCCCTTGCCAGTGGGCTCTTGGACGGATAGTTTCTTTATCTAATTCAGCGGATAGGAATTCCCTAATCGCTTCCGTTAAAACTAGAACTGGTTTCTTGAAAAGACCGATTGTAAAACTCTGTCCATTGCCTGTCTGAAAACATAGTTTATTATTTTATTTAATCACCTACTATAATAATTTAGCTTATTTTCGCATATTAGTTTTTTTTGTATTGTGTGTCAATCACTCAACGCCCATTTTACAAATTTACTTCAGACCAATCTTATGTATCGTTGCTCAAATATTATTTCGCAATTTTTCGCGGCCCGGAGAATGTTCCGTCCCTTTTGTTGTAAGAGGAAAATTTGAAGCTGAGGCGATCGCTAAATGTTTAAATCTCGCGCAAACTATGTCAACATGGGTGACTTTTCATTATCACGCACAATCCGCACGAAGACATATGGAGTTTCTTCGAACATTCAATTCGATTCGATCTACGCTTTCGCTTCGAATAGTGCACTTTGGGTTTTCGAAGTTCTTTGATTTTCTATCGCATTACACTCGCTTTTATTCGCTTTGAAATTCCGCATTATTGTTCGCTTTGATTTCCGGCATTATTGTTTGCTTTGCGATTTCAGTTTACGCATTTAGTTTGTGTTTTAAACACCGCATAAATCCAAAATTGAAGCGGGTTTTCCGCAGCCAAGGGTCCCTGTGATAGTCCGAGAGCTGGCGACGAAAATCGGCAAGAGTTTTGTAATGGCTCATAATTAAATATGATTTACGTCCAGTTTCATAATCGAATTAAACGTCACTTTAAGCTTAAAGCTTCCTTTACTGTCATTTTTAGTAGGGTTAAAGGAAGCTTTAAAATTAAAGCGACTTTAGGTTTGATTATGAAACCGGCCGTTAGTATTGAGGGTGTACATTAGTCAGCACCCACTCTCAAGGTCAGGTAGTGGAACACCTAGCGGCAACGCTCTTTGATGTAGGTATATAAAATTACAACATACTCTACAAGTATTTTGTAATGATTGAAAATACTCACTCAGCTGGTTTATAGAACAGAAAACTTGAGGAAGTGGTCAGACATCATTTTAGTGAAACGCGGTGGGTCAGTACCCCACAAAAGTTGCTGCCGTAACGATGTCGTTTTGAGAGATTTGTAATGACTGAAAATGCATTTATTGTTCGAATATTATGTATTATTTGAGAATAAAATAGTCAGACCACATATCAATAGAACAGAGGGAGCCAGCAGTCACTCAAAGTACGGATATTGTAATTTTACATAAATCAAAGAGCGTCGCCGCTAGATGTTCCACTACCTGACCTTGTGAGTGAGCGCTGACTTATGTACACCACCAAAACTAACTACTAATATTTAAATATGAGCCATTACAAAAGTCTTGCCGATTTTCGTAGCCAGCTCTCGGACTAGAAGAGCTAGGATTAGGAGCACAGCCCCAAGAGATCGCAGTTCGCTTTTTGGTAAGTCATCTCTGTTGACCGCATTTTATTCCCTTTTGAATTTTTTCATTGGTATATATTTCGCTCTCACTCCAGCTTCAAACCTCAAGAAATACAGTCCGCTTTTCTCACCAATTTACTGAGCTATCGGGCTTAACAATGCAATGCGGCTGTCTACGGAGGTGACAAAAACAAACGACATTGGGCTGCAACTGTTTGAGAAACATTAAAATGTTTTTCATCTTATCCGGGACACCCTGTATATTTGAATGATATTACGGTTTCTTTATTTTCATATGAATAGGCATAACCTACAACGCAAAATCGATTAGAAAGAATGGGTGATTTTTGCTTTATTGAACTGATGCACCTTAATGCGGACATGCTCGTAAATTCGTTTAATAAATCTAAAAATAGCATTTATCTTTGAATATACATAATTTTTCATACTTCAAGCTTAAAAAAATAACCTTATTTTGGAATCGCTCGTGGCTGAAGAACAGATTGGAATCATTTTGATTATTCTCTTCCACAAGAGAAGTCAAAACGAAATTTGTCAGATGCTGTCTTCTGAGTGAAAATTGCAAAAAACAAAAAAGTCGGAAAATTCCGAGGTTCTTGGTCCCAAAAAGTTCGACACAAAATTGTCGCAAACTGATATTTGAGATGCTCTCCGTCATTTGAAGCATTCTCCAGCATTTTAGGAACCGAAACTTCAATTTGCCTAGGCTATTTGCCGCTGTAAATATTCCATTTTTGCACTTTTCCTCCTTTACAAAAAATAAGAGATCGAGAAAAATATGTGCTACGCCAATGATATTCGCGAATTTCGACATTTTTTGGCCGATTTTACGATTTCAGTCAAATAATACCATAATTTTTGAAATTTTGCAATTTTTTCGCTGTCTTACTTCATCCTGCTTTCAGTAATTCCTTGTACTATAAACGTAACATTCATTTTATAGTGAAAGAACTTGAATTGAAATCTGTCAAAACCGAAAGAGCCGTCATCGGCCTGATAACTAAGTTCTTGGATATAATCGATCAAGAGGATTTGCAGGATGGAAAATATGATTGGCTCGATCCGGAACTTGCTGTCAAACCTGTAACTTCATCATCAAAATTAATCGTAGGTCCTGATGCAGGTGTGGTTAATTTGTGAAATTTCAACTTCAACTATATTTGATACCAATTTTCCTTCAGCTTTTAGGGAACTAATTGGGAAACAACCATTGGACCTTCAGACTTTGAAGACGGATTGCGTGGAGCTTTTCAGTTATTTCAACATGAAATTGACAGAATCATTAGTGAAAATGGTCAAGGCTTCTCTGGAGCAATTGAAGCAGAAGGCCACGAGGTAAAAAAAATTGAGTGTTCGATTTCAAAAAACGCGAACGGTTCGAACATTCAGAGGTGAATAATCACTTAAGTCTTTGTATATCCCTTCAGCATTGATGTGAAAAATATTCGTTATTTTGATTTGGCCCGGGGGCGTCTCTCGACCAGTTATAGTGTTCCAAGTAATAATTCTTAAGTTTTTCGAGGAACGCTACAGTACCCTTATGTTGAAAAATCATCTCACAAATACTTCATAACTTTATTATTGATCGGGGGGCCTCTAGAAGAAAAGAAATTTTTGGGCGAGGCAAACAAAAGCGTTCATTTTCCTTATTAATATCTTTTTCTACAAGCGTGCGCGTTCAACCTTTTTCCCGCACGCATTTCAAGTTGCAAAGAGTCACTTTTCCAAAACGTGCGGGAAAACGCCTGCTATTTCTTTCCCGCACGCAAATGCGTGCGGGAATGGATTAGCAGGGGTTTTTCCCGCACGCAAATCTTATAGAATAAATTAAATTCTATCATGTCTCTATGTACCGAACGTCAACGATGAGTAACCCATGGTAACGACATGCAGAATTACGTCAGTACTCAACTGCTTACCCGAACTCTGCTTTGCATCGTTCGGGCAACGGCAGTTTCGTGCGGGCAAGTATCACTTTCCGCACTTGATAGGAATATAACTATTACGATTTACTCAGAATCCGTTTATCCTATCGATATGATTCGAGAAGGTTATACGAGATCATTGGTATTAAGTGAGAACAACAATTACAAATTCCACGTCTTTTATATTCTTCATAAAATCAGAGTTCAATTAGTTTTTTGCACCATAATTGGTTTGCGCGTCGCTCGGTCACTCTCGTGCGAGATAGTAACACCTCATGCACAGTAGAGGGCAGGGAATAAAAGGAATTAACTTAACACGTTGACTGCGATATCGGTCCCCGGGGACCAATACGAATCTCTTTTCTGGTGCGATTGAAGTGAGATCCAAAATTTCCTCATGTGCTCATGATCCAGAACACTCAAGATAGGAATGTATTACATGTAGCTAAAAAATTGTTGAAATCTTCACATTCTGGTTATAAAGGAAATATCTCTTGTAGTTGTTTTAGAAATTTTAATCTAGATGGGACATCAGGTAGCTGTTACCCGATGCGGCGCAGAACGTAGACTTCAAATTGATATAGTGAGCTAAAACTCTTCGAATTTTAAGGTTACATTCGAAGAATCTAACACAATATGGCTTTGAAAAATATTTTAGATATCGGTCCCCGGCGATCTATACCGCACCACAAGAAAGCTCTGGTATCGGTCTCCGGGGACCGATACCGCAAGGTAAACGAATCTTGGAAAACACATAACGCAGTCAACGTGTTAACAAGCTACACTGCTCAACACAATTTACCTATTCTACGTTTTAAAAAATAACGGCGTTTTCCGTTTAACCTATACTCTCACATATTATATCCGAGTAGTACATGTTGCGTGAGGCACCCTATACGAAAAGAAACAGCAACTGCAAACCATCGTGAAGTTGAAGTTGAAGCAAACATCTATCCTCGTGAAAATATTTGTTTCAGCGTTCGAGGCAATACTGAGACAATTCCAATGATGAGGACCAAAATGCAGTTACAGATTCCAAATACCGTTATCAATCCCGATCTCACTGTCATTCAGTCAATGTTTGCACAAGTTGTGGCTAATGTCTTAGAGTGCAACAAGTATATACATCTGTGGGGTCAGAGGGGCGTTACCCCACAAAAAGTCTCACTGAAACTCAGGAAAATCAACACAGGTACAAGTAGTTAAGTTTTTCATTTCTGCATATTGCATAACGTGAAATAATCTTCTTATTTTTGCTGTAGGACCAGAGTACGTACCACAAGTTTACGACAAGAGCACGACTCGACAGTAATCCCGTTTTCCACTTTTTTCCTACCTTATCTTCGAGTCAAGTAGGTGGAAATTTGTAACATAGATGATCGGTTTCCGCTATAAGAACATCTTGTTAACATAAAAACTGTTGAGTGTAATTAGATTGCCGATATCGATAAGTTGTAGGTAGATTGTCGATCGATCGTGGTACCACTGCTGGTCGTGTTTGATCTGTCATCCTACCACTTGTGATGTGGACGTGGACCTGTCGTGCCATTTTTTCAGAGGTCTCTTTATATTGTGTTTTTGTGATTTTGCCCATTTCGCTATCCTCTTCCTGTGTCCATAGTCTCTCCATCCTCGTCGTCGTGATTGTGTTCATCTTATTACATCCTGAACTCCCGTTTCTCTCAATGTGTCCTAATTCTATCTTTAAGTGAGATTTCCCTTGTAGTTCTCGGCACCTCCAATTCTATTTTTTTCATTAGTCTTTTCGTATTTGATGTATCTACCTTGTTTCGGCTGCGTATGTCCAGCACTGGACTTCTACATGTCTTATATATTCGTATGTTGCTTTCCACGCTCATGTATCTGTTTCCCCATATTATATCTCTCAAGTATCCTGATATTCTGAACGCTTCTGTAATAAACCGGAATAAGAGATTTCGAATTAATTTGCGGTAATTGAAACGATGTATCTCTGGAACAAACATTGTTGCAGCAGTGTTGCAAAGGCGTTGATTATGCGGAAATATGACACTCTGAGGCGCTCGAGATCAGCCGGTATTAAGTCGCAGGAATTTAAATAAAAACCAGCCGAAAAAGAATTGAAAGTGTTCATGACACTCAGTTAGGCATTCTGAATATAAAGATACCTACAATGTACGTTTTGGAGAGCAAACCGGCGATCGTCGGCCTATGTAATTGATGCCAATATCCGGCATAAGGACTTCAGAACGGGTGAAAATTGTCAGTCATGTAGATAAGGAAAAATGTATTAGTCTGGAGACCCTGACATGAAATCGGTTCTGGAAATCCGAAGTAGCTGAAAAATCTTGTAGAAGCCGAGCTTGGGAACGCTGATTCTACAACTAAACAGGAATGATCATACAATGATTTTGTGCAACAGAATTTTTGATTTAACCACTGATTACTGATTGCTGGATGTGTTGGACGGATAAACCCTGTCTGCCGCCGGGCAGTCAGAGAGGATATGCTCAATCGTTTCGTCCTCCTCTAAGCAGAGTCTGCAGAATGGGTCATTGACGATGCTAAGCTTTTTAAGATGGGCTCTGACTTTACAATTTCCCGTGAAAGCCGCCATTATTGATCTCAGATTTGTTCTAGAAAATACTAGCCAACGACTGGTGTATGGGCTGGGAGGCACTGAAATAGTCCTGTACGAGTGACGCAGTTCAGGACTGTTGCGCCAGTACTCTAGGACCTTTTGCCTTATCCAGCTATTGTTACGTTCCCTGATTAAGGAATTGAAATTTCCTATAATTGGTTCTGGGCCAATAAGCGCTGTTGTTGCACCTTCTCTGGCTAGAGCATCCGATACTTCGTTGCCTCTGAAGCCAGTGTGTCCAGGTACCCAAATCAGTTGCAGTCTATTTAAACATCCCAATTTGGAGAGTTTAGATCTGCATTCAAATACTTCTGCCGAGTTGCATTTGTCTGCTGCGAGAGAATTAATAGAAGCTTGACTATCCGTTAGGATTCTTATTGACCTACCCGCCCAGCCAATGTTAATCAAATGGCTGGCGCATAGATCAATTGTGTGATCTGCCTGAAATGCTGTCGCTGACTTTTCCAGACTGGCACTGAGTTCAGTCAGCGGTCTACGACTGTAGACTCCGGCTCCAGATCCCTGACTGGTTCTGGAGCCATCAGTAAACCAGCAAGGTCCTTGTAAATAGAATTCCTTGTGACGGAGCTATTCGTCTCTGCTTGGAATCAGAGAACTGAAAGTTCCATCCGTGCTGGTTCTTGTGATTATCTGATCAGTTCTCATGTCCATCACCTCGTCTGTCTCCAGTTGAACTGAAAGAAGATTGGGCACGAAAATGAGTTTGTCAGGCTCATTTACGGTGAGGTGGTGGAGCCTGTGGGTTGCTAGTTTTGCCTCTCCCTGGACAAAAATGTGAAGGGGAGGGAGGTCTAATAGCATCTCCATGAACGCAGTTGGAGTAGAGCGGAATGCCCCCGAAATCATGGGGCATGCCGTTCTCTGGAGTTTCGAAAGTTTGTTTTGGGACATTAG
Source organism: Coccinella septempunctata (assembly GCF_907165205.1). Lineage (NCBI taxonomy): Eukaryota > Metazoa > Arthropoda > Insecta > Coleoptera > Coccinellidae > Coccinella > Coccinella septempunctata. The sequence continues at coordinate 30,056,282 of NC_058189.1, read as the reverse complement.
GCGTTCTGTGCAGGATCACCAGGCGATACAGCCGTAGGTGATCAATGGTCTGAGCACCATAACGTATAGCCAGCGGAGCTGCTTCGGCGCTATTCTCCAAGTATTTCCACAAATCCTTTGACAGGCCCATAGGGAGTGCCTGGCTTTGTGGATGAATCTGTATTTTGAAATTTGTTCGGTGTGTCTATCCAGAAGATTGTTATTATTGGGAATCGCCACGTTGATTAATAGTGCTGTGTCCTCATCCTTATTGAGCAATATGAGGCTGGTCTATTGTGAGTTATTTTCCGGTCTGTGAGAACCGTGCGATTCCAGTAGAGCTTGTGATGTTCATTTTACAATACAGCATCCGGGTGGTAATTGTAATAAGGAATCTTTTTCGAACTTAGAAGTTAATGTTTTAATGCCCATTCTTGGTGAAGAATCTTGGCAACAGCATCATGTCTACTCTTGTATTCCGTGCCGGCGAAATTCTGACATCCCCCGGTGATGTGCTAGATAGTTTCATGTGTCGCACAGAAATAACGATAGCTGTCTGTTAATTTTTGGTTAGAAACAGTATATCGGGTAACTAGTAGCTGAGGAGAACGGAAGTAAATAATGAGTTAGTCAGTTTTAGGCGCAATCAAGTAGTATTCGAGGAGTGATAATTTATCTTCGATTGGTAGTAAAGATGGGATGGAGGATTTTAGGAATTTTGGATAGGGTCGAAACGAAACGCGAGAATCGTTTGCGACGGAAAATTGCGGGGAGTTCGGTTGAGTGTAAAAAAAGCAACGCTTTCTGCTAGCAACGGTTTCTTACGGGTGCACCGTAACTCATGATCCCGTGTATGAAAATATTTTAGTGCGTTCTGTGATTTCGTAAATTCGGAGACTATATAATGAATAATGGACAAAAATGTTTGAAATTCGAGTGTCAGGTCGTAGAAAGGACACAAATTAACATAGTAACATAGTAATTTTTCAAAGTTGAGTTGAGGGTGGCTCGATAAAATTCAAAAGCGGCTTTGTCACGTAACGGGCTTTGCTTTTATATGTTATATGTGATACAAACAATTGATAATTATGAATGGAATCGATTGTCGGGCCGTAGGAACGCTAGAAATGAACTTTGAAATGTTCTACAGGTGACATAAAGCTATGTCGATAAAATGCAAAAACGGCTTTGTCACATAACGGGATTTGCTTTTAGATGCTGTATGTGATACAAAAATTTGATGATTATGAATAGAATCGATTGTCGGGCCGTAGGAACGCTAGAAATGAACTCTGAAAATTTCCACAGGTGACATAAGGGTATGTCGATAAAATGCAAAAACGGCTTTGTCACATGATGAGACTACTTTGAATATGCTAAAAATCATTGAAACAATTGATAATTATGAATGGAATCGATCGTCGGGCCGTAGGAACGCCGAAATGTAGTAAAACCGAATTTACGAAATCACAGAACGCATCGAATTATTTTCATACTCGGGATCATGAGTGGCGGAAAGCATTGCTGTTTTTACACTCAAGTCTTTGCCGAAATGCATTATCCCTACCCCCTATGAATCTATGGCGTGCTGTATTGAAAAAACAAGTAGAGCATGACTGCCTAGTTCATTTTTTGGAAACAGTGTGTGGAATTTTAGTACCTAAATTAATGCTATTTGCCCGATCTTGCTTTCGGGTTCAGTCGACTTGAATAGATACTCTTCTCTGGAATTATGGTGATGAGTCATGAAAAAATTCTGTTTTCGGATCTGTGTATGGTAGTCCCATACAAAATCTGTTTACCACATGTCTAGAGCTAAATTAATTAGGACCGTACTACTAAATACGGAATTCATTATTCCGTTGCAGGTTTCATTTTTGGTACGGTGGAACGTGATGTAAGGTTAATGCAACATATCCAATTCTTTTTAGATCCTTCCGCTCCTCCAAAACCAGTCGTTATGAATTACTACAAGCAAGTAGCAGAAAATAAAGAAGTAATCCGACTTTACATGAGTTTACAAGGAGCCATGTTTCTTGTTAAGCCGGATGTCGCGAGCGTTTTGAACGTAAGATTTTTATCGAATTATTGTTCTACATTAATGATAATTACTATACCTATGTTATAGAGATATTTGAATTATTCCTATTTATGGTCCGATGATCGGGAGAAAATAATTGATGAATTTTGCGAAAGAGGACCATTACCCGTTGAAATAACTGAAAAATTCAAAGAATATGAGGCGAGAGCTGAGGAGATTGAAGGTTTACCTGAATGTATTGACCTTGGTCCGATTCAAATAGATTTGGGTAAGATGAAGTTAAATTATAGAAAAAATTTCCTGAAAAAAATTAACACACGGTTGGTCCGTAATCACTGAAAAGCTTTCCAGGACAGACAAATCGATTGACATATCACGGTCAACCGATTTCCTGAACCTGATTAACTAACGAACCATATCCTAAATGTGGATAGAATTCGCGAAACAATAAACCGAGAGCAGCACCACCGCATTATATGGAACCATACAGGGTCTTTCACGAGGAACCTCACCCATATTTATACGGGAAAATACTGAACGTATTTTCATGAAATTCAGCACTTATAAGTATTTCACGATGCTGATGAAATCTAAAATATTTTCAAGGCATGAGCACCTCCGGTTTTTCCGGAAATAACGTCAACTTCCGTTTTTCAAATTAGAACACCATTTTTTTATTGCAGAAATAGATTCCTTAGAAAATTTCAGGTTATTTTGATGTAACATTTTTCAGTTTTGGTTGGAAAATTCTCTCTGAGCGGGAAAATTCGAAAAAAAAATCGAAAATAGAGCTCCGCTGAAATCAGAATAACTTCGAGGTTTTCGGATGGAAAATTTTCATTTTTGGGATTTTTCAAGATGTAAGATTGATGTATCCACTTTGAATATCGAAATCGCGATTCATGATACAGGGGGTGAAAAAATCGCTTTCAAAGTTAGGGATGACAAAATCGTGAAAAATCAATTTTTTCAAATTAGAACCCCATTTTTTATGGCAGATATTGAATCTACGTTGAAAAATAATGTGAGTGTATGCATCACACCCTTGCCCTAAAATGGATATTTTCTGAGTTATTCACAAAAAACTATTTTTCGTCTTGAATTTTCAGCTATTTCTTTTCCCTTCACGCCAAAAAGATGAAATTTTCAGGAACTGTTATTTGAACCATGCTGTAGATTTTTCACCCCTTCTTGAAACCGACTTCAAGTTACCATTAGGAGAAGCATGGCAAACTCTCGCAGTTATAACTAGAGAAGATGCTCAAAGTTTTGACCGTTAATTTCTAGACATTTATTTATACGTCTCAGAAATGCTTCGTGCGTTGCTCTTTTTATTTCATCGGGAGGAGAAGATCTGCAAAAGTGTTTAGAAAAAAAATTGAGTTTCAAAACTATGAATCTAAAAATCTAAACAAACCTGAACGCATTTCTGACTCGTTCTATGCAGTCCTCTTTATCAGGGGAGTTGAGTAAACAATATTTTTTATCGTACCCCTAACATCATTATGGTTCTGTACTAGCGGCTCAATTATTTGAGTCAATATGTCAGAATATCTATCTCCTAAGGGAGAACATTCTTTAAATAATGCAAACATGTGTAGTGTTCTATCTTACTAGTTAAAGTCCCATCATAAATGTGAACATCGAGAATTGCATAATTTTTGATGGCGCAAAAAACATTGAAACTCCAGGTCTCTTGAAAGTTCCATTGTCTGAAGTGGTGGTTGTTCTCTTCATCCCAATAATGACTGTTATGCCTATTGAAAGAACCATTCTTTGTGAATTTAGATTCATCTGTCCAAATTATACAGTCCAAAAAGTTTTCATTCTCTTGAAATCGAATCATCATAGCTTCGCAAAACTCTGTTCTCCTGACGAAATCAGTTTCCTTCAAATGCTGTACTCTATTGAATTTATATGGGTGCATTTTATGTTTTTTTGATATTCTCCAAACACTCGATTGAGATAATCCCAGATCAATCTCGGCATCTTTGAGAGAATTTTGAGGATTCACACGAAAATATGCAAGAACTGTAATTTCGTTGTTCTCATCTTCTACCACACTTTTTTTTCTGTGTATAGTTTTCTTAACGAAAGATCCGATATTTCTCAAGTTTGTCATGGTTCTGTTAATGGTATCTCTCGTTGCTCTGGGTCGGTCAGGAAACCTCTCAATGAACAGTCGAATCGTTCTATCTACAACTTTATTACATTCTCCATGAAGTAGAATGAGATTTAAATAATCTTCATTGGTAAAATTAGGCATAGTGATCGATTTCATAACTTAATACGAATTATCACCAAATTAATAGTAAACACAAAATGCTACTGAATAAAGAGGAATTTGGCAGATGTAATTAATGATATCTATCATTAAAAAAAAAAGAATGTAAAACATGGTAAGTTTTTGCATTTAGTTCATAAGGAATTATATATTTATCACTGGAGAGAAAACCGATGGCCGATTAGTTGAAATGAAGAGGTTTCCGATACAAATTCGAATCGCCATCTATTTAGGAACAACCTGTAACTTTTTTCTCTTGCATATTAGGGTAGTGAAATCTAAAACATGGTTTAAGTAACAGTTCCTGAAAATTTCATCTTTTTGGCGTGAAGGGAAAAGAAATAGCTGAAAATTCAAGACGAAAAACAGTTTTTTGTGAATAACTCAGAAAATGTCCATTTTAGGGCAAGGGTGTAATGCATACACTCACATTATTTTTTAACGTAGATTCAATATCTGCCATAATAAAATGGGGTTCTAATTCGAAAAAATTGATTTTTCACGATTTTGTCATCCCTAATTTTGAAAGCGATTTTTTCACCCCCTGTATCATGAATCGCGATTTCGATCTTCAAAGTGGATACATCAATCTCACATCTTGAAAAATCCCAAAAATGAAAATTATCCATCCAAAAACCTCGAAGTTATTCTTGTTCCAGCGGAGCTCTATTTTCGATTTTTTTTTCGAATTTTCCCGCCCAGAGAGAATTTTCCAACCAAAACTGAAAAATGTTACATCAAAATAACTTGAAATTTTCTAAGGAATCTATTTCTGCAATAAAAAAATGGTGTTCTAATTTGAAAAACGGAAGTTGACGTCATTTCCGGAAAAACCGGAGGTGCTCATGCCTTGAAAATATTTTAGATTTCATCAGCATCGTGAAATACTTGTAAGTGCGAATTTCATGAAAATACGTTCCGTAGTTTCCCGTATAAATATGGGTGAGGTTCCTCGTGAAAGACCCTGTATAGTAATGAAAAATTTTCTGGGTGAAAAACACTTTTTATTACTACTACCGTATTCTTATTCAACTTATATTGTTTTGAGATCTTGATTCGTTTATATTATGGATAATTTTCTGTCAGAGTTGATGTGTAGCCTGGATAAGTTGGGCTCAGTGTGCCTGAATTATTTAGGGTTTGAATAGTTATTATACTGATAATATGCAACATCTTAATATGAAAGTTCTTCATTGTAACAGGCCAAAATATTGTACGATCATCTGCCTTACATCGTTGTTGGTCAATAAAATACAGTTTAAAAAACCAACAAATGTATCTTGCATAAAGAAGTTACTGTTGTGTTAAGGATTTTCATTGAATTTCATCATAGAATAGGTTCCAGAAAATTAATATTTGTATTTGTATTGCAGAATTCAACATTTTTGAAACTAGCCATGAACTCCTTCAGGAGACAGCCATTCTTTACCTCATCACATGTATTTAATTTTTTTGAATTCAACAACTGACTATCACAATGCAAGGACCAGAGAAATATTTCAAAATTGGGTTTATTTATCAACTGATGTCAGTTTCAGCTAAAGAAAAGTGTGGTTGAGATGAACAATGCACCATATTATTCGGTGCAATTAAATAAGCCACCCATATTTTTCATTAAGAAAAGTGAAACGCAGGATCGAAAACAATATTAATTTCAGTCAAAAATTTTTCAATAATTCTTTTGAGAGATACCCATTCCCTATCACCGCATCACATGCATTCCATCTTGTTGATTTTTTTTTACTTCAACAATAAATGATATAACGTTTTCTACCTTCAGCCAAAGAAGATAACCAACTTTAATTCTTCTCAATCAACTTCAAATTATGTGTCAATTTTTCAATATTCTTCCAAAGAAAAAAAAATGTATTAAAAAACTTTTCTCACGTCCTTTCCATGCAAATAACTCTAGATTAGGAATCCCCTCAATCATGTGAATTTACATTGTGAGAATTACTGAGACATTTTTGTAGAACGGGCAATAAGTCGCTGATAAAACCCAAAAATGTTTTGACATGCGTCATGATTTGACATTTTTGTGCTATAGGATACTTTAACGATTTGTCAAAATCAGCTGACCGTTCGTTGTCGTGGGCCATACAAAGCATTTTATTGAACCAGGGTGTGTTGAAGTTCTTGATTTTTATGCTTTCGCTCTTTCGCAGCTAATGAAAAGATGCCTGCTTTTTGTTGTGTAGTTAAGTGTGGAAGTAGAGGTGAAAGCGAAATTCGTTCGCAATTAAAAAAAAATTCTATTGAACGAATTGTCCATAATTAGGAGATGTAACGTCGGGAACAAATTTTTCCAAAAACATGCACACCACTCAAACTCGACCGAAACAGCATGGGAATCAATGGAGGGAGAAGCTTTCGACAACGAACGGTCAGTTGATTCTCACAAATCATAAAGGTGAGTACAGACATGCTCCGAATAGCGCCGCGCACCTCGTCGCTTACACCGTCGCGATCAAAAAAAGTTCGCGACGATGTTGCAGGGTGCGGTGAGGAAATTACACCGTTCCGATCTTCGCACCGTACATTTAGTCGTTCCATCAGTAATTGAGTAGAATCTACACGAGGGACGTTGCATTTTAATGCTTTATTCAGTAAAAAAAAAATACTCGTGAAAGGAGATGGTGGCTATCACAATTATATACAAATAGGAAAATATATGGTGGCGAGGAATTAATGTTGAACTTAAAATTTCAATCGATCAGTGGATTGTATAAAAATTTCACAAGGATGTCATAATGGAATAATTGAAACCACATTTCGTATCCACTTTCCTCTCGTGAAATGTACAATTTTGAACATTCATGAACCACTCACTTGTTTCTGTCCCTGTACTTTTTAGAATAGAAGTTTTGTCATTTTTTTTACATTCATCCGCCGTTATTCCCATCTTGGCATCAATTTCGTCCCCAGGCATATTTTTGTTAATTTTATTATAATACCTGGGATTTCTCGTGTCCCATAAAATATTTTTTTCTCGATAATTTTCAATAAGTGCAAGAGCATTTTCATCTGTCCATTCCATCTTGATGCACTCGTAACTTGAAAATAATAGACTAGAGCTATTGGAACGCCGTGGTTCGGTACGTTATTTGGAGCATGTCTGTACGCACCTTAAGAGTGCCCTATTCATCGGGAAAAGTGTCTAATCTTCAGAAACAACCCAGTGCTTTTATAAAAGTTGATGAAAGTTTCAATAGCTGTAACTTTTGTACAGATATCGATTGAAATTTATTTTGGGAGGATTTTGCATCTCTTCACAAACCTTTTAGGGCTTTCACTCCCAATCTCTGAAACAAAATCAATTAAAAATGAAATCAACGATTTGCTCCTGCGTGAATTCTTGCACTAATTTGTCAGGAGCAAATTAACTAGAAAAAATTGTTGCCTGACAATGAACTCAAAATAAATAACGTTGAAACTATAATTCTTCGTAACGTTTCGGAGTCTATATCAGACTCCTTCATCAGACGAAAAAATCTACTTTTGAAAATCTTCTGGAATTGTCGCTTTTTGTCTGACATTAATTGTCAACACACAGAAACAGAGACTCTGTTTCTGTACTTTTGTACACCTTATGTTGATATAAATATGCAACCCTAAAGAATCGAAACGCCACCACTGATGCGCCAAATCATAGAATTTTGCTTCATTTTATTCTGGATTTCCTGATATTGGCTCGTTCGAGTGAACTGACATAAAATCGCTTCGTCCACATCATGGACAAAGCTTTGGACAATTTTCTGAATGGTCTATATTCACTATTCTCTTCATGAAAAACTTGTTTTTTTCACTCAGATGAATTCAAACTCGCTCTGTTGGTGGAATCAAATGCTTGGAAATACATAATGGGAAATAATTTAGCATTAAGGAATAAACAGCGGCTGAACAAGATGGTCGATTTCATCAAAACTCAGGAGAAAATTATGAGTAGAAAAATTAAAGATCTCGACGATTGCAGGTAAGTGTTGCACAAAAATAAGTTTTCTTGCACTCTGAATATTCATTATATGAACAATGAATTCGAAGAGAAATATTACATGTCATTCTTCCTAAGATTTGATTATTTCGATAGATTTCACATCCACGTTATTCCATTTTCAAATATATTTTTTAGGCAGCGTGCTAGAACACTTGGTATATTTATGTTGTTGATTCAGAATGTAATAAAGTTGAAAAGAGGTCTTTTGATATTCAAAACACGGTGGTGGCATTGAAATAATTGAAAACAAGACCGCAATTTAAAAAGGAACCTAAAGTATGATATCGTTTGAAACAACCCAGCAAACATGAATAGCCTGTTAAATTCCGGCCCAAAGATGTGAACGACGACTTGATGACGGCATCGGTATTTCAGCAATCGCCCTGCATCTTTACGGAATCGGTTGAAAGTTGACGGTTCTTTGTGTCTCTGTATTTGAAGGCTCAGTAGTACATCAACTATGAATGAGTCGCCGTTTTCTATGATAATGCCGGCCTGGCGCTGGGAACAGGCATCATAAATATCAGTGCATTTGTTTTCATCAAAGATTATAGAGTTAGGAAGATGGGAAACGAAGCGACTACACTTGCGTGAGCGCTGACTGGTGGTTCAGTTGTGTATTAAAATACTAAGACTGGTTAAAATATTTATTCAAGGGCCATTTGACATTTCATGGTGATATTTGCACATGGCCGTTTTGTTAAGGTTTCGATTTTCGTACCGTTCGTTTACCTCGCTCGTTCTAGTCACCCAATTTCCACGTTATTTGTGTATTTTATTTAGTGAGAACTTCAAAATCAGAGAATTTGCTTGCACAAGCTCAAAATGTCGTATGGAAAACATTGTATGGTGAAGAACTGTGAAAACTGCTGTTTGGGATTCTCCAAATATGAGTTTTTTTAATTTACCGGAGAAAATGGAAACGTAAGTATTGAAACTCGTACAATGTGACTCGGATGTTGATTGATTTTTATTTTCAGTGCTCTGAAGTGGATAGAATTTTGTGGGCGTCAAGACATTAACTTACACCACGTGCAGTGAACATTTGACCGAAGATTATAGAGTTAGGCACTATAATTTTTGCATTTTACTTTAAGTCGATTTGAAGCTTTTCATCCACGTAAGTTACTGTATGCAGGAAGCATCCCATGCATGAAAGGGCCACCAAAGGAACCACATGCGGTTGGGGGCGAGCAGTTTGAAACTGCTGTCTTCCTAGATATCTGCAATGCATTACTGAATGCATTACTCCTTTATCATATATTGAATGCATATCTTTTTCATATGCAGAAAGCATTTCTTTCATGGAGAGGCCACATGAGATGGAAAGCGAGCAGATTGAAAGTGTTACGACAAATACTGATGGTAAGTCATCCCTTATTCAATACTAGCTGACCCGGCAAACCTAGTTTTGCCATTTAAATTATTTCTAGGGTAGATAATAATAACTTTTTGCCAAATGTCGAAAACCTATAAGTACTCTATGATTGCTCGATTGGTCGTAAGAAAAAGGAATGCATTTTTTTCTGTTCTGTACAATTTTTTTTGGGAATATTTTGTTATATAAACCTTGTCCTAACAATAATAAACACAACAAAAAAAGAATTGTCCAATTTGGTGCGATCGTTTGAACAATAAAGCATTTTGAAGTAAACCATAGATCCTCTTTTATTAATATAGATATTGAATTAATTGTTTTGTTATGAAATGAGATTACCAGTACTTCCCCTTTTTCAGATATTCTCTCGAGTGTACTTGAAAGAAGTTCTCACACCCTGCAGAGTACTTCCAAGTCTTTCCCCAGAAGTGATAGAAAGATCAGAAAGCTTAAAACAACAATCAACTCCTTGCGATGCAAAATATATAGATTTCTGCTAAAAATTTTACAAATTCTATTGATACAAAAAAATGTATTGCATGGAAATATCAACTTTGATATATAATAGTTATGTACTTTTCTATCCTTTATTCAAAGATGTATTATTTGTATACAGGTGTTTTCAAAGGTGAGAATTTCGACAAAATTATTCTCACCAGTTGTACCTGTCAAAAAGAACCTCAACTTCAAATATACCTAAGATGTCTCAAAACATGGTGTATGCACTCGTCAATTTTTGAATGAAATGACATTGGACTAAATCGAAAATAAGAGATTCGTTTCGTGGCGGCGCCACCATGTTTTATCCTTATTCTATCCAGGAAAGTCTTATGATACTGTCTCGTTTTATTTTGTTCTGCGTTGATATGGATCACAGTTTACAGTAATCTGTGATCCCGAGCTATCTACGAATCCAAAAAAATGAACTGGACTATTTTGGCAAATGTCAGCGGTTAACGAATATTTGAGATTTACATTTAAATTTTCGTTATAAAAACGAATCTGCAGATATTTCAACACTTTCGAAGGATTCGAAGGAGTACTTATCATTTTTCTTCAAGATAATTTCTGTTTGACAAATTGTATTCAAGAGGAGGGTAATTCAATATGATTTCAATAAAACACAGTTGATTGACGAAATATCCAATATACATATTTAGTTGAAGCAAACGGAGTTTTCACTTTACTCGTGAAGAATATTTGAAAAACATGCTCGAATAGATTCATGTACCTACTTATTTCTGTTTTTCAATACATGCTCACAATTCGTATTATGTATTTTCAATAGTTGCCATGAAACTCTTAGCTGTATCTGTCCCGAACGTTCGTTCATCTGATTTGGTTCTGCCTCAAATTCCAACAACAAAGGGTGATAGTCCAACAACTTCGAATTCTTAGCTGTAGTTTTTGATTGTCCATATAGAAAACTGAACGACATGTTGAATAAATGAATGTTTGTACACCCTTTCTCGAAACTAATACATTTTGACACACCAATAATTGCTTATAAATATTCGCAAGTTGTAGGAATTTATTCAAATTGTTTTCGAATATCAATTGACAACTGTCATTTTCTAAATAACGCTACCTACAGTGGGAAAAACGAAATTTATTTGTTATTTCCAGAGTTGGAAAAACAAAATCTAATCAGTGCATACACCATGTTTTTAGACATCTTAATAATATACCCGGTAAAATCTTCAATTCTGTCATATTTTTTATAAATTTCGAATGAAAACTCTAACAAAAGTATTTCATTAATATTAATTGATTCAAAACAATATTTACATGAAAAAAACATCCTGATCACAAAACAAAGCCCTGGTTTTGTTTTGTCGCTCAGGATGTTTTTTCTGATCTCGACTAAGTCGATATTCGAATTCAAGACAAGAAATAAAATTCGAATTTCGAAAAAGAAAAAAAGAAAACAGTAAAAATGATATTTGATGTGGGTAATCACTCAAGTGAAGAAAAAAGCGTCGGATTCTTAAAATGAGGTGTTCTGGGCTTATAATCAATTTATAACTACTCCGTTTGAAAGTTAGTACATTAGTATTAGAAGAATATGAGTTATTCCTAACCTTTTTTACACGTGAGTGAATCAATGTTTGGTTTTTACTTCATTTTCGAAATAGAGTAAGTTCTTCAGTTATATTTAAATTTGTAAAGTTCATTTTAGGCGATTCCTTTTCTTGCCTTTCATAATTCATTATAAAATTTTAATTAATTTTATTTTTATAATTTGGTTTTCATATAAATCAACTTTTATCAATATAATTTATTCATAATGGCTGTGTGCAAGAATCTTATGCTTTGATCATAAACGTTTTATGCAGTTCAGAACATAACGAAATGTTGGTGTCGCTCAGCCAGTACAAGGACAGAAGATGAAAAAAAATTTTTTTTATATATTTGTTTTTACTTTATTTATATCTTATACGAATTGACTTTTTCCAACATCATGTGTTTTTAGCTTCATATTATTCATTTTATAATTAAAACTTTCATGAAAATCCTTGGAGTTTCAATCAAACTATTTCTGTGTACTTTTCAGTATTCTCAGATTTTAGGGACAAAAAGTGTCTGCAAAAAACTTGAAATAGGCCAGGTGGAGCTGGCAAGCACATAGGGTGGTTGTTCAATAGCTAGTTAACCCGAATTAACTAGAGTTTTGCTTAATCCAGTGATTACGAACTGTCAAGCTGTTGTTCATTCATAGGTTAGGCGAAAACCATTAATTTTCCTTGGTTCAAGTTGACCATTAAGGGCCGGTTGTTCATTCGTGGTTTAATTCATTGATTATCTAACCAATGGTTAACTGTAACTATGGTTTGAGATGGGTTATGCGTTGTTAATAGAGAAAATAACCATGGATTTCAAAATTATTAGTTAACTAGTCGATTCATAGATTTGTGAGTTTTTATGGGCCACATTAGTGTTCTGTGTTGGCCACACTGATTTTGAAATATGAATTTTTACAAGTTTGAAACGACTAAAACCAAAGGCTACTCCAACCCGCTGTCAGATAGACGTCGAAATAAGATTGTGGAGGACAAGCAAAAGTATTTACTAGCGTTGAATTCACGTTAGTAATAGTAATTATAGGATTCAATATTTTGGGCAAGTTATTCAGTATTTTAGCAGAAAGTGAATAATTATGCCATTTTTGTGCTGTGTTGTTGGATATGGAGGCAGAGGAAATAGTGACTGTTAGTGCTTTCGTATTTCTGAAGGAATTTCTGTACTTTGGCATAAGAAGGTTCACATAGAGACAACTGTGGTTTCATATAAATGACTTGACAACGAGACAACAAAAATGTTAGGATGCTATTATAAAGAGAGCTGATTAATACCGGTTATATTTTTATACTCATTATATTTATGCTGTTTATTTTCTTACAAGTTGTATTTTGCACCGATTATATTTTTATACTGTTCCTGCTTCATATGTATAGTAAATACACCTTTTCAATAAAACAGTGCATCTTTTCAAGAGTATTTTATATTACTAAATTACATAATATTATGTATTTACATTTGAAAAAACTATTCATTCCATCTCTATACCACCTGTACAAACGCTACAGAGCGAAAGGCCAGGAACAATGGTCTACCCGACAAATTTCATATGGGTCCAAAGAATTTCACAATTCTCATAGCAGCATTTTATCACAGGTTGGTTATAATTCCGTTTTCTAGATGTGCACCAATTCATCTGTGCCGACCCAATTGTGAAATACTTTCCCCGAACATTTCGTTTTAAATATTTTATAGCGAAGAAGTAGTTCTCATACTCTACATTTTCAGATGAAGCGCACAATGAAGATTGTTTGAATATTGTAGAATCATGGCTAGAACCAGGCCAACGACAAACAACATTCAAAAAATCCAATGATGAATCACGAACTGGACGTTTATGAGAAATATCCTTTTCTGTTCCTGTCCCTAAATATTTCAGTATCCTCTTCTAATACAAGAAACAACACATACGAGACTATTTAATTTCGTTCTGTCAAAACATTGACGTAATAAACAAGACATTAATCAGTTACACCTTCATTTTCGAACGATCAACCGAAACCAAAGTAAACTAGTGGTTTTCGCCTAACCTATGAATGAACAACAGCTTGACAGTTCGTCATCACTGGATTAAGCAAAACTCTAGTTAAGTCGAGTAAACCAGCAATTTATTAACCGGTCCTCAGAAATGAAGGTTTAACTGATTAATATCATGTTTATAACGTCAATGTTTTGACAAAACGAAATTAAATAGTCTTATTTGTGTTGTATCTGGTGTTAGAAAAGGATGCTGAAATATTTAGGAACAGAAAAGGATATTCCTCATTAAACGTCCAGGCATTTCGTGATTCATCATTGAATTTTGTGAATATTGTTTTGCCTGATTTTAGCCATGATTCTAAAATATTCAAACAATCTTCATTGTACATTTCATTTGAAAATGTAGAGTATGAAAACTACTTCTTGTTTTGTGATAATGGTTATGTCATAAGAAAGTTTCTTATTACTCCATTGGGCCAGGCAAGGAGTAGGCCTGAGCATCTCTCCGATGAATCACAAATAAGGACCTGTAATCCAATTGAAAAATGCTAAGGTGTGTGGAAGCGTCGATTCCCAATATTGGCATTAGGCATTAGGTTTGCGACTGAATGTGAAGCCATCTTTTTAAACATCATTTATGGCCATCACTCACATAAACTATCACAACACGAAAAGGATTTTCAAATTCTAAATTTTGAATTTGTTGGAGATTTGTCATAGAAAAAGCGATATTAATGGTTTTCGTCCTTACAAACTAGCCAAAATGCATATTTCAAAATCAGTGTGGTAATAGTTTTGAAATCCATGGTTATTTTCTCTATGAACAATGCCAACCCATCTAAAACCATAGTTACAGTTATCCATTGATTAGATAACAAATGAGTTAAACCACGACTGAACAACCAGCCCTAAAAAATGCATCATTGAACAATATAAAGGATTAGTTGATTTTAAATGTCAAAAACAAATATATTTAGTGATTTTAACCAAGATATTAGTAATTTTCGCCAATGAACCATCGTGGAATTTGAATTTATTACATATTTTTGTTGAAAGTTAGTGTACACAGTTGTGAAACAACGGGCAAATTATTATTTTTCCAACCTAATGTGAGTACAACATTTCTAATATTGTAATCGGCTTAATTCATCACCTGTAATTTATTTTTATAATTATTGGTCTTACTCAGCAGAGACCATCTGAGAGGCTACAAAGTGGCTAAAAACTCTATTGAAACCTGAAAGAGTTCAACGAAAACCAGAAGTTATGCTACAATAAATGGAAAATGTGCAGCAGCACCCATAACAAGGATTAGAAATTCTCGGTATAATATTGTGCAAACAATAGTTTAGCAAACAAACAGGTGTGTATCCCAATAAGCAAAAAAAAACATATAGAGTACAATAATAAATATTTCATCTTAAATAAATTTCTATTTTTTTTCCTACCATATTGAGGAAACAATACATAGCCCTTTTGACGAAACTCAGCATAATTATTCATAGGGCGGTCCGGTGTATACATCCGGTTTTTTAAGTTGCGGCGCCGTTGCGGGGCTGCTCTCGGGGTCTGAGGTACAAACAAAGTATCAGATGGGGGGATGTACACTTCCGTCACCACCCGCTTTCCTGTTGCAGCGGCCATAGAACGGTCATTTTTACAGGCTCCGCAGAGATGCCGGTGTAGTGTGCACTGAATTGATCCGGCCAAACAGGTATTGCACACAGACGATCAAACAGCTAGCGGAAGGCCTGTGTTTTTATATAAGAGTGATCACCTAAATCGTCAAGTTTAACTTTGTTGAAAATAAGTGAACTGAAATCAACTAATTCACCATGAATTATCAATGGAATATGAATTATATTCATCAAGATGTTCCATTATCTTCTCTTCGAAAAAGGCGCCAACACAATTTGTCTCTGTCAATTTTTTACTGCTTCACAGCGCCACCCAACCTATTTCAAGTTTTTCGCGGACACTCTTTGTTACACTAGTTTGTTTTCCTTCTCTCTACCCTCCATAGTTGTTCATTTAAGGACCAATTATACCATTTGACGGCCCGTTATATGTATTTCGCCTTTCATGGGCCGCAATAATCATGTTTGCTGGGAAGTGTGGCAGGCGAAGTGAAAACTGCATTTAATTGAACAAAATAGGTTTTTTCCAATTCTTGAATCAAAAATTTATTCAATTGCTCCAGAAAATAGAACTTTTGATATTTGAAAGATGAATTTCAATATTCGGAATACAGCCTTGATAGTCTCATAATTGCATGTGCCATCGGAAAGAGTTATTGAAAGTAGATCTGTCGACAAAATTTCATTAAAATAGAACCACTAATTCTGAAGTTTAGGCTTAGTACATATGAGGGCGTTAAACGCCGCGTTGAGCGCGCGTTTGTAGTTTTTACTTCGAACGTCGCGTTTGCAGCGCGCTCCGAGTTATAGATGGAGAGCCAGAGCCAAAAAAAGTCTCTGAATTTCTTAAGCCTGGTTTTTTCTCAGGTGATTACAATCATAATATACAATAAAATGCTGTGGTCAGTCAAGTGGATGTTAGAACATGTGCCTCTGGTGCGCGGTCAGACATGTCGTGATTACCGACATAATAATTTCAATTTCTTAAGGCTGAAACTTTATAAACTTTTGTATTTTGGTATCTAAATCAAAATTATGATAGTCAGTCAGCGTCCGATCGGGACACAGCTGGTCAGTCAGCTTCAATGTGCGTAGCGTCGTTTATAAGGATGCAATTCGTTTATTAAGTGTTAAATTTTTTTTGTAACTACTACTGACTATATTATTGATAAATAAAATGGTCAGTCAGCCATTCCGCAGAACAACGCCCGTCAGTCAGTGGAAAAGATATTAAATTTTTTCGTTCCCTATAGATATTACATCATAATCATTTAAAGTATAACACATTTATTTTAATGAGCAACTGAGCAACTTTTCTTTGAAATCTCAGAAATAAAATTCGTTTGAAATCAACAGGATACTTAACGAACATGGGTATACGCACAAGTAAGAACTCATTGATTTTCAAATATTTCTAAAATTTATTTAATTCATTAACGATAACAAGCTTTAAAGAATCATCACATGATTCATCATCTGAATCTTCATCTGAATCCATATCATCATTTTCACTATCGTGATCTGACAAGTCGAGCTCGGGTGTTGCAGAATCTGAAAAATAAATAAAATTCAGTAAAAAAAGTATTTTTGTGATTGTTCAATCCAGATAAAGATATTTCTATACCTGTATTTTCTTGTAGAGGTTGAATAATGACATCTTGTACAAGTTCTGGTAATTGGTCGCCTTTGAACCAATCCAAGTCATATTTCTCATCCACCAATTTCCACCCGTAGTCTGTAGGAGATAGCTCCACTGGAATTTGACGGTGAGCATTACGCCAAATATTTGAAATGAAGCTCGCTCGTAAGAACTTCTGCATCAATTCCGATTGGCATGGTGGCATACTCGACCCATCTACATTCTTTATTTTAATTTTAAAAGGATCATTTGGGGTGCTTAAACATTTATACGTCTGTGAAAATAAAATGAATCTTGCCTCGTCAATTGATTCAGTTTTTTTCAAGTCGTATAAATGACAAACAAATTCTTGAACCTTATTGAACATGTTATTCTGGTTGCTTGCATCTACAAGTCCAAGGTCAGCGCATGTTTTTTGAAAAATCTTCGCTTTGCTTCATTATCTGCAGAGGTTTTTTTCACCTTTCTTGTAAAAAGCTGGGTTGAAATCACATCCAGTCAAAGCATGCAGTCCAGGAAGAGCATTGCAAACAGAATTTCCCAATTCTTCTTGCATTCTACTGACATTAATCGTTCTTTGATGCTTTCCAGTCACACGTCCAGTCCAGTCTACGCACATTAAAGCTGACTGACCAGCTGTGTCCCGATCGGACGCTGACTGACTATCATAATTTTGATTTAGATACCAAAATACAAAAGTTTATAAAGTTTCAGCCTTAAGAAATTGAAATTATTATGTCGGTAATCACGACATGTTTGACCGCGCACCAGAGGCACATGTTCTAACATCCACTTGACTGACCGCAGCATTTTATTGTATATTATGATTGTGATCACCTGAGGAAAACCAGGCTTAAGAAATTCAGAGACTTTTTTTGGCTCTGGCTTTTGGACTATTACTAGACTGGGCATTGGAGCGTACACATGTACGCGCTCTCAACGCGGCGTCTAACGCCCTCATGTGTACTAAGGCTAAGGATATCGAAAATTTGGACCTAAATCCATAATTCACCCCGTATCAGCAAAACTTATCGCCGTTTGCATCATTTCAGTGAACAAGTATGAAATTGTCAAACCACGAATTCCTATGAAATGAACAAGGTTTAGGAAATGTTTACTGAAACAGTGCAGACGGTCATAAGGTTACGAAAGAACCAACTTTTTTGAAAAGCCTAAATAACCTACATTTACTAATGGGCTATGGACAAACGATCGTGAAACACTCTATATCTTTCTGTAGGAACTAAAGCTAATTTACAGCACAATCTTACTCGTTTTAGGTTGGCAATGCAGTGCTTAGAAAGGATTCGCGATAACTTCATCGAAATGGACATGGAGTTGGGAGCTATGGAGGAAGCCTATGCAATTTTCAATAGATTCAGAATAGATGTTCCAAGAGAAGATATTGAAAGGGTTGATACATTGCGATTCAACTTCGGAAATATGGGGGTTCATGTAAGTTCTGAATGTCTCAAATATAAGCTCCACGCGGCTTGGGATACATAAAAATTAAGGAAGCACTGATGTCAGAACACTTGTTCGAACACTTGTTATAACAAGGGCGATTACCGAGGCGATTACCCACTCGAGTACTAAACTCGCCTGGCGCTGTTTAGTTTTGTCGAGAAATAGTTATTTTCATAAAAAGTGCGGCAACTACACTTTCCTCAAGAGTTTTTTTCTCTCAGTTGACACTGAACATAGTTTTTCTACCACACACTAAAAATTTTGACACTAGGTGTTTTATATCAATATGCCATTTTTAATAATGTGTTCTACCAAGATATCATAACGTTTTTTTTCTCGGAGGCTAGAAGAGCCTGAATATTTACTGGAACTTGTATGTCTGTCTCCAATAGTTTTTCAATCAGTTCATGTTTTTCTCTAGTTTTGCTACAATTAAAGATCAAATGGTTTAGATCTGCGATTTCTTCGTCCTCTGCGCATAAAGGAGAATTTGCGATTCCAATCTTGCGCAAATGCTCATTAAATAGTCCGTGATTGATCTTCATTATCGTAATTATGCTACTATATGTTTTATTCACATCGAACGCGAAAATATGTGGTACTTTTTTGGAGAGGTCGGGATATATAAGGAAATATTTATTTTTACTATTTTGACCGATCTCTTTCCATCTGTGTTTTCATCCATTTAGAATGCCGTGTTTGAATTTAGCTGATATGTCCGGGTAGCAAGGAATATTTAAGGTTTCTCCGCTTGTGCGAGCATCTTCCGCTGAGGCATCGACCATTTCATTTCCGTCTATTCCACTATGACCCTTCACCCATAAAAGAAAAATTTTCATGTTTTTATGCGACGCTTCCATGAGGAGGTTTTGAATTAGATAGATTAGCGTTCTTTTTTTTGGTATTTGATCGTATATTGTTAATATTCTCGAGAACAGACTTCGAATCTGAAAAGATAATTGCCTCAATACTATTACCATTCCCAATACACAATTTGAACGATTTTTCGATTGCAAAGGCCTCAGCTGTAAAATGCTACAAGATTTTGGCAATTTGAATTTTCTGTTCAGGTTAAAGTTTGGAATGAAGAAGGCACAACCAACACCTAACGAATCTCTGCTTCCATCCGTGAAAATGTTCGTTGTTATGTGGAGATCTTGTATCAGTGATTGTACAGGGTGGGCAAATTTCGATGTTTTAGCACTACAGCTACTACACCAGAGGAGATAGACAAAATCTGATACCCCATACTCGTTTTTTTTTTCTGAGAAACTTACAATAGTAGTAGTCATTTTTGGACACTTTCTTTCGTTTTAGAGTTATACGCAAAAATTTTAAATATGGCGATATTGAAATAAATCCCCGCTAATACTCATGATAGAGCTCTGAAATTGAAACATTATACGGGCACTTTTTTACGTAGAATACAGTGGCGTGTACGCCTTTTTAGCAGGATTTTTAATTACGAAGCCATGACCCAAAGATAAGTTTTTTTGAATGGGAACACTAGATTTCTGTGCAATTTTTTGAAAGATTGATTTTTACTGATTTCAAAAATATATAACATCATATGGTTTATATAAATATAAATAACAGAAAATGGTCAAAAACCTTTTTTACCGATATTTCTATGGTTTCATCTTTTGACGAGCACAGAAAAATGGAGCTTCCTATAACAAGAGCAGTCTCTTTCCGGCAATGTCATTCTTTCTATGCTTTTCACCAATTTTCACAAAATTTGAATCTAGATATATTTCATAAATTTTTATAACAATGAAAGGACTAATAGAAGGAGTCAGTGGTAATCATACGATGCTATATTTTTCTATGCTCTTCAAAAGTTGAAACCATAGATATATTGAGAAAAAAGGTTTTTGAACATTTTCTATTATTCATATTGATACAAATCATATGATGTTATATATTTTTGAAATCAGTAAAAATTAAGCTTTAAAAAAATTGCACAGAAATCTAGTGTTCCCATTTAAAATAACATAACTTTGGGTCATAGCTTCGAAATTAAAAATCCTGCTGAAAAGGCGAGCACGCCACTGGATTCTACATAAAAAAGTGGCTGTTTTAATTTCACAGTTCTATCAGTATTAGCGGAGATATAAATTTATTCCGATATCGCCATTTTTCAAATTTCTGCTTATAACTCGAAAACAAATGAAAGTGGCCAAAAATGACTACTTCTATTGTTAATTTTTCAGAAAAAGAGAACGAGAATGGGAAATCTCCTCTGGTTTAGAAACTGTAGTGCTAAAACATCAATATACATATAACCAATACCATGGTTATATGTATACTGGGATGTCTAAATATTTGAGAAAAATTATCAACAGCTCAAAAAGAAGTAATTTGAACCGGAATGAAAATGATGGTTAGGTTTCCAACTGGTTGGGATCGTGTGAAATTTCTTGAGTATTGAGAAATTTCGGTCGTCAAGGTAGGTGAATTTTTTATACGCCAGAAAGGGTTTGCAATGTTCTCCGTATTCAGGTGTGCCAGCCTAGTTATTAATGAAGAGTTGCATGCTCCTAGTCTGGCTACAAACTTTTCGGCGAAGTATTGTCGTCTTAGATCTAAGGGAGGTTCATTCCCTTCGCCAATATTACATCGTATGGTGAGGATTTCATAGCTCCAATGCAGAGTATTATGGCCTTGTATTGGATTCGGTATATTCTCCTTAAATTTGTATTTGATGACGACCCATAAAATATACTTTGTTACGTGGTTACCTCGGAGAAAACTTATCTCGATAGCCAGCTATTCTTTTCATTAGGAAGAATAGCAAACCTACCAGAGTAGCTGCTAGTCTGAGACAGAGTTCGCTGTTATCTAGGGTGGTAGCGATAACGAAGTAGTCAAAATCAAATTATGTACCAGTATATTCACACCTTCGGAAACTGATTATATATACAACGAAATTATGTGTAGGTATGAAATATGAGCGAATCTATCAGCAAACATGCATTCGGGAAATTTGATCCGATCACGAGCACTTTGTAAAGTTTATACCGGGTACAGTGAAAAATCAAAGGTTGTTCAATGAAATGCGCCAACCAGAACTGACGAAATGGATAGGTACTAAGGATGACCTCGCGAAGTGAAATGACTTGCTATACGGTATCGGGATGTAATTAATTGTATTTCTCCAATGAAAAGAAACACAACTAGGTTGGATCTATTCGAGACTTTTATTCACTACCCCAAGGGCTAACGCTCCATGACTGATAGAAAAGAAGAGATTTCGATATCAACACTTATGACACGGAACGCGAACAGGGGGGTTGACGGGACTTTCTCTTCAAAATCTCAAGGGCTTACGCACTATGACGATAGCGAAGGGAAGAGTCAGACTCGCGAAACAGGGTAAAGTACGGCAAAAGATAACAAAAACCGATACAGTACAGCAGTGTCAAAGAAGTAACCGGTGTAGGTGTCATGAAGAAACTGAACGGCAAAGACGGGGACCTACCTCCTTTATTTCAGGCACTCGCGGAAAACAAACGAAAACTAAAAATTAATTGCTAAGAACACTAACCCTCGCAACACAAAATTATTTCTAAATTCGTTGAACTGCTTGTCGTGCACACAATTAAAGTCGAATTGCAGAGAAAAGAGAGTACGGAGCCTAAAAGTGACAAAAGGGACTAAAAAGTAAAAGAATCAAAATTGAAAGAGACCGTCGCGGGGGAAAATCTGCTTTTATAGGCAAATCTGAAAATTCCAGAATGCGACAAGAGTGAAAAACGTCGTCAGCTCCGGTTTATCGCATATCCACATCAGAAAAACGTCAAAATCTTCAACGGCATGCAAGAAAAACAACGTTAAACACAGATGAAGGGTTTTTTACATTTACTCTGCCTATCGGAATGAATGTACTGAATATTTGAGAATTAAATATTTTCAAAGGCGGAAATGTCAAATGAAAGGAATGCACTAAAATGAACTACAATTTTTCTCAGAAAACTGGAGACCATTACAACGTCCATAGTCTAAAATTGATCTCACATACGATTTTTAAAAAAGTAGTGCTGTTTTGGGATCAGCGCCCCAAGATTTTTCTGTTACACATCTCAATATTCAGAGCCTTTTCGCAACGGTTCGTCGAATATTCAATATGACTGTCCACAGAATCTTAGGTTCTATATATAGGATATATACTCGGATATCTTCTTCTTCTTCTTGACGAAAGCTAACAGCTTGTTACACCCATTTCAGTCCCCTTCTTCTCGTTCCTGCGATATGGAGCTCCAACTGTCTTTCCATCTTTTTGGCGGTCTTCCTGGATGTCGCTTTGATGTTGGTTTTCCATTTCTTACAACCTTCGCCAGTCTGTCATCTCCCATCCGTGACACATGCTCGTTCCAATATCTCCCTCTCGCTCGCATCCACCTCACCACGTCTTCAGTCTGGCATTCCTCTCTGATGTCACTGCTTCTCCTCTGATCTCTAAGCGTATTACCAGTAATTGACCTGAGTACTTTCATCTCATTTGTGCGTGCCATCCTTTTTGTTTCGGCCATATCAGCTCGTGTTTCCGCCGTGTATGTCATTACAGGTCTAACGCATGCTTTGTAAATTCTGACTCTGCTGGTGGTTGTCATATAGTTATTTTTCCAGATGGTGTTTCTTAGTGCACCTGCAATTCTGGCCGCTTTATTCATCTGATGCCTTACACCTTCTTTCAAGTTCCCATATGGTGAGATCACTGTACCCAAATAATTCAATTCGGAAACCTGTTCTATTATGTTGTTATCAAGCTCCAATATACATCGGCGCGGTTCTCTAGCAATCACCATAGTTTTAGTTTTAGTGGTTGATATTTCCATGCTTAGCTTGTGAGCCTCTCTGTTGAACGCCCGAAGCAACCACTGCAGACCATCCTCACTATCCGCAAACAGCACTGCATCATCCGCATAGCATAAGATCCTCACAACTTTGTCTCCCATTCTGTACCCATGCTTCACCTTCCTCACGCTGTCAACTATTCTGTCCATCAACAGATTGAAAAGCAAAGGACTGAGACTATCTCCTTGTCTTATTCCCGTATCGATGTTTATTTCGTCGGTTTTAGTCGTTCCTGCCTTGATTGTGGTGACATTGCCCGTGTTCAGTTGTTTAATCGTCTGTATAATGTTTGAGTGTATTCCTCTGTGCTTCAGTTCGTCCTCAACATCCATCAGTTGTATTCTATCGAAAGCTTTAGTAATATCTATGAAGCACAGGTATGCGGGCTTATTATACTCGATGGCCTTCTCAATTACCTGCCTAACGATAAACACTGCATCGACTGTTGAACGATTTTTCCGAAACCCCTGCTGTTCTTCGCTTAATGTGGTATGACGCAAGATGTGCTGACCTAGAATTCGAGTGAACAATTTCATTGAGGTGCTCAAAAGGGAGATTCCTCGATAGTTTGCCGGATCCGATGTTTTTCCTTTCTTGAATATAGGTATCAAAATGCTCTTTTTCCATTCATCAGGTGTTGTTGCGCTCTCCAATATTTTATTGTATAGTCTTGCGAGCTGTTCTACCATGATTTCTCCTCCGTATTTCAATAATTCATTGGGTAGGTCATCTGGGCCGGGAGCTTTGCCATTTTTGAGATGTTGCATGGCGCTCCTCACTTCATCCACTGTAATTTGTTCAACTTCTTCTACGTTTATTGCCTCTTCTCGCCTGAGACTATGTGGCCTTTCGGGTTGCTGGTTTTCTTTTTGCGAGTGTAGGTTTACGAAGTGACTTTTCCATTTATCAGCTGAGATGTTACTGATTTGAACTGTTTCGTTTACTTCTTTTTTGGCAGCTCTGAGCATTTTCCATATGCGCTTTTGTGTCCCATATAGGTCATCTTCCATCTCTTTGCTAAATTTTTCCCAGTGCTCCTTTTTTATTTCTCTTATTCTATTGTTCACTCTGTTTCTGGTTTCTGTATATCTTAGGTAGTTTCTAGGTGTCCTGTTAGCTCTGTATGTTAAATGAGCTTGTTTTTTTCCAGGGCTAGTGACTTGACCTCTGGAGTAAACCAGGACTTCTCTCTAAATTGACGAGTGGTCGATTTAACAGTTCGTTTACCCAGTGCCTCGTTGGCTGCTTCGAGTATGTTACCTTGCAATATACTCCACGCTTCATTCACCGTTTGTTGCTCTTCAATTGGTGATTCCTGTATTTTCGCTGCTAGGCGTCTTCTATATAGGTCAAGAGTACTCTGTGTCTTCAATGACTCTATGTTGAATTTTGATATTGATTCACAAGGTTTGTCTGTCCTCACTGGTCTTCTTATACCGGAAATCTTTCCAAGAACCAAGCTGTGATCCGACCCTATGCTCGCTGAAGTAAGCGACCTAACATCCAGTACCTGCTCAGGCTTGATGGCTCTATTTGTCAGTATGTAGTCAATCGTAGACGCTGTTTCTCGACTTCCCCGGAAGGTGATCTTATGTTGAGGTTTGTGTTGGAAATAGGTATTATTGATCCTCAACTCGTTGTGGGTACAAAATTCAATAAGCAATTCCCCACGTTCGTTAATGTGTTCTTCATTGAATGCGTTTTTAATTCCCGGAATCACCATACTGCCCACCCTGCCATTCAAATCACCCAGAACAATAATTTGGTCACGATTAGGCAGCCTGTCAATTGTTAGTTGTAGCTGTTCGTAAAAATCGTGTGCCTCTTGAACTGGCCTTCCTGCATCTGGCGCATATACTGATATTATGTGCAGGGTGTATTTTTCCAATTTCAACGTGATCTTTAGAATTCGATCACTCTGATAGTCGATGTCCTCAATGGTGTTCTGAAATCTCCGATTGACCAATATTCCCACTCCCGATGCCGCTCTTGTTTCCTTGGGTCTTCCAGAGTAGATCAAGACGAAGTCCCCATATTGTTCCGTTCCTTTGCCCTTCTTTTTCGTTTCGGAGATTGCACAAATGTCTATTTTGTTGTTCTGGAGTTCTAAAATAATTTCCTGGTCTTTTCCATTGAAAGATCTCACATTCCAGCATCCTATCCGCAGTTGGTTCCTCTTCATTTTTCGTTTTAATTTCACAGTCCTTATTCTTTACCGTTGTATCCATCCTGTTCCGAGGCTCGGTTTGGGTTCTGTGAGCATCATTATTTTTTTTTAAGGAAGGTAGGCTGCTAACCTCGCCCTCCAACCCTCCTCCTTTATCCGGGCTTGGGACCGGCAGTTGCAATCGACGGGCTACTCAATCCACCCATCAACTACACCAGGCGGAGTAGGATATATAGGATATATAGGATCATGCCAAGGTATTTATATTGAGTGACAAAGGGAATTTGTGAATCTGCTATATTTAGGTGTGTTATCGTAGGCATACGGTGTCTGGTAAAACACATGAACGCAGATTTTTCGGTTGACTTTGAATATCCCATTTTGAACAGCCACTCTTTGAGTATTCTCAGTACTCCCTCTAGTTCTCTCAAGCACTCTTCATAATCACTATGGGAAAATAAAAGTAGAAGTCGTCAGCAAATTGGAGTATTTTTATTATATTATTTTTGAACAAGCTATGCAAGATGGACGTGTAGATATTAAATAGTATTGGGCTGAGAATGGACCCTTGAGGGAGTCCATTGTATACCACTCTCGGATCATGCAACTCATTTAAGTGATCTCCGATGAAAATTTCTCTGCTATTGAATATTTCTGTGATAACGAACGCAATCTTCTCCTCTATTCCCAATTCCACCATTATTTCATACAATATCTTCAAATTAACGCTATCATATGCTCCCTTTAAATCAAGAAGAACCAAAGCAAGTAGTCGTTTCTCGAGAAAGATAGCTGTATATCTGTTATGAGTTCGGATAAAGCGCTGTATGTTCCTAGACCGCGTCTGAAAGCGAATTGGTTTCTGGGCAACTTCGACTTTGATTCTAAAAAAAAATTCTAGCCGCAGTTTTATCATTTTCTCGAAGGTTTTGAGGACATATTAAGCAAAATCCCACCTTGTGTCAAAAATCTCGTTATTTTTAGGAATTTCCACTTCTTCCCAGCTTCCACCCAGCAAACACTGAAATGCAGTCACTGTACAAAAACTGTACTTCGTTGCTTCAATTGACTGCAGTTACGGTAATGCAATAACTGCACCAAAAAGGACCGTATATGTCCAGGTGGACTTTGCAGTTACTGTACAGTACAAACTGCATTCGACATACAGCCACAGCTGCACTTCAAAAACAGCGATGGCATCGCAATCCACTGTACAGCAAGCTGCAATTCAAATGCAGCAGTGACGTGCTAAAACTGTACAGCAAGCTGTACTTTAAATGCAGTATTCACTTTGCAAAAACTGCACAGATAGCTGCACTTCAAATGCAGCAGTTACGTGCTAAAACTGTACAGCAAGTTGTACTTTAAATGCAGTGGTCACTGTGCAAATACTGTACAGTTAGCTGTGTTTTATATGCAGTTTGTTCACGCAAGAACTGTACAGCAAGCTGTATTTTATATACAATAGACACTGTGCTCAAACTATACAGTAGCTGCACTTTAAATGTAGCAGTCACTGTGTAAAAACCATATCGAAACTTGCATTTACGAAACAATATTCTATTAGAGAAGTTTCCTAGTTATAAACAGAAAATCTATTCTGCAAATCAGAAATTTTCAATTTCATTTAGTATTTTTGCGGTAAGCGCAAAGGTGACTTCACGCTAATTGAGACATAGCCTACTCTAAGGGGTGGAGATTAATGAACCATAGGAGTTAGCTACGACAATCGTTGATGCAGCGTAGATTGTGCCTGCTATAAACGCTGGTTACATAGAGGACATAGAGTAATGCGTCGCCGGTGGCGCCATCGTTTGGCGTATGCTGCACCGCAATAGACGCTGTGATCGCAACCGTCAAGAGCAGTAATGCCATCATTTGGCTAATTCTGGTACCACCATGGTGCGATGAAGTATTCTTCTATCATGGGTATAATCCATATTTTGGTAATGAACGGAGTCTTCAATTATTGAATTAAATCTGTTTATGAAATGTCTCTTTAACCTTCATAATCGAATTTTCAACTTCTTGAAGAAGATATATGTTTAAGTTTTAGGAATTCCTATGAATTATTATTCTAGATTCTATTATTAACTCTATATCAAATACTCCATTTTTGAAATCAAGAATTGCAAATACAGAAACTGTGCAGTCACTGTATATCAAAAACTGCGTTTTGAAAATGCAGAATTATCAATACAGAAACTATGCAGTCACTGTACATCAAAAACTGCGTTTTGAAAATACAGAATTATCAATACAGAAACTATGCAGTCACTGCATGTACATCACAAACTGCATTTTGAAAATGCAGAATTATCAATACAGAAACTATGCAGTCACTGGTACATCAAAAACTGCGTTTTGAAAATGCAGAATTATCAATACAGAAACTATGCAGTCACTGGTACATCAAAAACTGCGTTTTGAAAATGCAGAATTATCAATACAGAAACTGTACAGTTACTGTACATCAAGAACTGCGTTTTGAAAATGCAGAATTATCAATACAGAAACTATGCAGTCACTGTACATCAAGAACTGCGTTTTGAAAATGCAGAATTATCAATACAGAAACTATGCAGTCACTGTACATCAAGAACTGCGTTTTGAAAATGCAGAATTATCAATACAGAAACTATGCAGTCACTGTACATCAAAAACTGCGTTTTGAAAATGCAGAATTATCAATACAGAAACTGTGCAGTTACTGTACATCAAGAACTGCGTTTTGAAAATGCAGAATTATCAATACAGAAACTGTGCAGTTACTGTACATCAAGAACTGCGTTTTGAAAATGCAGAATTATCAATACAGAAACTGTGAAGTTACTGCACATCAAAAACTGCGTTTTGAAAATGCAGTATCATCAATACAGAAAATCTGCAGTCACTGTACATCACAAACTGCATTTTGAAAATGCAGAATTATCAATACAGAAACTATGCAGTCACTGTACATAAAAAACTGCGTTTTGAAAATGCAGAATTATCAATACAGAAACTGTGCAGTTACTGTACATCAAGAACTGCGTTTTGAAAATGCAGAATTATCAATACAGAAACTATGCAGTCACTGTACATCAAAAACTGCGTTTTGAAAATGCAGAATTATCAATACAGAAACTATGCAGTCACTGTACATCACAAACTGCATTTTGAAAATGCAGAATTATGAATACAGAAACTGTGCAGTTACTGTACATCAAAAACTGCGTTTTGAAAATGCAGAATTATCAATACAGAAACTGTGCAGTTTCAGTACAGCAATCTCTGTGCTGCATTCTGGTGGCATTTGTAGTGCAGTATTTGTACAGTTGCTGTATATTGTGTTTGTTGGGCATTTTCATATATTGAATTCAATTCTTTATTTATCGCGCCTATTCAAAATACTTCATTAGGTCGGTTTTTTATTTCAGGAATACTTTGTGATAATTCATCCAAAAATTCTGTTGCATGGAATGCCATATAAAGTTCATAATCTTCGTATTTTTTTGGAATTTTTGTTGTTCGTTTATTTTCTTTGTTATCATTCGATCTTTCACTATAATTCTCACTTTCGCTTCCTTCCGCACTGGTAATCATAAAATTCAACTTTATCTTCATTTTGTTCTTTAACCTTCAATTGTATATTTACATCCGAATCTGAACCTACCTGAATATTTTTTCATTTGAACCAATTTTCGTTTTCATTAAACTTAACGTCCCTAGCTTTTATGATTTTTTCTTTATTTACATTCCAGAGCCTATACCCTGTAGGAGCATATCCAACCATCACACACTCCTCTGTAGTAGGATTAAATTTATCTCTTAATTGTTTCTGAACATGACTGAACGTCGTACGTGCAAAAATTTTAAGATTACTTACATCAGATTTGTCATCATTCCACATTTCTGCAGGTGTGACATTAATATTTGCCGCAATACTTCTATTCATTACATCATCATATTAATATATTCTAAAAACCTTCCATAAACTTCTGACTTATATTTTTAAACATAAACTGTGATTGATCTCCACGTGAAACTTTGTGATAATGTAAATTATTCATAATTATAAGTGAGAATGGGCGTCAGTCACGTTCCCGATGGTGGAAACAGCGTCAGTCAGGCGGTTGAAGTGGTCGGAAAAATCTGAAAATTGAAGTGACCGATCTTCACTTGAAATTTTGAAAAATCATTATTTCAATCGAATTGAACGTAAAAATGGACGTCAGTCATTCATAGTGGTGGATTCTGCGTCAGTCAGGCTTTCAAAGTCAAGGGCAGTGACCAGCTTCCTTTGGCGCGCTGCATCTTATGCAGTTCGACTGACGCATATTCCACCGGTATCGTGCCGGCTGACAATTATTTATCGAGTGTACATAACAATTACTTATTTACACAGGGTGTTTCATCATAAACTGGACAAACGTATAGAGGGTGTCACTTAAAGACCACGTCAAACGAAAACGGAAAGTAAATCAGAATGTGCTCTACCTGATGTGAAAAAATCGTTCATATGAAAGTCTCACAGTTTTCGAGATATTTGTTGTTTTATGAAAATGTTGAATTTTTTCACTTCAAATGCTTTCTCTCTTGCGGAAGCTACAATTATTGTTCGCGCCTCAGCGCTACCGTGATGAGCTGGACCTGCCATCTACCGCATTGTTCAAAATCGAGGGTGTTATGATTTTGTAATTAAAGAGTAGTGGACTGTGTGACAAGATAATTGAGTTGGAGATGGTATAAAAACATTTATTGAGTATCGTTCACAATCATAAAATGAATATGTCACCTGCATGAAGCTAATACAGTAAAAGCAACTAATATTAACCACATCTTTAAACTCAGAGAGACGATATCCAACTAAAAACAAGAGATGGTCCAGAGCAGTTCGAATGAGAAGTCACTTGATGTCAGACTTAGACATTGAGGAGTTCGATAAATTCAATATCAACACAACGGTTACACAGTGATAGAGCAATCAATTGAAAATTGATTGCGAGAGCCTCTTTATTCTATCAGAAAACGCGAAGATTAGAATACTGAATTTTAAAGAGAAGACGCGAGAGTACAGAGAAATAGGCCAGAGGTGAAACTGCAATGTCTAAGTCTGATCATCAACGAGAAATCGGTACATTAAATTTGAGTTGATCAATAATGTTAATGTAAGTATGAACAGAACAAGAGACGCACAAGTATAATGAGAAGCACAATTAAATGAAGTTGAGAAGCACTAGAATATTAAAAATAATATGAAAAGGGCAATAAATTCTAATTAAATGAGAAGCTCAATAATAATTGATTAAATGAAAAGGACAATCATAGTTAATCTGAGAAGAACATAGTATAATTCATATACATTGAGATGATCTTGAAGAGTGCGAAAATTTATCATTGAATTCAACATTTAGAGAGACGAACTGTTTACAAATAAGCACGATTAGAACGTTCATCAGAAAAACAGAAGAAACAATTGATAAATTAAGAGAAGCCAAGAGAGTACTGAGTTAAATCCCTAATCGTAGATTTTTGAGAGGTGCTGAAGGCTGAGAAAACTAATATGTATGTTGAGTCCGATGAATGAATATAGAAAAGAATCAATGAGAGGACATATTATAAAGAGTAGACCATACCAAATAAGTAGACACGAGTATTCGAACAGACTTTCCAGGGTGGAGCCTAGGTCGAGGTGTATCGAGCATTATCAGTGATCGCTTAACTGAAGTTGAGGTGTTCACATCCTGTTGTGAAGAAAACAGCTACATCCAGGGTTCATCCTGGAGAATATGAGGATTCATTCATCTGAAACTCAACAACAGTAATTAGTCATATGTACATCGAGGTGATCATAAGAGTTGTCTTATAACTGATTCTAATAATAAGGAATATTATGAGCAGACAATGAATCAGTAATCATTTTTATTGAGATGGACTTGAGAAGTTTCAATCCTGGTGCTACATACCCATTTTCATGTGAGAAGATCTAGAGAAGTCTGAAAATCTATATAAATTATGAAATATAATAAAATATATATTTCTGAGAAGGCATCGGTTCGAGTTGTCTTGAGTGGACATTTCAATTGAGCGGTGCTAGCAAGGATTAAATGAATCTATTTCAAGATTCTAAAATCTCTTGCACGTGGACTAATTTCATTACAATGAAATTATCATGAAAATGTAATTTATAATTTTGAGTAGTCTGAGAGTATTTTACTTTATGAGAAGAACAATTTAGCACCAGGATTCTGCGAGAAGACTTGAAAATTGAGAACAACTAAAAGAGGTGAACTTAAAATGAGGTGTTACAAATCAAAAATGATAGCAGCGCGAAGTCAATTCAACGAAGCTAACAAAGAGAATCTTAAGAAAAATATGTAAATGTTTGGTTTTTCACTTCGGAAAAACACTGAGAGTGGGGCCGCTGCGTCGTTCAACCAGCGCACCGCAGAATCGTGGTACCATACGTGGCCACCGGAGCTGGTCAGGAGCGTAGGCTAGAGAGAGGTCGGAGGGGGGCTTCGCTCAATCGCATCATTCGTTAAACGATGCTGTCTTAGAGCTATGGAACATCCACGCGGAAGGAATCTCCCCTTTATTTTTAGTCTCTGTCATTCACGAACCGAGTCACTAGTCAGTGTTCACAGTCACTACACATTCATTCACTCACTCGATGTTAAAGAGCAAGTCCAGATTGTAAAAAAGCGTTCAGTTCGAAAAACAATAAAGTTACCCTTTAAGTGAAAAGAGTTGTTTTGTTTTTCATAATCGTCAAGTTAATACAGTCCACGAACACCCAACATGGTCCATTCGAGCCAACGGATGTGAAAAAGAAGTGAATAAAAGTGGAGAAAAGCTGGAAATCAGATTGCATTCGGCACCAAGAGGTAGTTGGTGAGTCCGTTCCTGTTTTTCCATTTATCCAGATCTTGTTATTCCCTTTTCACCTGTCGAGTTTTTAAAATAGTCGTTTTGTTTCTTAATTAGTATTATAGCTCTGCTTGGCGTAGTGTTGTACGGAAAATGACCGATCCGTTAACTAGAAAGCGAGGGTCGCTAAAGAGCTCCCTAACAAATTTTGTCAAACACGTAGATAGTAAAAAAAACCTTGATAAACTGAGTGAAACCGACCTGATCCAACTGGAAGAAAGATTAGATCGCATGAAAATAGTATTTGATCAGTTGGAGGAGTTGCAAAACCGTATAGAATTGGCAGCCTCCGAAGAAGCTCTCCAGAAGGAATATGAAAGTAGGGCCACCTTCGAAGACACATATTATGAATACCGGTCTATTGCCAAGTCCCTGTTGGCAAGTAAAGTAATGGCCCTTTCTAGGAATTCCGCAGTGTCAGAGACAGGTAGTCCTACCAGTATTTTAAGTGGTGTTAAATTGCCAGTTATTGCCCTTCCCAAGTTCCAGGGAAAATATGAAATTTGGTTAGAGTTCAGAGAAACTTTTGAGTCTTTAGATCATAGCAATGATTCTCTGAGTTCGATTCAGAAGTATCATTACCTTAGAGCTTCCCTAGAGGGAAGTGCAGCCCTTGTAATCAAAGCAGTTGAATTCACAAGTGCAGGTTACACAGTAGCTTGGCAAGTTTTATGCGATAGATATAATAATACTAGGTTATTAGTTCATAATCACATCAAATTAATCTCCGGTTTAGAGTCTATAACAAAAGAAAGTTCTTACAAGTTGCGTAAATTAGTCGATGATCTCTCCAAGCATTTGCGCTCACTAGAACAATTAGAACAGAACACAAAAAATTGGGACCCATTATTGATTTTTCTAGCAGCAAGCAAGTTAGATGCTAAAACACTTAGTGAATGGGAAAAGCATTCCTTATCGTTTGATAACCCGACGTTAGAAAACAAACCTTTTTGCGCAACCGTGCAGATTTATTAGAAACCCTTGAATTTAAAAGCGGTTCCAGTAGGTACGTGGCAGATGAAAACAAAACGAAAGATTTCCGACAAAGTTCCAAATCCCTATGTAGTTTCCAATAATTCTACGGCCTTGTCATGTTTCTTCTGCAAAGAATCTCACTCGATTTATAAATGTGAATCATTTTTAGGTTTGTCATTGGAAAAAAGAATAGAGTTTGTTAAACAGGCCAATCTTTGTAATATTTGTTTACTGAATAACCATTCGAGCAAAAAATGTAGGTCCGGTCCCTGTAAAAAATGTAAAGCTTGGCATAACACTCTTTTACATCCTGAAAATGAATCCACAGCGGTTAGCAAAGAAAGCGGCTCAAGTTCGAATAACGTGAACTCTTTAGCCAGTGGCGTAGACGTCCTCAATAATTACAAAGTGTTATTGTCTACAGCAAAGGTTATAGTTTTTGACGAGTCCAATCAGCCCGTTTCGGTACGTGCACTGTTAGATTCTGGATCGCAATCAATTTTCATCACGGATAGTTTGCGTCAGCGTTTGGGTATATCAACAAGCAACGCAAGCTTAAATGTTCTAGGTATTTCAGGCAATATTTCAAAAATCAAAGAGAAATGCGTAGTAGACCTGAACTCTCGATATGGTAAGTTTAAAGCGAGTGTTAACTGTTTCGTTCTTTCTAATCTCACCAGTATGACTCCAGCGTGGAGGTTTGATGTTAGTTCGTTAAAAATTCCTAGTGATCTGCAATTGGCGGATCCCGAATTCAATAAGCCCGCTCCCATCGATATGCCCATCGGAGTGTGACAGTTTTCATTCGCTTGACAAGAGAAGACGTGCTACAGTGCTCCTAGTGCTATAAAAGAGAAAGCGGACGAGAAAGTCGAAGTGTCACAGTGCCGTAAAAGTGAAACTAGAGGTGAAAGTGTACACTGGTGAAGCTGCGGAATTTATGATTCCGTCTACGAAACTTCCGAAGTTTTTTGTAAGTTCTATAAGTGTATGTGTTATAGAGCGGAAATTCGTTCAAATTCAGTGTATTCAGTGTCGAGTCCAGATCCCAAAATCGCTGGTTTCACGGGTATCACTGGTGAGTCGATTTATTTTTCTGATAGTATAGAAGATATTTAATTTAGCCACATAGCTTAACAGTAACATAGTATCAAGGATTTCCAATATTCATTATTATTCCGAAATACCTCACATAGTTCAATACGGACAAAAAGCCATGTCGGAGGTCTCAGACAATGAGAGCTCCTACATGGAAGCTACGGACACCGAAGAATTCAGCGATGAAGATGCAGAGGAGCTTGTAAGGCTCAAAGAAGATAATGGGCAGTTGAAGGCTCAAATAAATAAACTGACTGAAACCGTGTCTCAGTTGGTCGAGGAGATACGCCTCTTGAGAGAGGAAGTTAACAAGAATAAAGCGCCTCAATCCCCTAGTTTTGCTGAAATTGCAAAACAGATTACGGCACAGAAATCCCCCACATTTGCAGAAATTGCAAAGCCGGTAGCGGTCCCCAAAAATTCCTCCAAACAGGAAGTAGCTCCAGAACCGAAAAAGAAGAAAAATTTTGCAACTCAAGATGCTAAAACCCAGAACGCGCCCCCAACTAAACGCGCGCGAAAATAAAGCTCCTCTTCTGATGAGGAGACTGTCAAGAAGGCAACGGAAGTGCCTAAAAGAGATGAAATCTCCACCCATCACGATGATGGGTACCTCAGATTGGGTAGAGATATCTGAAGCTCTCTACACAAAAAGGATAAGCTACAACCGTGCAACTACAGTTAAAGACGGTATAAAAATCATCGCGTCAACCGTAGATGATTTTAGAAAAATCACAACATTCTTCGAGCAGCATGGTAAAGAATTTTTACCTACCAAATGGAGGAGGAGAAGAAGATATATGCCGTTATTAGGCATTTGCCAATCGACGCTGATCTTGCGTTGATTAAGGACGACCTGATATTCCAGGGAATATCAGACGCTGAGGTGTCCAGAATGACATCGAACAAGACAAAGAAGCCAATACCTCTCTACCTGGTTAAAACCCAGAAAAAGGAAATCTTCGAAGTGAAGCGACTCTACAACCTCTGTATTGTGGTTGAACATAAAAAGAGTCCTGAAAGTCCAAGCCAGTGCTTTAGGTGCCAAAGGTACGGACATGCACAAAACAAATGCTCCTTCCCGTGGAGATGCGTGAAGTACTCAGGAAGTCATAGCAGCAATGACTGCACCGAGGGGTGAACCGGTCATGAAAATGTTGTACACCACAATTCAGACAATTCACGCAATTCCTATAATAGCATATAAAACAATTCAGACAATTCAACAATTCACACAATTCAAGAAAATTCATGGCAATTCACGGCAATTCACGGACAATTCAATACAATTCATGGCAATTCAATACAATTCATGACAATTCAATACAATTCATGACAATTCAATACAATTCATGACAATTCAATACAATTCATAGTTATGTATTTTTTTTTTTGAATATATATTTTGGGAATTTTCTTCACATCACACTATGAGAGGTCTGAAACCACTCAATAATATGTCTTATAGATATAGCCAGATAGTAGTTAAGGCTAACTAAGGCTAGCTTACAGAAATTGCTTCTATCCATGGATATCCTATACTTCATTGTTCGATGTACTATTAACCTCCCCTTATCAACATAGTTATATAGGCTGATTCAAACAACTTTGAAATTCAACTGAATAAAATGTTGTGAAAACGATCTAATATAGGATAAGAGCATTCCCTTCCATAACGACAATTTTGAAAATTGAGGTATAAAATTGTATGATCCGAAAAAATACTTTCAGGTAAATTTTTTAAAATTCCCTCAGCAAATGGCTCTAGAGTTATTCTGTGCATAAAATCTTTTTGCTCAAAATGGGCAACCCTAATATTGAATACAACAGAGCGTACCCGTTCGTAACGACAATTTTTGTAGGTTTTTCCAAATTGAGTTATAAAATTTTATGAAGCGAAGAAATACTTCTAGGTGGAATCTTTTGAATCAGTACCTTCTATCAAACGCAAATTGATCGAGTAGTTGAAAAAAATGGTTACTGTGCAAGCTATTAATTTTAAATCATACATCAACATGTCGAGTTATTTTATGGAATTTTATGAAAGTATGTGAAGTACTACAAAATAATAACACAACTTACCAGGTTTCAGAAACATGGTGCGTTCAAATCAAGATTGTGTTCTCATGAAAGTTGTTCGTTCAATTTATATGGAATAACAAAGAGCTTACAGAATAACCATCAAGAGATTCGACACACGTGCTGAAATATCTATGTCTACTTTTTGAGTGCTGAAAACAATTATTAATATTATTAATTCATCTTCACTGATTAATCAACTGAAAATATATCCCTGTCCGAATTGCCCAATTCGGTGATCCTTAGTGTGTACCTACATATCTAGGAATTCATTCAACGCGGACCTTAATTATTACATTACTAAAGCTCTATTGATTACAAGTGGTATAAGCGAAATATATGATTTATATATTATTTGAAACATTAGACAAATGTTTCAAATAATTTTTATTTTAGACTTGGAGAAACATCTCCAAGCGAGTCTCCAAGTCTTAGATGAACCTCCGAATGATCTTTGTCAGGTTGAGAGGGAAGAAGCTGTGAATATATAATTGACATTATTGCAATCGATATACCGATATAGACCGACATTTCGAATTAACATCTTCTCAGAAATTATAAAAGTGTTAAAAATGAGGTTGAGATTACCAAAATTATATGATATGCATTGAAGAAAGAACGCCCGTTCTTAACAATGATTTTGATGGGTTATTCCCAACAGAGTAATAAAACGGTTTCAACCAAAGGAATCGTTTCAGGTACCTGCTATTGAACGCAAAGAGATGGGACCAATATTCACCAATATTGTTGGTGAATAGTCCCTGTACAGGTTAACAATGTATTTTGATGACTGTTCATGATGTAAAATGTTATATCGAACCAATTTACTCTATTCTCAAGAATGCACATGTCTCGAGAAAATTTTTAACTTTGAATCCCTTCAGGCCCCCCGTACGGGCTGACAATGAGCTTTGATGATTTTCATTAGTATAAATCAAGGTATGAATAATATCCGATTGCACCATATCTCATTTTTTTTCCAAGAGAAACTCAAATCCTAAAACGAGCATTAATATGTTTTTCAGAACTGTAAGAATTGTATAC
Source organism: Coccinella septempunctata (assembly GCF_907165205.1). Taxonomy (NCBI): domain Eukaryota; kingdom Metazoa; phylum Arthropoda; class Insecta; order Coleoptera; family Coccinellidae; genus Coccinella; species Coccinella septempunctata. The sequence goes on along the minus strand of NC_058189.1, from coordinate 30,018,672 downwards.
TGAACAATACAGTTATCCTTAGAGCGCGGCGTTGACAGATTGTAACTGTGGATGAAAGAAACCTGGCTTCACACCCGTAGGAAATTATTGTGTATCAATAAGAAATAATGAAAAAATTAGATGTTGTATAATTCTTACCTGCTCAATCTTATATCACTTTAATTCAAATCACAGAATACAGAAATTAAACTCGGAGTTTGCACTATTGCGCCGGCATGCGACTATATACATGTCTACATGAATATGACTATATACATGTCCATATACATGTGCAAACCTCCCTTTCTGCTTCCTAATAGTTGGACAGGTTGGACACCTGTGAATTGCAAGACAGCGAATCGCCCAACAATTAGAAAATGCATTGCAATTCATAACAATTCCAGACAATTCATGAGAATTTTCGAACAATTCACGGAAATTAATAGTTCAGAACAATTCTTTATAATTTACGACGATGGGCAAGTTTCCTAAAACTCCAAAATCGAATTCAAGTTATTTATGGAAACCCATTTCCATTAGTTATCCAACACGTGAGAGATTCGCTTCAAAATTCAGATATACACCCTTCGAAACTTAATAAACATTCGATTGTGTAAAAGCGTGTAACGTGGAATGCCCTTACTACCGTCTAGTAATTTTTGTCAATTCGACACCAGTGAAACCGATCAAGAAAATATAGAATTCCATATCCACCGAAATATCCACATATTACAAAAAATTTTTCTGAATTCTATACCTTAGAACATATCCATGTTCTATAAGAGAGCTCTTCTGAAATCACAATTTCCGACCGAATGCAAAGTGTTAAAATTTAAAAAAAATAAATTTCCATATGTGTATTTGAGTTATAAAAATTCTTAGATTTTGAAATTTAGAAAAATAGCCCATTCTCCACAATTCACGACAATTCTCAACAATTCCCGACAATTCACACAATTCTTGGCAATTCACAACAATTCTTGACAATTCACCACAATTCCTGGCAATTCATGACAATTCTCAACAATTCTTGGCAATTCAATTCAATTCATGACAATTCCTGCAATTTGTACACCACAATTCACGACCGGTTCACCCCTCGGACTGCACACTCACCAGAAAAGGTGAAGAGAGAAATGCCAAATGCGTCTTATGTGGAGAAGAGGGCCATCCAGCTAGCTACAAAGGATGGAGCGAGTTCAAGTTGGTGACCAGAAAGAAAAATTCCCGAAAATCAGTTGAACAGAAGAAGAAGGTAACAAAAACAACAACTTCTGAACAAAAAATTCAGGAAGTAGCGAAGACCCAACCTACAGAGCAGGAAAAGAGGGAGACTCCAAAACCCGTCCAGAAAAAAGAAGGACAGAAAAAGCTTACAATGAAACAGGCTGTGAACAGTCAACAGGAGAAGAAAAAGATATCTGAATCAGCCGATGATTTAGATATCTTCACGGAAAAAATTTTCAACAAGATAATGTTGAAAATTGAGAGGGAAATGGAGAAAAAAGCATTATTTAGTTAACTGAATTCATGGACCTTACGGATATTAGGAAGAAATCCCTCAAAATCATCTCGTGGAACATAAACGGGATCAACACTCGAAAAGCCGAGATAGAACAAATAATATCAGAAAGACAACCTGATATTATAGCCCTACAGGAAACAAGAATAAACCGGAACAGAAGACTGAATTTCATGAATTATGAAACATATAGATGTGACAGAATTACAAACACCGGAGGAGGAGTAGCTGTTGTTTCTTTGGTTGAAACAACACTTGCTTGAAATTTAAGGTAAATTGATCAAACGATAAGTGAATGATGTTTATTCAGTATAATCTAATCTTTATATACTAAATTGAATAATGACGATATAAATAACATTGCCATATTTGGTATTACTGCACTGACGGAGTCCCCGGTTGCATCAATTGTTTCTAGCCAGTCAGCAGATTTCGGTAGATCGACGGCTCGCTCGGCGTGACCCAGTTTTGATGAATAATTAGATGGAATTTTCCATATTATTGAACTTGATTATTTTTTAGAATAATGTTCGAATTTCGAACAGTAGCAATATTGGTAAGAACAGATCTGAAAGACTACTTTAAAAGTAGATTCGAGGAAACACAAGGAAAAACAGAAAAAGTGACGATTGTTGCCGAATTGAATCGGCAAAGAGTCGAAATAACCTCGGCGTATAAGCCACCACAAAACAATCTATTGGAAGAAGAGATAAACAACATGTTGGAAGGATCAAACCCGAAAATCTCCATCGGAGATTTCAAATGTAAATCCTCATTATGGAACAGCATAACAGAGAATAGAAATGGCAAAAAACTCAAGGATTTCGCCGAAAAACAAAATGCCATATTTATTGGACCAGAGCTACCGACATATCTTGCTTTCGGAAGAGGAATACCAGATGTAATAGATATCGCGATATTGAAAAATATAACTCAAGAATTCTCGATTGAAACTGTGGAAGATGGAACCCCAAACCACAATCCCTTGGAATTGACAATTGGAGAAGAAACAAGAGAAAAACTGCTGGAAATAAGAGAATATACCAATTGGACTAAATACAGCCATTTAATACAATCGGAAATAACAGAAATTCCAACAATAAGCACTCCAGACGATCTGGAATGTGCGTTTGATAAACTGGAAGAGATTATAATAACAATAATAACAATAATTTATTCATTTTGTTGAATCATTACAAGAATGAAACACAAACAAGTCAAAAAAAATATACATAAATGACAATGAAAACAGAATGTAAACTCTACAAACTGCTCCCAATCAACAAGAATTCGGTAACAGAATATGGTTCTGAATCCATTAAAAAATTGAATATTTTCCTTTTGAAGGTTTTGAAATCTTTTATTTCACGAATATTATTAGGAAGGCTGTTGTATAGTTTCACTGCCATGTATGAGCATCCCCTTTCGGTAGAAGATAGTCTATGCACTGGATACACCAGCATATTGTGACGGGTAGGATAAAGATTAGGGCGTATGAAGCTCCGAAAATATTGGGGATTTTTGTGGAAAAATTGCATCAACTTATAAATGTACAGACCAGACAGTGTAAGTAGTCCATTCTTTTTGAAGATGCCTCTACAGGATTGTCTATAAGCTAATCCGAATATTGTCCGAACCGCCATTTTCTGCAATTTGAATACCGATTCCGCATGCACACTGCCACCCCAGAAAATCAATCCGTATGACAGGATGGACTGAAAATTTGCATAATATACAGCCATCAGAAAAGATTTAGACGAGTCAGATCTCAATACCCTTAGAGCATAGATCACTGATCTAAGTCTGGCAATTACATTCTCTGTATGATGCTGCCAACTGAGCTGTGAATCGAGAGTAAGACCCAAAAACTTGGTCTGTCTAGTGAGTTCCTCAGGGGGGAAAGCAGACATATCGACGGATCGGGAACGGCAATGAGAAAACAAAATGCGGTTGGTCTTTGATATGTTAATTCGCAAATTATGGGCTAGACACCACTCATCTATTGAAAAAATTATATCATGTGCAAGGATCTTCAATGAAAGTGAAGATTTGGCTTTTATCAGGACATTAGTGTCGTCTGAAAAATTGGTGAAGAATTCTTTCCACATGGGAATGACATTAGGCAAATCATTAACATATATTAAAAACAAAAGGGGTCCAAGAATACTTCCCTGCGGAACACCCTGATTTATGATGACGCTTGATGAGCGGTATGTTTTTCCATCAATAGTTACCGAAACAATCTGTGGTCGATCCCTCAAATAGCTTCTGAGGAGATCAAGCTGTTTATCTCTAACACCGTAATGTTCTAACTTACTCAGTAAAACTTCATGTACAACAGAATCAAAAGCTTTTGTAAAATCTATAAATATGCCCAATGGCATAGACTCATCTTCAAAGGAGCTGATGATATTCTCAAGAAGTTCAAACATTGCAGTCTCCGTGCTTTTGCCCTTGATGTAACCGTGTTGTCGTTCATTGATCACTTTGAATTTCTTGAAGAAATTCAACAATCTGCCACATAGAATTTTCTCGAAGATCTTAGAAAAATTTGTTAAAATGCTTATAGGACGATAGTTTTTCAGTTCGCTTGGATCGTCCTTCTTATACAGTGGTTTGATTATTGCAGTTTTTAACAAATCAGGAAAAATGCCTTCTCTGAAACTGTTGTTAATTATGAATTTGAGAGGTTCAACTATGAAATGAATTGATTTTTTTATCACATTTATATCTATATCATCAATGCCAGTACTTTTCTTACTAGGTAAGCTTTTTACAACTTTCAGAATTTCAAACTCATCTACATCGAAAGAAAAGAAACTTTTACAGTTTCTAGAACCAAGGCATTTGTTTTGTATCGTAGAAGGAAGAGAACATCCGTTACAGGTGGAAAAATAACGACTAAAATTCTCAACTATGGTATCAGGCGATTCCTTCATGCGAATGTCTGATTGATTCTTATTTCTTCCAATTTTTTCGTTCACGATTGACCATAAGGTTTTTGACTTATTAGTAGAACTATGAAATCTGTTCATGTTTAATTTGTTCTTTTCTTCTCTTAAATGGTTATCATACAATGTTTTAACCTTAGAATAAACTGGTTTTAATTCTGAGTTTTTCGATGAAATTGTATACAAAATATCAAGCAAGTTTTTGATATGAGCAATACTATCAGGATGTTTGAGTCTAGATTTAAATTTGCCTGGTGTTTTTTTAATTTTTTTGATCGGGAAGCATTCATCGTAAATACTCTTGAATTTATCATGAAACAAAGACATTTGTTTATTGACATCGCTAGAAGGAACCTCATAAATGAAACTCCAATCTTGTCTGGACAGAATGTCAGCGAACTTATTCATATTCGTTTCACAAATCATACGTGTTTCAAATGTTAAAATCTTCCCCCTTGTGGAAAAACAATTGAACTCGAGAATCTGGGCTGAATGATCTGAAAGATGAGGTTGTTCATTATGTGCAGTGAATGTCTCATAATTTGTTACAATATTATCTAAACAAGAATCAATTCTTGTGGGATTATATTGAAAGCTTACGAAAAAAGCACGAGAGGAGTGAAGAGACCAGCACCCAGTCATCCGCATGGCGATACGCCTAAAGAAATAAAAGATCTTATACAAGAAAATCAAAGACTCAGAAGAATATATAGGATGAACAAAAATGATCTAAAAAGAAGGAACCTCAACCGACATAGCCAAGTTCTGAAAAATGCCCTGAAAGATCTAAGAACAAGCAGATGGAACAAAAGGGTTCAAGAACTGAATACAATCGATCATTCTGCATGGAGAATGCAAAAAAGCCTACGAGGAGAAAAGACTAAAATTCCACCCCTACACGGAGAAAGGGGAATGGCTTATACCAATACTGATAAGGCAGATGCATTGGCGGACTCGATCGAACGAGAATCGAGAATAAATTACAGGATAGACGACGATAATGAAGATTTGGAAGAACTGGTTGAAGAAAATAATGAAGAAATGGATTAATTACCAGCGACTGCTGAAATAGACAAGCCAACATCGCCAAATGAAATCAGGGAAATAATTAGAAGTTTGAAGAAGAGGAAAGCTCCCGTAAGCGATAAAATAACGAATGTTATGTTAAAGAAATTACCTAGAAAAGGTATAGCCGCTCTAACAAATATCGCGAATGGAATTATGAGGACAGAACACTACCCAGAGAAATGGAAAACAGCAGAAGTCATAGTATTCAATAAACTATTCAAAGAGAAGAAGTTTCCACAAAACTACAGACCGATAAGTGTACTGTCGGCGTTAGGAAAAGTAGTAGAAAGAATTATCGCCACGAGGCTAAATGAGGAAACCGAAAATCTGGAACTAATACCACCAGAACAGTTCGGATTCTGAAGAGAGCATTCAACAGAACAACAATTATTAAGGCTCACAGAGTACATAACAGAGGGATTCCAAAATAAACAAGCTACAGGTCTTATTTTACTAGACGTCGCCAGAGCATTCGACAGAGTATGGCATGAAGGATTAATATATAATAATAATAATAATAATAATAATAATAATAATAATAATAATAATAATATTGTCAATAACTTGACATCAAAATAAAATCAATGAGGCAGCAGGCATCTTGGTACCAATGTGTCATAGATGTTATGAAAGGAAAAACTAAACCGAGCAAGAGAATGAGGGAGATGATTGAGGAGCTTCGTGCTATACATGGTACCGTTAACTTGCCCACAGTCCATCTACTGAGGCAGAAAGCTGTAGATAAAATAAGATCACTTGCAGCAGCACGAAAGAAATTGATAAGGAGAAAAAGATGGATCGAAGATAACAACACCTTCACCGCAGAACCATCGAAATTATTTCAACCTCAACAGCAAGAGGTGCAAAACCCACCATCACCTCAGGACGTCGAAGAGTTTTGGAAAAGCATGTACGAACAACCAGCAAAAACCAGGGATACTCCAGCACTTCCCAGATTCCAGCAGATGTGTGATCAAACCCTACAGCAGAACGACGAACTTTCTGAAATATCAGCCGAAGATATTAGACAAGCCCTTAAGAACAAGAATGATTTCACAGCACCCGGACCAGACGGTATTCAGAACTACTGGTGGAAGAGCTTTCCGGCTACACATAAACACCTGGCAAGATTATTCAGCGGAATGCTGATTCGCCGTGAGCCCACTCCTTCATGGTTGGTGGAGGGTAGGACAGTGCTGATACCAAAATCAGGGGACTTAGGGCAACCCAAGAACTATCGCCCAATCACTTGCCTCAATACACTGTACAAGATACTCACAAGTGTTATTCAAGATCGAATTCTGAGGGTTATTGGACCAGTGTGGGACAGTATCTACGAACAGAGGGGAGCAAAGAAAGGAGTGCAAGGATGCAAGGACAACTTGCTGATCGACAAGAGCGTATGCCTAGACGCCAGACATTACAAGCGCGACCTACATACATCATGGTTAGACTACGCGAAAGCATTTGACACCTCGCCGCACGACCTGATCATACGGCTATTAAAAATGCTTAAAGTCCACCCTAACATCATCCATGCGATAGAAAGCATCATTGCGTTGTGGAAAACGAAGTTTGCCATCCGAGCAGAGGGACGAACCGTTTATACGGGATGGGTGAGGTACAGAAGAGGAGTGTTCCAGGGAGATTCGCTAAGCCCGTTATTATTCTGCATAACACTCATGCCACTATCAATTGAGCTGAGGGCAAGCAAAATAGGATACAAGGCCGGTCCACCAGGCAGAAGGAACCGCCTGATCTCCCATCTTATGTACGTGGACGACTTGAAACTCTACGCTCCCTCCAGGACCGCACTACAGCAACTATTGAATATCGTTTCCGAGTACACCTCTGCAATGGGAATGTCATTTGGTTTGGACAAGTGTGCTGTTTTTCATCTCCGCAGGGGAAGGGTTGATGATCCAGGAGAAGATATCCAACTGGAAGGTGGAATGACTTTTCGACGTCTGGAAGACGGAGAAACTTATAAGTTTCTCGGGATGAAACAGAGGGGAGTACTGGAGACAACCCAGATAAAGGACGCCTTATCAGCCAGCTACAAGAAGAAGCTGAGAGACATCTGGAAATCACAGCTGTCAGGAAAGAACAAAATAACAGCTACAAATATGCTAGCCATCCCGACACTTACCTACTCTTTCGGGGTGGTAAACTGGACGGTGAACGAACTCCTCGATCTTGATAGGTCAACAAGAAAAACGATGAACATGAATCGTAGCCTTCACCCAAATAGCTCGATTCAGAGGATATACCTTCCCCGAAGCCAGGGGGGTAGAGGATTGCAATGTTTGGAATATCAACACCATCAACAAACATTGGAAACAGCAGTAAGGGTCCTAAGAAGTGAAGATCCGCTTCTGAAGTTTGTAGCTCAGCATGAACTCGCGAACCACGGAGCCTTCCTATTCCGAGCTGCACAGAGAGCCTTGGAGAAGCTCAGTATAACCGGCGTGTCGACCGATCCTGAGCGTGCTGGAGCACCGATCACTCAAGCGGACCAAAGAAGGCTAGCAAGACTGATCCGGAAGTCTCAGTCGAATACATTACTCGAACATCATATGAGTAAGAGCCTGCACTCCATATTTTTCAGGAGTTTAAAAGACCAAGATCTGTCGGAAGAATTGTCTTTCGCCTTTCTAAAGTCGGCTAGCCTTAAGTCAGAGACGGAGGGATTTGTGATGGCGTGTCAGGATGGAGTAATAAATACCAGATGGTATAAAAAGAACATCATGAAAATGGACACCCCAACAACGTGCAGAGCGTGCCATAGTCAACAAGAAACGATTATGCACATTCTTTCCGCTTGCAGAGTCCATGCTCCATCGGGGTATATAGAGAGACACAACGCGGCACTCCGAGTTCTCTACTTCCATCTGAGGGCGGCATATGAGATAGACAAAGAACCGGTGCTACCATATGTGCCTCTGGAGATTGAAGCGGTGGTCCAGAACGAGAAAGCTCGAATATACTGGAACTATCCTGTCTCAACAACACGGCAGATCAATGCAATAAAGCCAGACATACTTCTTTTGGACAAAGAGCTGAAGGAATTGTTCGTCGTGGAATTCTCATCCCCTGCAGAAAACAACATGGTGATGAAGGAAGAGCAAAAAAGGCAAAAATACAAAGATCTTGTTTTCGAGCTTGGAACTATGTACCCGGGTCATAAAGTCAGGATGGTTGTACTGATCATAGGATGTCTCGGAGGAATGAGAGCCAACTACGTGGAAGAATTGAAGATTATTCCGGCCTGCAGATCTTGGGCCGAGATACTAGCGCACAGAATGCAGAAGGCGGTGTTGCTTGGGTCACTGCATATCATCAGATCCCATGAACTCTAGATGCCACTTGCAGCTCATCTCTTTTGTTAAGGGACGCTGCAAGGGCCGGACGAAGAACTTCTCCGTCGAAAGTGTGAGGGGTTTTTAGTGAGTAGCCAAACAAGATCTCGGAGTCTCACACAACCTAGAGTGCGGACCCTCTGGGCGCCCATAAAGGGTTTTCCCCTCACACGAAGGGAAAAAAAAAAAAAAAAAAAAAAAAAAAAAAAAAAAAAAAAAAAATCAATCAATCAACTATTGAATATCGTTTCCGAGTACACCTCTGCAATGGGAATGTCATTTGGTTTGGACAAGTGTGGTGTTTTTCATCTCCGCAGGGGAAGGGTTGATGATCCAGGAGAAGATATCCAACTGGAAGATGGAATGACTTTTCGACGTCTGGAAGACGGAGAAACTTATAAGTTTCTCGGGATGAAACAGAGGGGAGTACTGGAGACAACCCAGATAAAGGACGCCTTATCAGCCAGCTACAAGAAGAAGCTGAGAGACATCTGGAAATCACAGCTGTCAGGAAAGAACAAAGTATCAGCTACAAATATGCTAGCCATCCCGACACTTACCTACTCTTTCGGGGTGGTAAACTGGACGGTGAACGAACTCCTCGATCTTGATAGGTCAACAAGAAAAACGATGAACATGAATCGTAGCCTTCACCCAAATAGCTCGATTCAGAGGATATACCTTCCCCGAAGCCAGGGGGGTAGAGGATTGCAATGTTTGGAATATCAACACCATCAACAAACATTGGAAACAGCAGTAAGGGTCCTAAGAAGTGAAGATCCGCTTCTGAAGTTTGTAGCTCAGCATGAACTCGCGAACCACGGAGCCTTCCTATTCCGAGCTGCACAGAGAGCCTTGGAGAAGCTCGGTATAACCGGCGTGTCGATCGATCCTGAGCGTGCTGGAGCACCGATCACTCAAGCGGACCAAAGAAGGCTAGCAAGACTGATCCGGAAGTCTCAGTCGAATACATTACTCGAACATCATATGAGTAAGAGCCTGCACTCCATATTTTTCAGGAGTTTAAAAGACCAAGATCTGTCGGAAGAATTGTCTTTCGCCTTTCTAAAGTCGGCTAGCCTTAAGTCAGAGACGGAGGGATTTGTGATGGCGTGTCAGGATGGAGTAATAAATACCAGATGGTATAAAAAGAACATCATGAAAATGGACACCCCAACAACGTGCAGAGCGTGCCATAGTCAACAAGAAACGATTATGCACATTCTTTCCGCCTGCAGAGTCCATGCTCCATCGGGGTATATAGAGAGACACAACGCGGCACTCCGAGTTCTCTACTTCCATCTGAGGGCGGCATATGAGATAGACAAAGAACCGGTGCTACCATATGTGCCTCTGGAGATTGAAGCGGTGGTCCAGAACGAGAAAGCTCGAATATACTGGAACTATCCTGTCTCAACAACACGGCAGATCAATGCAATAAAGCCAGACATACTTCTTTTGGACAAAGAGCTGAAGGAATTGTTCGTCGTGGAATTCTCATCCCCTGCAGAAAACAACATGGTGATGAAGGAAGAGCAAAAAAGGCAAAAATACAAAGATCTTGTTTTCGAGCTTGGAACTACGTACCCGGGTCATAAAGTCAGGATGGTTGTACTGATCATAGGATGTCTCGGAGGAATGAGAGCCAACTACGTGGAAGAATTGAAGATTATTCCGGCCTGCAGATCTTGGGCCGAGATACTAGCGCACAGAATGCAGAAGGCGGTGTTGCTTGGGTCACTGCATATCATCAGATCCCATGAACTCTAGATGCCACTTGCAGCTCATCTCTTTTGTTAAGGGACGCTGCAAGGGCCGGACGAAGAACTTCTCCGTGGAATGTGTGAGGGGTTTTTAGTGAGTAGCCAAACAAGATCTCGGAGTCTCACACTACCTAGAGTGCGGACCCTCTGGGTGCCCATAAAGGGTTTTCCCCTCACACGAAGGGAAAAAAAAAAAAAAAAAAAAAAAAAAAAATAATAATAATAATAATAATAAATCCACTTTATTTACCCAACAGGAATACTCCCAATTATAGGGTAACATATATAGGTACATTTACAAGAAATCAAAACGAGATAAATTATTCAAAAAATAATATCAGTTCTCAAAAATAACCAACAATTATTACTAACTAAACATGCTAATCCTGAGTGTATCCACACTTTTACACATGCGAAATACCGGTGCACGAACCAACAAGTTTGTACGAGGTGTTGGCAGACGAAAAACATTTGCAGACCTGGAGGCCAGCCTTGGAACGGCAATACACATTTTAGACAATAAATACGATGAGTCGATGTCACCCACCAGTAGCCTCTGGGCGAACCTAGCACATTGGTATCTATGTCTTTCGGCCAACGACGATATTCGCAAATCCCTCATTACGGAGGAAAGATCAGCTCCACGTTCAGGATATATACCTGTTTGCCGAAATAGGACATACTTAAAAAACCTTCTATGGATTCGATCGAGCTGACTCAAGTGACATTCATACATGGGAAACCAAATGATACTTCCATATTCCAGCCTACTGACAACCAGTGTGAAGTAAAGACTTCTTAACACTTCCAGATCGTTGAATTCCTTAGAGCACCTGAATACAAATCCCAGCATTTTATAAGCGGAGGCACAAAGTTCCTCAATATGGGGTATGAAGCTCATTTTAGCGTCAAACAAAATGCCGAGATCGCGCATTTGATCCACACGGACGAGGAAATGGTCACCAATGCAGTAATTGCCAACTAAGGGATTCATCCCTCTCGTGAAAGAGATCTGAAAGCACTTATCCAAATTCAATGTTAGCCCATTCCTCAAACACCAATCCCATACCAAATGCAACCTGGACTGAAGGAGCCTTAAATCATTCACACTACGAATCCTCAAGAACAGCTTCAAATCATCAGCATACGCCAAGGCCATGTCCCCCAGGGAATTCAATAGGTCGTTTATGAATACTAAAAATAATAATGGACCAAGATTAGACCCTTGAGGAACTCCAGCTCCTAAAACATATTCAAAAGAAACAAAACCATTATAAAACACATAATTGATTCTATCATTCAAGTACGAACTAATTAACTTCAAGTAGGCAGGGCAAAAACCGAATGAAGAAAGTTTATTCAACAGGATGGTATGATTAACAGAATCGAAAGCTCTTGAAAAATCGGTATAAATCACATCAACCTGGCCACCATCATCCAAAGACTCGACAACAAACTGTGTTAGAGTAGCCAAATTGGTGATTGTCGACCTGCCCCTCACAAAACCATGCTGACTTGCAGACAAATGGGGGCGAATACCGTAATATAAACTTCTATACAGTACTTCCTCATAGACTTTTGCGAAATTGGAGAGTATAGATATGGGTCTATAGTTTTTGACTTCAGACTTATCACCCCTCTTGAAGACAGGGACAACACGTGCTCTTTTCCACAAACTCGGAAAATTAGAGGTTTTCAAACTCTTCGCTATGATGAGGTGAATAGGTTTAGCAAGAGCAGCGCTGCACCTTCTAACAAAAAAAGCAGGGAGTTGGTCATCACCGGTTGTGTTCTTATCAGGAAACGTTTCCATAATAGATTGAACCTCTTCTGCATTGATCCTGGGCAAGACAAAGGGGGAGGACCGAACGAATTCAGGCAGACCATCACCAGATGATGCGACATTCATTCCTTCAACATTAGAAAAGTGTACTGCAAATGAATCAACTATGGCTTTGGGATCTCTGTAATTGCAATTTTCATCCTGCATCATCCCAGGAATTCTAGTAACGCCTCTCTTCCGATTTATAAATCGCCAAAATGATGACGGGTCCGACCTGATCTCACCCTGTACCCCAGCCAAATAGTCTTCGTAGTCAGAAGAAACCTGAGACTTCACCAATGCCCTCAAACGCTTGAAATCTTCATAGTATCTACTGTTTCCAGTCAGACGCCACTTGGAACGATAAAAATTCTTCAAATGAATGTTTCGTTTAGTACTTGCATTGAACCACACCGGATATCTCCTTATCGAACCAGCCCTCCTAACAGGAACATGTTCCCCAATAATAGAAAAAAGTTTGTCATAAAAATGATCCAAGGCAGAATTGACATCAGTGAATGTATCCAAAATGCTCCAATCATAGGAAGAAAGAGACAGAATCAACTCAGAAAAATTGGCTCTTCTGAAGTCAAAAGATGATGTTCTGGAAACCCCCGGAAAATCCAATTGACGCGAATATGAGGATTGTCTCAGATCAATGCTCAAAGCAGGGTGATAGGGGTCCTCAGAAACAAAAGGAACCTCACAGTGAGACACTGTCACATCAAGAGCACCACCGACCAGCACCAGATCCAACAGTCGTTCATCTTGGTTCGGCTCAGTATTAAGTTGAGATGTGCTGGATATTCGATCAATATATGCAAGTTGATCAGGAATTATCTCAAAAATGGAAGATTTTACGTAAAAGTGGGAGGAGAATGCTCCTCAACAAGAGATATAGAGGCTGGAGTACCCCAAGGATCAGTACTTGGGCCACTTCTGTACAACATATACATCCACGATATTCCGAAAAATCCAAGAACCATGCTAACGTTATATGCTGACGACACAGGCATAGCAACTCGACACCGAAACCCTGAAATAATAGAACGAATTCTACAAGAGTCGATTGACGAAACAAATGACTGGTGCATAAAGTGGAAAATCAAGCTCAATGGACAAAAGAGCCAAGCAATATTACTACAGAAGAGAAGACTGCGACTCACAACAAAACTGGATATTGACGGCGAAGAAATCGACTGGAAAAATGAAGCCAAATATTTAGGAATAACGCTTGACAAAGGAAGACAAAACGAAAGCAGCGATGAATAGACTCTATCCTCTGATAGGAAGAAGAAGCCACATGTCGAAAGAGACAAAATTGAAGATAATCAAAGCCGTTGCTAGGCCTCAACTGACCTATGGATCAGTTGCCTGGGGTTTCGCGGCAAAGAGCCATATCAAAAGAATTCAGGCCACTGAAAACAGGCTGCTACGATGTGCAATAGATGCACCTTGGTTTGTCAGGAATAGACAGATTTATAAGGACCTGAAATGGGAAACCATAACGGAATTCATGAACAGAAAAGCAGAGAAATTATTCGAAACAGCGAAAAACCATCCGAATCAAGAACTCAGGAGACTAGTGGACTACGACCCAGAGGAAGACAAAAGGAGAATGCGAATTTACCGAAGGAGACCAAGAGATCAATTAAAAAGAGATTAAAATAACAACAGAAACTTATTGAAAAATTCAATAAAGTGTTAATCCAATAGAGGATAAACACATAAATCCCAGCACGATTGTGTGCGAGAAGAAAACCGACCAAGAGATGAACGGTTTATAGGCAAATGCCCGGAACCAAAATTCAAGAAGCAGTAGGGTTTTTAGTGGGTCTCGAGCTCAGGAGAGTGAGAAACCCCACACTGTTCCCCCTCAGGAGATGAGGGTGGTTCGTCTGTCTTGCAGATTTTCCCCCTGCTAGACCAAAAAAAAAAAAAAAAAGCTCATCGGAGCAGAGTTGTTCTGGGAAATCATCAAGCCTAATAAAATTTCGTGCGGTAGGAACAAGCCATTATTACAGGACACGGTATTTGGTTGGATCGTCTCCGGTCGCGTTAGTAATAAAACAACGTTCGCAACACTTCATGTCACTTGAGCACAAATCAAGAGTTATGTAGAATACTGTCGAAGTTTTGGGAAACCGAAGAGTGCTCCGTTGTCAAGCCTTGGTCACGCGAAGAAATTGAATGCGAAAGAATCTTTGAACAAACCACTCGTAGAGACTCTCATTGGCGTTTCATAGTTACTCTTCCGCTAAAGCAACATCCTAGCTGTTTAGGCGAATCACGTAGTCAAGCACAGAAGTTGTTCCATAGTACCGAACGAAAACTAAGCAAAAACGAATCGCTTAAAATTCTCTATACAAATTTCCTCTCGGAGTACATAGACCTCAATCATATGAGTTTAGCTGAAGAGCAGATAAACGATAATGTATGCGAATATTTCATGCCGCATCACGGCATCTTACGGGAAAACAGCAAGACTACACGTTTAAGAGTAGTTTTCAATGCGTCATTTCCTACCAGTAACGGAATCTCTCTTAACAATATCCAGTATATCGGTCCAATCTTGCAAGAAGACTTGTTGTCAATCATCTTGAGATTTAGACAGCACAAGTACGTTGTTTCAGCAGATTGCGCTAAGATGTACCGACAAGTGCTCATCAAACCTAGTCAGCGAAACCTTCAAAAAATATTATGGCCTGATAGTCCAGACCAGCCGCTGAAATCATATACGCTAAACACGGTAACTTATGGTCAGGCATGTGCGAGTTACTAGTTACTACTAATTCGTTGCCTTTTCGAACTAGCAAAAGTGTGTCAAGACAGCAAAAGCCATACATTGCGGAAATCATTCGCCGAGATTTCTATGTAGACGATTTGCTTACAGGCCCTAATACTATTGAGCATGCGCAGAGCATTTGCGCTGAAGTTTCATCTGTTTTACTAAGCGGATGCTTTGAACTGAGAAAGTGGTATTCCAATGAACCGGAAGTTCTAGCTAATATAGATAACAAGGATTCGCCTTGCGGGATCATAGAGTTCGGTCCTGGGGAGAACGCGAAAACGTTAGGATTAACCTGGTCGTGTCTCAATGATGAGCTATTGTACACGTTAGAGAATCTCGATATCGGTAGTAGATGCACCAAGAGGCTCATTTTATCCGTTAATGCTAAAATATTCGACCCCTTGGGATTAGTCAGCCCGTCAATCATCATCACCAAAATTCTGATGCAAAGTTTATGGCTCGAGAAGTTAGGATGGGATGATGCGTTGCCCGGACATCTAGCCGATAGATGCTTCAGATTCTTAAACGATCTGCCGAATTTAGAGAAAATTTCAATATCACGACGAGTAGTTTGCGACAACCCTCAACGTATCGAGTTGCATGGATATTGCGATGCAAGCGAGCGTGCGTTCGGTGCATGCGTGTACGTAAGAAGTATCGACGTCGAGGGTGAGATACATGTCCATTTGTTGACTGCTAAAAGCAAGGTGGCACCTATTAAAACAATAAGTGTGCCATGTTTAGAGTTATGCGGCGCGCTAGTTCTTTCTCGATTAGTGGACAAAGTTAAAAAATCAATGACACTCAAGTTTGACGAATGCTTTTTATGGAGTGACTCACAAATCGTTCTTGCCTTGATAAGCGCGAGTCCCAGTTCGTTGAAAGTTTTCGTCACTAATAGAGTTGCAGAAATTCAGGGTTTAACTGCTAATTGCGAGTGGCGTTATGTACCTACGCGCGACAATCCCGCAGACTTAGTATCAAGAGGGCTCTATCCAAGCGAGTTGTAGGAATCACAACGATTAGAATATTCCTATCTGAGTTTCAACAGAAAGCATCCTATAGTTTTGGATTGCGCACATCATTTAACCAAACTGTTGTTTTCTTATGAGCATATACGCAACCTACACATGGGTCCTTATAGCTTGCTAGCCTTTATAAGGGAAGAGTTTTGGCCTATCGGCGGTAGAAATATGGCGCGCTCAATCGTGAGGAAATGCATACGGTGCGCCAGACATAGAGGAGAAACAGTTCAGCCCTTGATGGGAAATTTACCGCGAGAAAGAATCGTTCCATCTCCTCCATTTAGCTGCGTCGGTGTCGACTACGCAGGTCCCTTCATTATACGTCATGGTTTAAGTAGAGGTCGCGGCGGCAAATTGGAAAAGTGCTATATTGGATTATTTACCTGCTTTGCTACAAAGGCTGTGCATCTCGAATTAATTTCAAGTATTTCAACGGAATCTTTTATGCAATCCTTAAGAAGATTTATTTCCAGGCGTGGAAGGCCCAAAAAGACAACGGCAAAAATTTTGTAGGTGCTTTTCGTGAATTAGGCAAGTTTTTGTCTCAGAATAAAGATGAATTGATTTCTTCCTCTACTTGTGAGGGCATTGATTGGCAGTTTATCCCCCCATATTCCCCTCACATGGGCGGTCTTTGGGAATCAAATGTGCGATGCGTAAAGTCACACCTGAAACATGTTTTGTCCAATACACACCTTACTTTTGAGAAGTTTAGTACTGTTTTATGTCAGATTGAGGCTATTTTGAATTCTCGACCTCTTTGTCAACTCTCCCCTGATCCCAATGACCTCAGTTCCCTCACTCCGGCTCACTTCCTCTTTGGCATAACGCTGATAGCTGCACCAGAAGAAAATGTCACTGACACAAAGATGAACCGTCTTTCAAGATTCCAGTTAATGCAGAAGATCTGTCAGGATTTTTGGAGAAGATGGGAGCGAGACTATATCGTAGAACTTCAATCCAGACAAAAGTGGAAAAGCGAGCATGGTCAATTGCTCGAAAATCAAATGGTAGTAATCAAGGACGAGCAATCCCTACGAACTGAATGGCGTCTTGGACGAGTCATAGCATTACACAAAGGTCAAGATGGCGTAGCTCGAAGTGCCTCAATCCAAACAAGTACAGGAGTTCTAAAACGGAATTTCCAGAAGATTTGTCCTCTCCCCGTTGAGATTTGAAAGCTTGGGCTTTGCAAAGGGGGCGGCATGTTCGCGCCACAGCGCTACCGTGATGAGCTGGACTTGCCATCTACCGCATCATTTGTTAAACGATGCTGTCTTACAGCTATGGAACATCCAGGCGGAAGGAATCTCCCCTTTATTTTTAGTCTCTGTCATTCACGAACCGAGTCACTAGTCAGTGTTCACAGTCACTACACATTCATTCACTCACTCGATGTTAAAGAGCAGGTCCAGATTGTAAAAAAGCGTTCAGTTCGAAAAACAATAAAGTTACCCTTCAAGTGAAAAGAGTTGTTTTGTTTTTTATAATCGTCAAGTTAATAGAGTCCACGAACACAGGTCTATCAAGTTAGCCCGGAAGTTGTGGCATTTCGAAAAGAAAATTTTTCTAATGAAAATGCTAGCAAAGTGCTGGCGAATGCTGAAGAAAAAATGAAAAATCTCATATAGATTCGGAAAAATTGGAAATTGAATTTTCCGGGCCAACTTATGTGCTGCCCGGAAAACCCAGCATTTTTCATCGATATTTCGAAAATAGTAAATGCTAGCGAAATGCTGGCGAATGCTGACGAAAAAACTGAAAAATCTCATATAGATTTGGAAAAATTGAGGTTTGAATTTTCCGGGCCAACTTATGTGCAGCCCGGTAAACCCAGTATTTTTCATCGATATTTCGAAAATATTAAATGCTAGCAAAATGCTGGCGAATGCTGAAGAAAAAACTGAAAAATCTCATATAGATTTGGAAAAATTGAAGTTGGAATTTTTCGGGCCAACTTATGTTCAGCCCGGAAAACCCAGCATTTTTCATCGATATTTCGAAAATAGTAAATGCTAGCGAAATGCTGGCAAATGCCGAACAATTTATGAACGTACTGTGTAGTTCAAAACTAAAAACAAAATATTTATGAATAAAAATATATAATACAAACAAAAATGAATGATTTCGAAAAAAATGAGCAATAAAAATAGATATTCTCAGCAAGTATGTATCAGGAGGGTGGTTGACACTTTCGTATCCTCATGAACTTTCAGCTTTCTCGCTTAAATCATCGTATTTCTTTCACTTCCCTCGTAATCTTTTTGCAGAAAATGTCCTGTAGAATCCTGGTCGCCCTCAATTATTTCTATTATGCCTCTCAAATTGTAAGTTCTTTGAAAAAGAGAAATGGAACAATTTCCGACAATTTACAACATTGATATAATCCCTTTTCATCTGTCCATTCAATGCATAGAAAAAAATCATTGATGGTATATCCTACTTCTCTCGACATCCTCCTAAATTTATGGCAAAATATTTTTCTGTTCGAAAGGGAAGTTTGAACACTTTTTTTCGATATCATCCTAACCACCGACTGGTATAGAAGCTGTACGAATTATTTCTTCATAGTTACAAACATGACAAACAGAAAACCCTATCAGTTTTACACCAAGGTAAAAAATTGGTTATCATAAGATTTGTTAGCAGTTCTGTAAGGGTCGTGACACACGATATTACCTTCAAATTATTGGGTAAACTTTGTTCTTCTTGAACTGCTTTCATAAGTTCACATCTTAATTCATAAACTAGGGCAGTCATTTTTCCAGAAAAATTGGTGACAAAGGTAAATATTAAGATGGTAGTATAATAACACTGCTTGCTTGTACTCGAGCTTTTCAAATCGGAATATTTTTCATTCTTGCTGTCAATTCTACAGAAGAGAAGAGGGTTTCTTAAGTGATAACTGCGCCTTAAAGTAAAAATACCATATACTCGATATATTATGTCAGAAGTTTTCTAGTTTGCTCCTGATTTTTTTAATTATTTTTCAATGTATAATAACCGTACATCTACGGGAGATGATTCTCCAACGTTAGGGTCCTGTAGCGTTCCTCGAACACCTGGAGAACGGTCCTGTTCCAAAAGAATCTCCCGGTCAGAGAGTGGAATTATTAGAGTTATTATTATTATGTGAAAAGTGTGTGATATCCGGAAACCGTAGAAAATGTTATAAAAAAACACCTACCTAATTTCAGACCATTGCTGTGATTTCCGGACTTCTGACGCAGTTCGAAATTTCATTGTTCTCGTATATTGAATTCCGCCTCGATGCCTCTTAAAGTTCGTTTTCATTAAAAGTGAAGGATTCTTCTACGAAAAATTTCCTCCTTTTCAGCAGTGAAAAATCAAAAATGAAACTGGAATTTCAAAATATTGACTTGTGATGAATTCGATTTGTCCAACTTGATGATGTTATCATGAACAAAGTGGATGGCCAGTTCAGTAATAAGCAGAGTTTATATAATACATTTTGGTCGACATCGAAATGATTTTTTCGGAAAGAAACCACCCCTGTCGAAATATCAGCAAAATAGTTCTCTTGGTTTTTACTTTTTTCATGAGAATGCGAATAACTGATAAACTGTCGAGTTCACACAAGTTATGGGGCATATAATAATCCAAGGATAAATATATGTAGGTACATACCTATATTGAAGAATAAGAGAAAAATTCTTGGAAATATTTAAATCATCAGTATGAATATGTTACATTGGGAATATTATTAATAACAGTACTGAATGGATTTCTAACGACGACAACAGAAGGTTTTTGACGCAGAGATGATATTCTTCACAGGGAAATTGGGGAACAAGTTATGTACCTATGACTAATTATTTTTTCCTCAGTTATGATCAAGTCTTCGAATCAGTTTGCTAAAGGCTGTATTATTAACATTTTTTTGCTGCCCTGGTTTTTTTTTCAGACATAATTTCGAGATGAAAAGAGGATATAGTGAAAAAACTAGTGCATAGTGAAAAGGTGTGTGACAATCTACTATATTTAGAAATCATCATTGAATATACAATGG
Organism: Coccinella septempunctata; assembly: GCF_907165205.1. Classification (NCBI taxonomy): domain Eukaryota; kingdom Metazoa; phylum Arthropoda; class Insecta; order Coleoptera; family Coccinellidae; genus Coccinella; species Coccinella septempunctata. The sequence goes on along the minus strand of NC_058189.1, from coordinate 29,998,362 downwards.
AGGTATTTTGTGAGAAATTTTTATGTCAATGGAAAGAAAACCTTCAGTATTAAAAGCTTGTTCTGTGAACCAATCTGTCATCAGTGTCATCACTACACTATTCACGGGGAGACAGGGTTTTTTACGGAGGTTGTTCCCTAAGCTCTAGTATCATACGCCCAATTGTATGGTACCCTGTTACACTAACCTCTGTTAGAACTCATACATGAGGGGTTCGTTCAGAGCTGAAGTGAACCAAGTCCATTCAGCCTAATTTTGAGATGAATGGCTTTGAAGTTGTTTATCACCCATTAATTCAAATGTGACTTCTACAAATTTTAAAAGGTAGGAATGTAAGCACATGCTTACATAAGAATAATAATAAATAAAGAAGTCACTTTTGAATTAATGAGTGATAAACAACTCCTGAGCCATTCATCTCAAAATTAGGCTGAATGGACTTGGTTCACTTCAGCTCTGAACCCCTCACATATGCTATATTAATAATAATAATAATAATAATAAATAATAATAATAATAATAATAAATAATAATAATAATAATAAATGCAACTGATGCTGAAAATGGTGGAAGGATTCTCGGAAGACATCAAAATGAAGTTTGGACTAGAAAAATGTCGACTGCTTAACATAACGAGAGGGAAAATAGAAGATGGTACGTTCAAACTCAAGGAAGGTGCAGAAATTGAGGCATTAAAGGAAGGAGACACATACAAGTATCTTGGCATAAAACAGGCAAGAAAAATCAATCAGACCCAGATGAAGAAAGAATTAACGGAGGAGTTCACCCGAAGATTGAGGAGGATAATGAGAACTGGTCTTAACAGCAAGAATCTGATAAAAGCGATTAACACCTACGCTTGCTCGGCGCTGAGCTATTCATTTGGTATTATCTCTTGGACGACCACCGATTTAGCAGCTTTACAGAGAAAAATAAGGACGATGCTGACTAAACACAATAAACATCACCCCAAAAGCTCAATAGAACGGACAGAGCTGCCACGACATCTTGGGGGTAGAGGAATTGTTGATTTGTCCAACCGTATGTCCCAGGAAATTGAAGGACTTCGAAAATATTTCTTGAGCAAGGCAGCTTCGTCAGAACTCCATCGAGTAGTTTGTGTTGCTGATAGTTCTAAACCATTAAAGCTACAACAGGATCACTTGGAAACCGTCGAACACTCTGCAGAAAGTAAAATGCAGAAACTGATTGGCAAACCTTTACATGGGAGGCACCAGAACGAGGTCAACCATGATTACGTCGACATATCTGCGTCGAACTACTGGTTGACTTCCGGAAGGTTGTTTCCAGAGACAGAGGGCTTCATGCTCGCCATCCATAGATTCATAGACGTGGCAATTCCAAATAATACCAATCTTCTAGATAGGCACACTGAAAAAATTTCAAAATACCGAGATCTCGAGGAACAAACCAGAAGACAGTGGAAGCTGAAAGATATCAAGACCATCCCTATTGTCATTTCATCTACAGGCCTGATACCGAAGAAACTACTAGAGAACTTGAGGAAACTTCAGTTGGACGAAAATATCTATAGAGTCATGCAGAAAGCGGTACTGCTCGGAACGGCGAGAACTGTACGCAAGTACATGGGGAATGCAGAGGAACACCGTCTGCTCCGACAGGAAGTGCGGGTGGAGCAGGAATCCAACCTACAGCAGGGAGGCGAGGAGCGACCCGGACCCGACCACCACCACGAGCCCGAAAACCTGGAAAGGGCTCCAACAGAGCTTAATCCTTTTGATATCTGAGATATCTGGGATAAGTGAATTTTCCTCTGGAGAGGAGTGTGAAAGCCGCAAGGCTAAAGTCATAATAATAAGGATCAGGTGATTCCAACAAGTAATTACATGAAATATATCGCCAAGGATGCCTCAGTGGCGGACAATAGCTGTCGTTATGGCTGTGCGACACATGAAACTATCCAGCACATCCCCGGGGATATCAGAAGTTCGCAGGCATGGAGTACAAAAATAGACATGATGCTGTTGCCAAGATTCTTCACCGAGAATTGGCACTAAAACACCAACTTCTAAGTTCGAAAAAGGTTCCTTATTACAATTACCATCCGGATGCTGTGTTGGAAAATGAACATCACAAGCTCTACTGGGATCGCACGGTTCTCACAGACCGAAAAATAACCCACAATAGACCAGACCTCATATTGCTCAATAAGGATGAGGACAGAGCATTATTCATCGATGTGGCCATACCAAATAATAACAATCTTCTAGATAGGCAAACTGAAAAAAATTCAAAATACAGAGATCTCGAGGAACAAACCAGAAGACAGGGGAAGCTGAAAGATATCAAGACCATTCCTATTGTAATTTCATCTACAGGCCTGATACCGAAAAAACTACTGGAGAACTTGAGGAAACTTCAGTTGGACGAAATATCTATAGAGTCATGCAGAAGGCGGTACTGCTCGGAACGGCGAGAACTGTACGCAAGTACATGGGGAATGCAGAGGAACACCATCTGCGCCGACAGGAAGTACGGGTGGAGCAGGAATCCAACCTACAGCAGGGAGGTGAGGAGCGACCCGGACCCGACCACCACCACGAGCCCGAAAACCTGGAAAGGGCTCCAACAGAGCTTAATCCTTTTGATATCTGAGATATCTGGGATAAGTGAATTTTCCTCTGGAGAGGAGTGTGAAAGCCGCAAGGCTAAAGTCATATAATAACGTTTATTGATCCTTTGAGACAATAATGTATAGGACAAGTCATAAGGTGGAAAATAGAAATTACATTAGCTAAGCAATATGACATCATTAAGGTATTCATTTACTGTACAATAACATTTGTTCAGCATTAAGTTCTTAAAAGTTTTTCTAAAATTTCTGGAATCGAGAGACTTTATAATCATTTGCCTTACAGTGTTCGAACTGTGAGGCAAATGATTATAAAGTCTTATACATTGATAGGAAGGAGACATCTCAAACTTAGTTGTTTTATGCTTAGGGACAAATAGAGTTCTTTCACTTCTGGTACCATAGTTATGAAAACTAGACAACCGAACAATATTTTCTTCATTTTCTTTCACGTGCAGAAGACATTTGAAAATAGAAATGGAAGGTAAGGTTAGTATTCTATGCTCTGTAAATATGGGTCTACAGGATATTGTTCGATGATTAAAAATGTCATATTTTGGAGTTAACATCAATAGCGGAAGAATGAATGAAACATTTCGTTTAGTCACGGCCAACTAATAACTAAAGGAGGGATTGTCTTACTGCAGGAAGAATAAAGCTTTTCATCAAATTGGTTTTTTTCGAACAACGTGCCCTGACCAATTTAATCACCCATTTTTCTAGTGGTACTGAAATGAAAATTGCTGATTTTTACGTGGTGCACATAAGGGGGCCAAGAAAATTCAATTTCCAATTTTTCAGTTTTCTCTTCAGCATTTGACAGCACTTTTTTTCTTCGCAAGCATTTCATTTTTTCTAAATATCGATGGAAAAAGCTAGCTTTTCTGGCCAACATATAAGTTGGACCGAAAAATTCAATGTCCATTTTTCACAAATCTATATGAGATTTTTCAGTTTTTTCTTCAGCATTCGCCAGTATTTCGCTAGCATTAGTATTTTCGAAATATCGATGTAAAATGCTGGGTTTTCTGAAAAATTCAAACTTCAATTGTTCCAGATCTATATGAGTTTTTTCAGTTTTTTCTTCAGCATTCGCCAGCATTTCGCTAGCATTTAATATTTTCGAAATATCGATGAAAAATGCTGGGTTTTCCGGGCTGCACATAAGTTGGCCCGGAAAATTCAAACCTCAATTTTTCCAAATCTATATGCGATTTTTCAGTTTTTTTCTTCAGTATTCGCCAGCATTTCGCTAGCATTTAATATTTTCGGAATATCGATGAAAAATGCTGGGTTTCCGAGCTGCACATAAGTTGGCCCGAAAATTTCAAACTTCAATTTTTCCAAATCTATATGAGATTTTTCAGTTTTTTCGTCAGCATTCGCCAGCATTTCGCTAGCATTTAATATTTTCGAAATATCGATGAAAAATGCTGGGTTTTCCGGGCTGCAGTTGGCCCAGAAAATTCAAACCCCAATTTTTCCAAATCTATTTGTGATTTTTCAGTTTTTTCTTCAGCATTTGCCAGCATTTCGCTAGCATTTACTATTTTCGAAATATCGATGAAAAATGCTGGGTTTTTCGGGCTGCACATAAGTTGGCCCGTAAAATTCAATTTCCAATTTTTCCAAATCTATATGAGATTTTTCAGTTTTTTCTTCAGCATTCGCCAGCACTTTGCTAGCATTTTCATTGGAAAAATTTTCTTTTCGAAATGCCACAACTTCCGGGCTAACTTGATAGACCTCACGAACACCCAACAATTATGTACTTTTCGAATCAGTTTGTTTCCGTAAATTTTGTTGAATGGTTACTTCAATTCATGCAATGAAAAATACCAGAAAATATTATACAGGGATTCTAAAAAAAAAAAATTGAAATTCATGTTCTGAAGGAAATGTTTTTTTGTGCTGAATTCTGAATCTGACGTGGTATAAAAAAAGACACTAGACCTTTTCTGCATATTACGTTGAAAAGTTGCCTATTTTGTGAGGATTCCGAAAAGGTAAAATACAGGTAATAACCTTCTTCACGAAAAAAAAAATTTGAATGTTTATCGAAAGTGGAGCATTTCTGTGAAAACCTGATTTTTTCACCTTTTCCATAAATACTTTCATTTTGCACTTCCTGCTGAAAATAATCAATCAACAAATCAATAAAATGTTTTTAAGATGCTAATTCACTGACTGAGTTTTTTTTATTTCTTTTTCTTTGCCTGAAGAACTCTCGAACATCGATATGATGTTCGAGATTCAATGATTCACCAGACTTAAACCCTCTGGATTTTTTTACTGGGGTTTTTTAGTAAATGAAATTTATTCGAATCCTATAAGAGATGAAGCACAACTTAGGTACCGCATTCGTATTTCAGCAGCTAAAATAGCGGGGAGACGTTTGTATGGTTTGAAAAGGTCATTTCTCAATAGATGCAGGGCATGTATTAGCAAAGGGGGTGGTCATTTTGAGCATTTGCTCTAATAAGAATCCTGAATTTTAAATATTGATATTTTTATAAAGTTTCTCCACGATAGATTTGTTGATGTTGAAGGTCCTGTGCGTTATTACATTATATCATTGCAAAGAATGCATTATTTCATTTTATAAGTAATTTAGGGACTAACTGACATTTTTCAAGAGAATTATTCAATATGTTACAGCAGAATCTGCAAAATGAAAGAATTTGTGGAAAAGGCGACAAAATCAGTTTTTCATAGAAATGCTCCATTTTCGATAAACATTCAAATATCTTTTTTCGTGAAGAAGGTTATAACCTGTATTTTACCTTTTCGGAATCCTCATTAAATGGGCCACTTTTCAGCGTAATATGCAGAAAAGGTCTAGTGTCTTTTTTTATACCACGTCAGATAGAATTCAGCACAAAAAAACACTGCCTTTAGAACATGAATTTTATTTTTTTTTTCAGAATCCCTATATAATATTTTGTGGTATTTTTCATTGCATGAATTGAAGTAATCATTCAACAAAATTTACGGAAAAAAAAAACTGATTCGAAAAGTATTCATTTGTAGCTTCCGCAAGAGAGAAAGCATTTTAAGTGAAAAAATTCAACATTTTCATAAAACATCAAATATTTCGAAAACTGTGAGACTTTCATATGAACAAATTTTTCACATCAGGTAGAGCACATTCTGATCTACTTTCCGTTTTCGTTTGACGTGGTCTTTACGGGACACCATGTATAGTGGGTAAATGACACCGGGAGAATCACTTTTGCCTTATGACTTATACCCCGTTTTCGACGCATATCAAATTAATCGTAAAAATGGACGTCAGTCACGTTTATATTGGTGGATTCTGCGTTAGTCAGGCTTCCAAAGTCAAGGGCAGTGACCAGCTGGGAACAATGTTAGTATTAAGATAAGATCAGATATGAATGAACTCAGCATTATTAACGTTTTTGAATGCTGTGCAGTGCAGATATTCGCATTATACTGATTACTGTGTACGCATTATACTGATACGGTGTACAGGCCAAACTCAACCATGCTCAATTTCGATATCTTCCTTGAGAAACTATCACAAGGACTCCTTATCTGTCTTAAAGAGAGGGCTAAAGTTATATTGCTGGGGGATTTCAACGTGAACATTCTTGTTAGTTCAACCAAAACTAAACTTTTCTTGACACTATTAGAAAGTTTCAACTTAAAACCAACCTTAGCTACACGAATTGGTATGTCCTCTGCAATTTGTCTGGATAACATTGTTACAAATAAATGCATCTGAATCAATTTGTTTATTGTTACAGATATTTATTTAATTACTTTTATTTATTTATTTAATTACACCAATCTACAGTCTAGACCAATTACAGATTGGGAATAAACAAAATTACAAAATAAAAACTCATAAAAGTATATATACATACAAATGCAAACCTAAATTAACTAAAAAATTACGACCCCAACACAGCCCTCCGTATATTCAATTGAGTACAGTTGAAAACATCCAAAACATACTGGAAATTGCTAAAATCATGACATATTCTAAACATTGGCGAAAACCGAAGCACGTTAGTACGTGGAAAAGGAAGATAGAACGCGGATACATTTCGAACAGGTAGTCTAGGGACGTGCAAATCTACTGAGCCTAGTAAGTAAGGGCAATCAATTTTGGAACTCAAGAGTTTATTAAGGAAAAGAATTCCCAAATAAGTCCTACGCTCCTCTAAAGAGTTAACATTAAACCTGCTCAATAAATACCCACCTTGTATTCCACGACACGGATACACGCCATCTATTTTGAAGCTCACGTATTTCAGAAATCGCCTCTGTATTTTCTCTAAGCTTTCAATATGAATCTTATAACCGGGATTCCATACAACACACCCATATTCTAGCTTTGACCTCACGAGCGCCGTAAAAAGAAGGAAGAGGGAGCCAGTCTCTGACAAATCCCTGGAATTCCTTATTATAAACCCGAGAGTCCTGAGACCATCGGAAACAGTTGCCCTCACATGGGGTACAAAAGTCAACCTCTGATCGAATAAGACTCCCAGATCTCTGTATTCAGTCACCCTTCCCAAAACACTTCCCTCAATGTTGTATTGAAAAATGACAACGGACTTACTGCGACTGAAGGACATCACATTACATTTTTTTATATTTAATGATAGTCGATTTCTCCGGCACCAATCATTCAGATTATCGATTTCACCCTGAAGGTCCCAGCAATCCTGGATAGACTCGACTCGACGATACAATTTGCAGTCATCTACATACAAGAGCAACAGACAGAGCAGGTGCAAACTCAAATCGTTCATAAACAGCATGAATAACAGAGGACCCAAAATGGAACCCTGTGGAACACCTGACGTTGCGGAGAACTCATATGACCTGATTCCAAAATATTGAACGAACAGTTTTCTGTCAGCAAGATACGATTCCAGGAAAGAGATTATATCCATTTTCAAGCCAAACGAAGACAACTTTGTAAGAACTACTCCATGGTCAAGCCTATCAAATGCCTTGGAGAAGTCAGTGTATATAACATCGACTTGAGAACATTCATCCAAAGCAGCAGACACATACTGGGTGAAACAAGTCAGGTTCGTTACAGTAGACCGGCCCCTAATGAAACCGTGCTGACCATCATTAATTTGGCATTTTACATGTGCGTAAATTATATCGTATAAGACCCTCTCAAAAACTTTACTAAAATTGCTCAGAATAACGATAGGTCTATAATTTTCGATGTCTTCTCTACTGCCCCTCTTGAAAACAGGGCACACTTTACCCTCCTTCCAAATGCTTGGGAAACATCGTTTCGAAAGTGACAGCCTAAAAAGCGTAGTCAAAGGCTTAGCGAAAATGATGGCACAGTCTCTCAATAAAAAAGACGGGACCTCATCCGGGCCAGCAGTCATACTACCCTTGCACTCCCTCAAACACGACAACACACACTCCTCACTTATATCGGGAACAGATAGAGTCAGCCCAAAGCAGTCTTGGCCGCAATGGTCCCGCAGTGGTGCAGAAGATTCCACAAAAGCAGCCTCGAAGAAAGCAGCAAAGGCATTGGCGATGTCCTGAGGATCAGACAAAGTGGATCCATTAAACTTCATTGACCCCGGAGTGGAGGAACCACCTCGAATCCTTTTTAAGTAGCCCCAAAATTTTGATGGATCCCTAGACAACTCTTCCTCGGCTTCCCGACAGAAACCGGTCCGGGCTATCGAGATTGCACTCTTTAGTTCTCTGCGAAGCTCCTCAAATTCCACAAGAAATGATGTACAACCTGTTGACTTATAGGCTCGACGACAACTGTCCTTGGCTTTCAACTTAAAAATTATATCCCCATTGAACCAAGGCGGGTACCGGGATCTCCTACCAGATGTTTTAGGTACATAAGCATTAAAAATACCGTTGAGATTTTCATAAAATCCTGCACACGCTAAATCGACATCATCATACTCAGTCAAGAAATCCCAGTTGGTGTTCAATAGACAATCATAGAGCAACGAGAGGTTAGCTCGTCTGAAATTGAAACTCTGAGGAACACCTTTCCTCAACTTACTTTTAGGATGTCTGAATGACAGGGTCAGATAAAACTCCAGAGGTGGATGATGTGAATCAACCGGTACGAGAGAGTAGTTCGACCCACTCACGACCATCTGACGACGACAACAGACAAGGTCCAAAATCCTTCCATTCTCATTAACAACATTATTGACCTGATGTAAGTCCATATAGTCTAATAATCCCTGGAGTGCCTCCAATCTGCCAGTAGTATGTGAAGAAGACAATTGATAATCCCTATATTCAGTAATATTAAAATCCCCCAGAATAATGATATCGCAATCCTTGAGAAGCAGATATGGCAAACCAGAAATAGCCTCGAAGAGACCCTCATATTGTTCAAGTTTCGAACTGGGAGGTATATAAATGGTAAAAATATACAAACAAGCGCCCCTTATTACTACCTTCAAACCAACTATATCAATGCTATGAAAGACCTCGGTAATGCAGCCAAGATCAAGGCAGGTAACCATCAGGTCAGAACGCACTGCAATTAAAACTCCACCACCCCTCGACGCCGACGTGAGGTCAAAGCTGCGATCCTTTCTATACAATATATATTGATCACTACAGATTTCGGAGTTTGAAATATCAGAAGAGAGCCAGGTCTCTGTTAAACAAATAATGTCGTAGTCAAATTGTGAAATGCTGTTATAAATAGTATTCAATTTCGACCTTAAGCCTCTAACATTTTGGTAGAAAAAACATATGTCACCTGACTGAGATGCAAGAAAGTCCCTAGAAGGTCCATCAGGCAATGATTGCTATTCACCAGCAAAAATGGAAGATTTCAGATGGTTCAGTTTTTTTAAGTAAATAGGACACTCTCTAGCATCCCAAACAGCATGATCGAACTTTTTTAACTTAGCATTAAAACAATTTATACATTTCAAAACAGTGCTTGTACAAACGTTCAAGGAATGATCACCGGCACACTTTGGGCAGATAGTTGTCTTAGAACATTTTGATTGACCATGATTAAAGCCACTACAATTGTAACAAATCATCAAATCAGTTGCATCATAAACGGAGCAAACATCAAAATTCACGAAAAGTTTGCCTCGTTTCAAAACCATAGAATGTGTATCAACATCCATCTCTATAACAGCCTGATAAATTTCGGAATTTCTATGTGTTGCCCAAGTTTTTAAAACCTTAAGATGACATGTATCAGAAATAATATTGTTTTGACCTCTCAAAAACTTCACAATATCCTCGGCCTTATAATTATCGTCAAGACCAACAACCTTCACTTTAGGAAAAATTTTCTTCACATCTGACGCCCGATAATCAGGAGAAAGTTTCTCCTGAACAATCCTCTTAATGTTATTAGCACCCTCAGAATCGTTACAGCTGATAAACAGGCCACCATCCTTGATTTGCTTGACCTGTGAGACCTTCAGACCAAGTTCTACAGGATCTATATTTCTCATTATGTCGCGCTTCGTTCTGGAATTCGCTTGACTGGTGTCCTTGGGTTTGATGACAACCATAGATTTGGACTTGACAGCGTTCGAATAACTAGAAGGTTCAGCAGCCGGAGGAGCAATACAAATTTTCGAGAATACCTCATCAGCCTGATTAGTGATCCCAAGCAAAAATTCGTCGAACATTTCCTTGAATCCACCGAGCATTTGGTTCAGCTTGGAATCAAAAGATGCCTTGATATATTCTTCATATTTATTGCGTACTTTATAACAACATGGGCAATACCAACAAAACCCGGGTGTTTTCAAACAATGAAGATTATCAGAGGGAATTCCCACACATGCGGCCTGATAAGATTTTCCGCACGTGCCAGCGCATATGACGCTGGGCGATTTACGACGATCGAAAACTTCATTACAATGCCCACAAACAGACATTGTTTATTAGGGATTTCCCAGTGTCACACAGAAAATAAATATACGATATCGTACCTTGCAGTCCACTGAATAAGCTGTGCAAGTTTTAAAACATTCTGTTCGGGAACTAACACGGAAATCAACACAAAACTACGAGATCACCAATACACGTGCAATTTTCCATGCAAATAACTGGATAAATGATGATATTGCGGGTAATTCAGTGGTTGTGGAGGAACATATATCTGATCATGCGGCGCAAATAATGTTTTCATTTTCTATTAATGAGGAAATCAATAGAAGGAAAACGGTTAGACAAACTGCAATCATTGATGAAGAATCTGTAGATAGATTTTTAGTTAAACTTACGGCCGTTTTCAATAGACCTATCTATCCATCGTTTCACTTACTGACGATTGGTAACCATTCTAAAATATATCTACAGATAAAACATCGAAACGAAATCACATGCATTTCCTATCTTCAGTAACTGAAACAATGGATAGATAGGATTATTGAAAACGGCCGTTATTGAACATAATTGGGAGGATATCCTTGGTCACCCTGACAATCAAGTTAACTTAATGTGGAACCAAATGTTTCATGCATACTATCCTATTTTCAACAACTGTTTCCCACTGAAAAACATTACAACTAATACCAGGGTAAAGCATCATTCCGGTTCCATTCAATGTCAGAAAAAAATATCAGACTACCTTTTTGTCACATCTAGATTCAAACCGGAACACGTACATTTATATAAGAATGCTAAATACAAATATGATTTACTTTTGAAAAAGGAAAAACAGATACAAATTGAAAAACAAATTAAAAAATCTGAAAATAAGTCTAGAGCAGTATGGAGCATAATTAATAAATCTCTGGGGAAGAAAATTGATCGTTCCTTATCGTTTGAACATCCAGATCCGAGTAACATGGTCAATGATTTTAATGATTATTTTTATAGTGTTGCGGAAAACTTGCCGAAGTCATCACAGTCAACAAATAGTGATCTAAATCACATTACACGCGTACACAACTCCTTCTTTGCATTTGAAGTTGATAAAGATGTAATTATAAAAACGGGTTGGGATGGCATACCTATAAGAATTATTAAAAAGAGTATAATGATCATAGCAACACCGTTGAAGCATATAATTAACTGCGCCTCGAAAGAGGGAATATTTCCGGTTTCCCTCAAAATTGCTGTAATGAAAACGATCCTTAAAAAGGGAGATTGTAACGATCCCTATAGCTTCAGAACAATCAGCCTTCTGACGGCGTTCTCTAAAATCTTCGAGAAATTAATAGCGACTCGATTAATCAATTTTTTCAGGAAATTTCGAGTGTTTTCATCTTCACAACATAGGTACCGGCAGTCGAGGAGTACCGAAACGGCAATGATATCAGTCAATCATCGAAGCTTTGGAAAAGAATAAACCGGGAGTGGGTCTTTGCCTGGACTTGTCCAGGTGACTTATCATTTTTCATAATCTTTATCGCTCTTATGATTTCCGACATTGAGATTTCTTCATCGAGCGATGTCATCGGACTATACGCGGGGAGCAGGTCTAAAATGGATAAATCCGAGTCGTTATTTTGATTCAAGACTTGCGAGTAATGCTCCTTCCATCTTTCGAGAATTTTTCTATCAGTTAGTATAGCTCCATGAGCATGTCTTATAGGAAAGTTAGCTAGATGATATCAATGTATTGATGTCATCATCTAGCCTAAAAACAACGTCTCTTACTGCGGACTCTGTCCTAGAACGCTTCAAAAACTGGTGTAAGAATAATCATCTTCTCCTCAATTTGTCAAAAACCGAAGGTATTGTCTTCAGCTGTGATCGCACCAGAATGATTTTGCCAGAACATATTAACAATCAGATAGAAGTTTCATAAACGGTAAGATTCGTAGGAATCCAAATTGAAAAACACATGAAATGGACTTTTCACATTGAATTTTTAACGAAACGCCTTTATTCGCTCATATACACAATTGAGTTTTTGAAAAAGCAAGTAGGTCTAGCAATCCTCAAAGAAGTTTACTTTTCTAATTTCCAGACATTAATGTCATACGGTATTATTTTCTGGGATGGTTCAGCGCATGGAGAAGCGGTTTTTGTGCGACAAAAAATGGCACTTAGAGCGATGCTTGGTTTGAAGTATAGGGACAGTTGCAGGGGACTTTTCAAAGAGCATGGGATTTTAACCTTTCACGGTTTATACATATATAAGATTCTATGCTTTTTACATGTCCATCACGAACTTGTCGAGCAGTATGAGGGCACAAATTCAACAAGACGGAATGATCAATATCTTTATCCGAGACACACTTTAACTCTCACAGAAAAAGCACCATTATACATGGGTTTTAGATTACTCAATGCACTCCCCAAAATATTGCATGAATGCAGTGCAAAGGTTTATAAGCTTGAAGTGCATAAGGTGTTAATGGCCTGTGAAGCGTACTCTCTTCAAGAGTTTTATGCATTCTGTAAGACACTGTGAGCCCTTTTTTTTGACCTTTTCAATTTTGTGTTTTACTTGTGCAATGACTATTTGAGTTGAATAAAATATTATTTTCAATATGTGTCCCAGAATGAATGGATTATCCTGAAGTACTTCATAGAAGAGCTACTGAGCACGAAAAAATATTAAAAAATATCTATCACCGTGGAAATTTTTTTTCCATAATAACAATTTTTTCTACATGTTATTTTACGTTTCCGTATACAACATAAATAAAAGGCTGTGACTAGAGTCCCGACCTTGGATCTGTGTTCAGTCCCGACTGACGAAATCAAATGACTCAATAACCATACAAGTCTCTTGGCCTTACTCGAGATCCTTGTCCAGTCCCGACATTGTTTTGAGGTTCGCTCAACTTCGCATTCGGTGGCCGGTCACCCTTAGAGCTAGCTCTAGGGCTGTCAAAAAGAAATATAAATTTTTCTGAGTAAATCTGATTGATTTCTCTATCAATTCTAGGGCTGTCAAAAAGAAATATAAATTTTTCTGAGTAAATCTGATTGATTTCTCTATCAATTCTATTGGCCAGCCGTTTTACACATATTTTTACAAATATGAGCAGCATGCTTTCCATCGTCTACAAAATAGTGGTGGTTCATTTTAATCGTTAGAGCTGGGGCTCTACTTAGAACATTAATACATGGAATGGTTATCGACGTGCTATGAATGTATTTGTTGTGGTACAAACATTCGATGCTTCTCTGTCCAGTGCTACACTAAGGCAGTGGCGTAAAATAAATATAGTCCATTCAAGAATGATTGACATCCCAGTAGGTTTTGAAAGTCCAGACGCAGCTTAATGTCTGGTCATAAAAGAGCTTCAATAATTTCAGTAGTTTCAAGCACAAAACTGGAATGAATAAATATAACGTAGAAAAGCATTTGAAAAGAAGAAATATTCAAATTCATATCATATTAATCTGCATTCAGAATTGATAGAATAATTTTTTCAATTTTTACGAATGAATTACCTAAGCACATAAACAGCAGTACGAAATTCAAGTTATCTTCGGTCAGTGGCTCAGTGCATAGATTCACTTATAGAAGATCACTGTTCATCCATAATAACAACCTGAATTCCGCAAAACAAAATCGTAACTTATGGGCTATTACCAACTTAAATTCGATTTGTTATAGCCACCTGAGAGATCAATTGAATGGACTATAAAGGCGGAAACACATTATTAACACGCGACGCGGGCTGACGCGTAAATTGTACGCGCGTGGCGTGGCGTCGGGTGTTCATAGTATGATTCTGATCTATAGAAAGCAATACATTTGATTCGACTCAACACGCGTCACGTTTCATCAGCTCGCGTCGCGTGTTAATAATGTGTTTCCGCCTTTAATCTATATAGATTCTACCTGTTTGTACGGAAAATTGACTTGACAATGATGTCAGATTGAATGATCTCAATTGTGACTGGCTACACTAAGCAACTTTCTCGCTCCAGTCTTTGGACAACAATAAATGTTTATTTTCCATTCCTTGTATCTATGTTCCAAGGGGCTCTAGGGCTTTCAGTATGAAAAAAAATTATCTTAGAATATTTATTCATTCCTCTATTTAGTCTATCCATCAATTTCTCTGAGCGTTTATTTCGAACTGATATGTCTCCTGGAGTAGAAATCCGTGAAATATTCTGAATGAAAAAAAACGTTGTATGAAATTATAGATTATAAACCCTAATTCATAATCCTTAGTAAGAAGTCACTCCATCCCTCCTTTCATATAGCTTATTATTCGCTTCGGCATTCTATTCTAAATAAGGGAAAAAATTAACAGACTGCAGCGTTAATATCAGACATTAATATCATACGGTATTGACCGTGGTGGAATAGTCGTTCTTGAAACTCGACGGCCGATGGTAAACATCACTACAGTGTATATATCGAGTTTATTTGATTGATTTATTTTCGCTTATGACTTTTTTTATTGATTTGGAGGTAAAAGATGGATCCACCCAAAAAATAGATCGCTGGCTTACTAGTCGTGGTTTAAAACTCATTTTGTGAAAATCGTATAATCTGTTCAAAGTTTGAAATAAGTTTAAAATATGAGGGGATCAGAGCTGAAGTGAACCAAGTCCATTCAGCCTAGTTTTGAGATGAATTACTTAGAAGTTGTTTATCACCAATTAATTCAAAAGTGACTTCTTTAGATTTTAAATGTTTAGAATGTAAGCATATTCCCCGGCATATTCTCACATAAGAATAATAATAAATAAAGAAGTCACTTTTGAATAAGTGGTGATGAACAACTTCTAAGCCATTCATCTCAGAACTAGGCTGAATGGACTTGGTCCACTTCAGCTCTGACCCCCCCCGCATATATCAGTTTACTCGTGCTAAAATATTCTTCATGGTGTCGTTCTTCCAACCTCAAAATTTCATCATAAAATTCGATGAATACGGCTCTAGCGCACCCGTATCTATTTCTGAATAGAATTTGACTTTTCACTACGAACATATAAATTATAAATGATCGCATTCGCAATGGAATTATCATACAATCAAGTGTATTGTAACAACTACAACAGTATCTATGCGTTGAAAAAGATATTCTCATTGGAAATTTGTTTATAGTCTGCAGTGCCATCGTAGAAGATACCTCCGATTCAAGAGATGGATCATCAGAACTCATCTGTGACCAACTGAAATTCATTATTTCTAACATTTCGCGTCTAGTAGATTCAGATCAATCTTCAGAGCAGGGTTGACCCACAGAAAATTTTTTTTTCTTCATACAACTCCAAACAAAATCTAGTAAGAAATCATAATCGAATGGAAAAAAAAAGTTATAGATGTCTTCATATAATAAGTGTTTAGGTGTCCCAGACACAGGAGCTTTCTTCAATAATTCAACACGAAAGAATATTGCTATTGTAGGTTCGAATTTCGGACAGTCCAAGAATTATTCTAGAACTGCGCAGAACTATTGCGCCCTAGTATAGAATCCTCTGCGCAGTTCTAGAACCATTCTCTGACTGTCCGAAATTCGAACCCGAATACAGCTGCAACTTCGTTCGGTTCGGTGAATTTAAACTATGTTGAATGGTGACTATTATTATAGCGTAGATTTGCTCATTTGGTTCAATAATGGACAATAATGCCTTCCGAAATAATCTGAACATTGATCTTTTTAGGCAAAACAAACGCAAGAAAATATTTACGATGTGCAAGCTCCATTGCTAGAGGAACTCACAGCTGGTGTCGACAAGTTTGCCTTTGAAGTTGAAGCTTTCGATAAGGACTTCGAGGAAAAAGGACCAATGGTTCCAGGGCTAGAGGCCAGAGAAGCGAGTGATCGTGTATTGGTCTTTCAAGATCGTTTCGACGAGTTGTGGAGGAAGTTTGAAATGTACAGTAGTGGAGAAAAATTATTCGGTCTGGAAGTGAAGGATTACCCTATATTGCATAAGAGGAAAAAAGAATTCAATCTCTTAAACAAGCTTTATGGCTTGTATTTACAAGTGAACAAGAGTATAGATGGTTACTACGATATATTATGGTCTGATGTTGACACTGAGGTGATAATAGCTGAATTGACAGAATTCCAGAATAGGTAAACCTTCGTTCCTATTCATTGATTAATCGAAAGTGCTGCTCTTTCACCGCAGAACTCAATATCTAAGAAAGATATTCATCATTGGAATTACTTTAAGGGATCACTGATGATCATATGATTAAGACAAACTAATTCATATGGCAAATTCAAGGTGATGTTTGATAGCTGATGCAGAACTATCCAAAATTGATTTAAACCATTTTCTCATCTTGTAGGTTATATAGAAAGAGATAGAGATATGGACAGATATATTCTATTTGAAGCCTTAGATAATCGCCAAAATTTTATCGAAATAGTATTCATTGTTAAGTTCGTCGCATTGCTTCTGTAGCTAAGGCTTATAACCATTAAATTAAAATTTCTAATAATTGCAGGTGTTATCAGTTGGATTACTAGGGCACCACACAGAAATTTTATCGAAATATTTCAGCATTCATTGTTGAGCTAGACGCATTGCTTATAAGCTCATGAGAACTGGATTGAAATTTCTATCTGGATTTGCAATACTTTCAAGTGTTATTGCAGAAAAACATAACTCACAGATTCATAATGAGAAGAACAGTAAAACTTTCATTCATATCATATAATTTGATATATATATATATATATATATATATATATATTAGACTGATTCAAAAAAATCGACTTTCTTTTTTTTCGAGAAACACACCCCTTATTATCTTCAGGGCATTGAAAAATGACGTCTGTGAAAATATTAGCCAAAAATATTATTATTTAGAGGTCGCTCATCGACGATTTCTATTTTCCCTACTAATAGCAGGGAAAATTTTTTTATTTCTAGTTAAAAAATTCCAGTTCGCAAACCAATGGATGGATACCATTGAGCGATATATTTTTATGTAGGGAGTTAGGTGCTCTACAAAAACTGCCCCATGAAATTTTTCCATAAATCGGCTTTTCGAAAAGTTATTAGAGCTTGAAATAAAATTTTGTCGAAGTAGCTGTTTTTACTCGGATATCGGGGAGAAACTATTGGAATTTACTTCGAAAATCAGAAAATCGTTCTCGAAAGTTGCAATTGATATGATTTTATTTAGATTTTAATCATTTATGACATCCCCAAATTGTCAACCTCAACAATTGTTAGGGAGTTAGTGTTTCATACTCTTCAGGATCAAATTATTTAGCATCTCTTATTTCTCATTCACTTGGGTCAGAAAGAATGATTGGTTTTGTGCCCTCTTTCAGATTAGTGTTTGATCTTAAACTCGGTACTTGTCTTCAGTTTCATCCATAATACAATTTTGTGTATTCATTATTTTTGCAAACCCAAAATGGCCGCATTCACAAAATTCTCGCTATATGATTTCATTGAAGAAGACATTACGTAGTGAAAGTAACATATAGATGATAGGATCTTTCTGTTGTTAACGATTTAGCGGAGCGAGTTATTGGTTTAATTGAAGAATGCAATAACTACTAAAAGAATAATGAAGAATTAACAGTTACAGTTTCTTTTACAATTGATCAACGAACATGGTCATCGTTTTCCGGATTGCAACAAAAAGAAATTGAAATTATCTGTTTAGAACATATTATGTATAATAGATGTTGAATATACCAACACCAATATTATTTCTCACAACCGAATAAATGCTTTCTACATGCGACTTCTTTCTAATATCATCAAACAAACCTACCCTATCCCACAAATATCGAGATATTTGTTGAAAAATTGATAGTTCACTATTTTGTGACAGCGGCCATTTTGGGTTTATAAAAATAATGAATACACAAAATTGTATTATGACTGAAACTGAAGACAAGTACTGGCTTTAAGAACAAACACTAATCTGAAAGAGGGCACAAAACCAATCATTCTTTCTGACCCAAAGGAATGAGGAATAAGAGAAGCTTTATAATTTGATTCTGACGAGTATAAATTTCTAACTCTCTAACAATTGTTGAGGTTGACTATTTGAGGATGTCATAAATTATTTGAATCTACATACAATCATATTAATTGTATCTTTTCATAACTATTTTCTGATTTTCAAAGTAAATTCCAATAATTTCTCCCCGATATCCGAGTAAAAACAGCTACATCGACAAAAATTTAATTTCAAGCTCTAATAACTTTTCGAAAAGCCGTTTCATGGAAAAATTTTATGGGGCAGTTTTTGTAGAGCACATAATCGCCTACATAAAAATATATCGCTCAATGGAATCGGTCCATTGGTTTGCGAACTGGAATTTTTTAACTAGAAATAAAAAAATTTTCCCTGCTATTAGTAGGGAAAATAGAAATCGTCGATGAGCGACCTCTAAATAATAATATTTTCGGCCAATATTTTCACAGACGCCTTTTTTCAATGCCCTGAAGATAATAAGGGGTGTGTTTCTCAAAACAAGAGAAAGTCGATTTTTTTGAATCAGTCTAATATATATATATATATATATATATATATATATATATATATCAATATTTTTACCCAAAGATCTGATTCTTTCCATTCATTATTCAAACCATTTTCAAGTATAAGTTTCTGTTCATTCAGTTTGTATTCAACAGTAAATATGTGCAGATCAACTCTCCCGTATACGCTTTATACATCAAAAGTAAAAATAAACCATCCCTGATCGTTCCCATAATAATAATGATTAGAAAATTCAGGCCCGGTACATTCACCTGCGAATAACTAAATTTATTCGGCAGCTAAGTCTGCTTAATCTTAGGATAAGTAAAAATGCTGTTTCTTCGTCTGGTTCGATGTCGTTCTGGTCAACTCAGCGTCTTATATTCGCTGGAATATCAGGTCGTCCTCAATCAACGCAAGATCAGCGTCGATTGGTAAATGCCTGATGACGGCATATATCTTCTCCTCCTCCTCCATTTCGTAATTTAAAAGTTCTTTACCATGCTGTTCGAAAAATTTGGTAATTTTTCTATAATCATCTACGGTTGACGAGATGATTTTTATACCGTCTTTAACTACAGTTGAGCGGTTTTAGTTCTTCTTTTTTGTGTAGAGAGCTTTGGGTATCTCTACCCAATTTGAGGTGCCATCAACGTGATGGGTGGGATTTCATCCTTCTTAGGCACGTCTGGTGCCTTTCTGATATTTTCCTCATCAGACGAGGAACTTTCTCTGCGCGCGCGCTTTGTAGGAGGCGCATTTTGGGGTTTGACCGAAGGCGTTGTAGGGCTTCTCCTGATCTCCACAGGAATTACTTTTTTCCCCACCGAATTGGCAACTTCGGCGAAAATTGGGGGCTTCAGCGCAGAGAGTTTTACAACTTCCTCTTTGGCTTGACGGAGCTCATTCATTAAAATCGAAACCGTTTCATTAAGTTCAGCGATGTCGGCTGCTATGACTTCATTTTCTTCGCGTAAATTTGTCCGACTCACACACTCATCTTCGCTAAAGTCCTCCTCGACTTCATCGGAAGCTTCCATGTAGGAACCCTCATTATCTGAGGTCTCCGACATGGCTTAACGTTTTTAGTTTTTTACAATGGCGATAAATATCAATAAGAGAGAAGAGAACAAAAATAACCAATTATTATATAGATAAAGTCTCACCTGATGTAATTTGCACAAACAACGATCTTTTGATATGGACTGTATACAATAACAAAACAACAGAACTCATTCACAGAACTCTCCCGAATAATCAGTATTCAATCAAATTCCCAAATCGTATGCTCGAAAAATCATTCAACCGTCTACTCGCTTGAACGTATCGCACTGGTATCATTCAACACGTCTACTAGCTTCGACGTCTCGCACTGAATATATCAAATACCATCGGCTCGTGCTTAATATACCCTGAAAGTTTCAACGAATAAGAGTGCGTTCGTCTTGGGAAGTTTATTGCAATGAAATGAAGAATTTCTGCTCTCCTCATTTTGATAAAATTTTCCATACAAACAATATTTTTTTCGTCTTGTTTGGGAAAACATAGGAAAAATTGATTATATGAATAAGAAACTCGGTGAATTATTTTGTATAACCTTCAATAGGATATCCGGCCTCCCCTATTAAATATCTCACTATTTTAAATCAAAACTGAAAGGGAAAAATTTTGGACTCGAATGAACCTCGAACTCGGACGATTCTTAACAATACGGATTATTCCATTTTGGGGTAAATATAGTTTATATCGAGCTCATTTTCCATTATCAGGAATGACGAGACAGAAAAGGCCATGGGTTCGAGATTATCAATATCTATCATCTATATAAATTAAAAATTCAATTGTTCCCATAATTTGAATTTCGAACGTAATACTCTTATTGTCAGATGTGAAATGTTTCAATAAATTCTACTACAGTCGATTGATGGTTTTGAATTTCAAGCAACCATTTCCTATCTCGATTTGCTTGTTAATGAAGCTTCTGCACCCGAAATGATTCCAAAGTTTCCAAATTCGAAGGCAATAATCCTCTGAGTCTTCTATCTCCGAATTATTTACGAGACTACGAGACCACTGCTAGACTCTCGTACGAGACTCGAGACGAGACCGAGGAAATTCTAGTCTCGTCTCGTACATGAAATATCATGTCTCGTCTCGTTTTCGAGACGAGACTCTCGTGGGCATCACTAGAAACGTCGACGAGCCTTATTGATGTTCCTTCTGGGATTTTCGCCATTTAGATTCCTTAAGAATTTTCGGTATTCGGTCAGCTACTCTCTTCTTATATGATAGGCTACTCTGGATATACAGGGTGTGGCGTAATGAATGGATAATATGGAGCCTGCAGGTAGAGGACTCTATGGCGGTTCAGAAAAATATATTTTACGTTTAGTAAAAGTGCCTTGGTTTTCGAGATATTCGAGATTTTCGAAAATTCAAGAAAATCACACCCTTAGCCACTCCTTTTGCAGGCAAGACTCCAAATGAAGGGATGTTTTCAAACTGTTTTTTGGATAGTATTCCTGGATAGATGCGCTATCGAATGTAAATTATTTTTTTTGAGGCGCATGAATAGTTTTTCATAAATAAAAGAATTAACTCAAACTTTTCGTTTTGCTTATTTTTTTTCCTGAGTTCAACCCAGCGTGGTGTGAAAAATAATATGGTTACTTGAGTGCCAAAACGAGAGAAAACATGTCTGTTTCACTGAGATTCTGAAATGGTATAACTCACTCTATTTTCAGCATTAAATACAAAATAAATTTCTATTACATTGAGTCAAGGCAGAGTTTGACGTAAGCCTTTTTCTGTAATTTTTAGCAACTGAAATGAGACTTGCAAGCAGAATAAAGCAATTATTCATAAGAAATTGTAGAGCATCTAGTACAGCTCCTGATGCACACTTTGAACACTTTTTGTAAAACTCGATTCAATTAAACAATATTTTAAAATTGTTTTTTTCCCTCGTATTCTTTCATTATTAAGCCCTATAGTTATAAAGTTAATAGTTGTTAAGCGAATTTCAAGTAACGAAGTGAATTTTAGCACTTTTGTAATTAAGAAAAAAAGCTGAAAATTAGTAAATTTTTATTACATTGAATCAAGACCGTTGTTACAAAAATGCTGAAATTTAATGCATAACTTGAAAATATTGATTTCACAACGTTGGGGTTCAATAATAAAAGAAAACGAGAAAAAAATAACAATTTTAAAATATCGTTTCATTGAATAAAGTTTCACAAATCACGAATGATGCTTAAATTGACCACCATGAGTTCTGATACATACTCTATAGTCTACACTTTCTAATAATAATTTTCAATTTCAATAAATCATAGCTTTATTGCATAGATATCAACAATTTCAAAATGAGTATCGTTTCATTGAATTAAATATCACAAAAGAATCTCTAAGAGGCCATTATGAGCTTCAGTAAATGCTCTATACCTTCTTATAGACGATTGCTTCATTCTGCTTGCATTTCTCATTTTAGATGCTAAAAATTTTAGAAACACTGTTTACATTAAGGCTCTGTTTACATTAAGGCCTCAACTGATTGCAATAGGAATTTATTTTGTATCAAATGCTGAGAATACAGAGAGTTATACCATTTTGGAATCTCAATGAAACTGGCATGTTTTTTCTTGCATTGGCTCTTAGGTAACCATATTATTTTTTACACCGCGCTAGTTTGAACTTATGAAAAAAAATTAGCAAAACGGAAAAGTTGAGTTAGATCTTTTTTTCATGAAGAACTATTCATGCCCCTCAAAAATAATGAATTACATTCGATAGATCATCTATCCAGGAATACTATCCAAAAAACAGTTTGAAAAAATTCCTTCATTTGGAGTCTTGTCTGCAAAAAGAGTGGCGAAGGGTGTAATTCTCTTGAATTTTCGAAAATCTCCAATATCTCGAAAACTAAGTCACTTTTACTAAACGTAAAATATATTTTTCTGAACCACCATAGAGTCCTCTACCCCCTGGCTCAATATTATCCATTCATTACGCCACACCCTGTATATTGATAAATGAACAGAGAAAAAACATACCATATCTAATTCCTTCCTTGATTCTATCAGATGCCGAAAGTTGCCCAAAGCTTTGAAGGATTGGCCTGCATTCTTAGATTTGAAGAAGAAGATCGACGACTTCAGTGAGACATGTCCTTTACTCGAACTGATGGCAAATAAAGTGAGTAATATTGAAGCTAAGTGCATTATTGTAAGTGAAGAAAACCAGGGTTGCGAACAAAAAAAATTGTTTTTCCATGATAAGAACGATGAGAGAAATTGCAACAATTCAGAATGTACCTACCATGAAACACAATGCTGAAGCAACATCTTGAAAGCTGTATCAGTATTTCTAAGGACAAGCAGTAATAGTGTTGCCTATATCCTTATTTGAATACTGCGGGCGTAGTGTTTGATTTTAATTATAATAAGGTAACATGATTCGATTCTTTGAGACTGAGAAAGAATAGTAACCTACATTCAATATACAGAGTTAGTATAAAAAGTAAAGCATGAAATTTATATCATGATCCCTAATACACATAAAAACTCTTCAGCTGTAGTTGAAATATGCTTCAAAAATATTTCTAAATATAGCATTCAATTCAAGAAAAAATATACCACATTCTTTTAATCTCATCGTTCAAACTTCACATGAAAACATAAGAACATGCTGGGTTACATATTGCCTAGTTCTCTCCTCACAAATCTTTTCGTTATGAATATTTCTATAACTTCTTTTTTAGATTTATCTCGTACGACTAATTTCGTAAGCACCGAGTGGAAGTGATAAGAGAGGAATATCTGCTGATTTAGAGGTTTGGGAATTCTCTGTCTCTCCGGAAAATCGCCGCACGTCTTTGTGCGCGAAATATGCCAAACGAAGGAGGGATAACCGGTGCATAGGAGCGTGCTACTCCAGACTCGGGAAACAGATAGAAAATAAGAGAGAAAAACTTCAGAAATTCGAGATTCTTCAACACGAATGAAAACTCATCCAGATTCAACTGGGGCCTGTTACCGTTTCTTATAGTTTCGGGTGGATTTTTATAATTTCTGACAACCTACCTCCTTTTCTTAACGAAGCCAGCCTAAAAACTACAAATAATAGCAAGAAAATAATTCTCCATACCCCGTAGCACAATGCGTGACCCAAATTCGGGAATATGTTGTCCCAAAACTGCAATAATATCAGATTCGAATCTTTCTTATTTTCACTACCCAACAATTATTTCCCATGCCAGTTATACAGGGTGATTCATAACTATTGGGA
Source organism: Coccinella septempunctata (assembly GCF_907165205.1). NCBI lineage: Eukaryota > Metazoa > Arthropoda > Insecta > Coleoptera > Coccinellidae > Coccinella > Coccinella septempunctata. The sequence continues at coordinate 29,974,102 of NC_058189.1, read as the reverse complement.
CATAGGCTAAGGGCAGATTGTTTGGACCAAACTATGGCTATAGGACCAAATATACCTCAATAAAATATTGCTGTGGAAAAAGTTAAAACGCCCCCTAAGTTGAATTTTTTTTTCAATTTTTGCTAATAATTCCACTGTTTTTTTTGTTAATCCGTTTTTAAGATAAACACAATTGAACAGGTCAGAGCATCGTATTTGAATATTCATTCAATTTATTTATTTTGATGATAAAGCATAATTAAGAACTATGTAACATAAAAAGAATTAACTTAAATTAAATGAAATGAAGGTTTTTAGCGGCAATTTCTTTAACATAACATTCGTTATTTTATCACTTCCGGGACCTGTTCTCTTCTTCAAACTTCTAATTATTTCCCTAATTTAATTTGGCAATGTTGTTTTGTCTATTTCAGCAGCCGCTGGTAGTTCATCCATTTCTTCTTCATTTTCTTCAATCAATTCTTCCAAATCTTCATCTTCCGCCAATGCATCTGCCTTATCAGTATTGGTATACGCCATTCCCCTTTCTCCGTGTAGGATTGGAATTTTAGTATTTTCTCCTCGTAAGCTCTTTTGCTTTCTTCATGCAGAATGATCAATTGTATTCAGTTCTTGAACATTTTTGATCCATCTGCTTGTTCTTGGATCTTTCAGGGCATTTTTCAGAACTTGGCTATGGTGGTTGAGGTTCCTTTTGTCCAGATTATTTTTATTCATCCGATATATTCTTCTGAGTCTTCGATTTTCTCGTATAAGATCTTTTACTTCTTTAGGCGTATCGCCATGCGGATAACTTGGTGCTGGTCCCTTCACTCTCCTCGTGCTTTTTTCGTAAGCTTTTAATATAATCTCTTCCAGTTTATCAACTGCACATTCCAGATCCTCTTGAGGGCTTATTGTTGGGATTTCTGTTATTTCCGATTGTATTGAAAGGCTGTATTTAGCCCAATTGGTATATTCTCTTATTTCCATCAGTTTTTTTCTTGGTTTTTCTCCAATTGTCAATTCCACGGGATTTTGGTTGGAGGTTTCATCTTTCAAAGTTTCAATCGAGAATTCTTGAGTTATATTTTTCAATATCGCAATATCTATTACATCTGGTATTCCTATACCAAAAGCAAGATATGTCGGTAACTCTGGTCCAATCACTATGGCATTTTGTTTTTCGGCGAAATCCTTGAGTTTTTTGCCATTTCTATTTTCTGGTCTGCTGTTCCATAATGGGGATTTACAGTTGAAATCTCCAATGCAGATTTTCGTGTTTGTTCCTGCCAACATATTGTTCATCTCCTCTTCCAATAAATTGTTTGGTGGTCGCTTATATGCCGAGGTAATTTCAACTCTTTGTCGATTTCATTCGGCAACAATCGTCACTGCTTCTGTTTCTCCTTGTGTTTCGTCGGATCTACTTTTGAAGTAGTATTTCAGATCTGTTTTCACCAATATTGCTACTCCTCCTCCGGTGTTTGTAATTCTGTCGCATCTATATGTTTCATATTTCATGAAATTCAGTCGTCCGTATCGGTTTATTCTTGTTTCCTGTAGGGCTATAATATCAGGTTGTCTCTCTGATATTATTTCCTCTATCTCGGCTTTCCGAGTGTTGATCCCGTTTATGTTCCACGAGATTATCTTGAGGGATTTCTTCCTAAAATCCGTAAAGTCCATTAATTCAGTTTACTGTATAATGTTTGAAGCTTTTTCTCCATTTCTCTTTCAATGTTCAACATTATCTTGTTGAAATTTCCGTGAAAATATCTAAATCATCGGCTGATTCAGATATTTTTCTTTTTTCTTGTTTACTATTTACAGTCGGTTTTAATTGAGGCTTTTTCTGTTCCTCTTTCTTCTGCATAGGCTTAGAAGTTTCTTTTTTCTTTTCCTGTTCTGCAGGTTTGATTGTTACAGTTTTCCGAACTAGATACCTAATGACGGCGTAAATTTTCTTTTCCTCCTCCATCTGGTATGTAAAGTACTTCTTTCCAAGTTGGTCGAAGAATTCAGTTATTTTTCTGTAGTCATCTACAGTTGTGGCTATAATCTTGATTCCGTCTTTTCTTTTATATAGCGAAGGGAATCTGCGACCGTGAAAACACGGGGCTCTATATCTCGCCCGGAAACCCATTTCTAGGGAACACTGTGGGGTTCGGGACCCACTAAACCTAACCTACTTTTCATTGGTCCCAGGCATTTGCCTATAAACCATTCATCCTTTGATCGGTTAATTTCACATTGTCGTGCTAGGGTTTTCATGTTCATCCATTTCGGATATCTCTTCTTGTTATAGTTTTAATGAGTTTCCGTACTCATTTTAATCTCTCCTCAGTTGATCTCGCGGTCCCTTTTTGTAAATTCTCATTCTTCCTCTGTCTTCCTCCGGATCGTAGTCCACTATTCTCCTGAGTTCTCCGTTTGGATGTTCATCCGCTGTTTCGAATAACTTTTCAGCTTGCCTCTTCATGAATTCGGTGATGGTTTCCCACTTCAAATCTCGATATATCTGTTTGTTCCTGACAAACCAAAGCGCATCTATGGCACATCGTAGTAGCTTGTTTTCTGTTGCCTGAATTCTTTGTATATGGCTCTTTGCCGCGAATCCCCAAGCACCTGATCCATAAGTCAGTTGCACTCTAGCAACGGCTTTGATTATTTTCAATTTTATGTCATTTGACACCTATCAGCGGGTAGAGCATATCCACGCTGCCTTGGTTTTGTCAACGGTTTGTTTGATATGGCTTCTCCAAGTTAGACCTTTGTCTAGGGGATACCTAAATATTTCGCTTCGTTTTTCCACTCGGTTTCTTCTCCATTTACTTTTAGATTGGAAGCAAACATAACCTGAACGTAAACAAGCACAAGCAACAAAATAAAATTTCTGTTAATGTAGAACAGTCCCAAACCTCTGAAAAATCGAAACAAATTCTGAAACAGAATGGCTCTACAGTTAACATTAATTCTTCGGAAGGAGTTGAATGTAAATGGGGGAAATATGCAGAATCTGCTCTATGTCGAAGATGAAACGAAACTATACAAGAATAATCAAAAAGTGGAAAATGATTTCATCGAAGTATCCCATAGAAAACCGAAAATATGAAAAAAACTCGGAAGAAATATCGGGACAGGCACAAGGCAAACGGATTTCACTGGTGTAAGTAGACGGGTATGGTTATACATTTATAGAGTTAAACGAACAGCAACCGAAGAAACAATCAAGAACTACATCTCGAGTATTACTAGTTTTGAAAACCTGGAAGTCACAGTGAAGAAAATTCCGACGACAAAAAACCAGCTACGTAGATATGTGGTTACGGCTCCCATAACAAAAAAAAAAAGAAATGTACGAACCTGAATTCTGGCCATGTGGAGTAGGAGTGAAACGTTTTGATCTCACGAAACATAAAGATTTTTAAAAAAATTAAGGTAAAGTTTTTATATAAATGAAACCAATAAAAAATTGAACAATACAAAAAAGGAAATAAACAAAATTAGTCTCATACATCAAAATGTACAGTCAATTGGGAATTGTATAGATGAGTTAAATGTAGTTTTAAAAGAACACTCAACTTGTAAATTTTTAGCCATAACAGAACACTGGAAGAGGGAACATGAATTGAAGCACCATGTGATTCCCAATTTTGAACTGGCCAGCTTCCACTGCAGAAAAAAAGGTGGTGGTGCAGCAGTATATGTAAAGAGGGGAACTAAGTTCAAGGTTGCACAAAACATAAACACTCTATCAGTCGACGACATCTTAGAGTGTGCAGGAATTGAAAGTATGATAGGTCAAGACAGATTCATGATGATAAGTATATATATAGACCGCCCAAAGGAAACCTAAATGCATTCTATGAAAAACTTAACTTATTAACTAATCAAAATAGGATAGCCTTCATTGCGGGTGATATGAACATTGATTTCAAGGTAGCAAGCAATGAACTCTACATAATGACCTCACTATTGGACTCATATTCTTTCAAGCACACAATAAATGAATACACAAGAATAACAGCAACATCCAAATCAAGTCTAGACAACATATTGATTAACCTCAAAACATCGTTCACAACTGATATTCTACATTTAAATATCTCAGATCATAAAGGGCAGAAGTTAACTATTTCAACAACATTGGAATATGAACCTGAACAAGTGTACAGAAGATGTTTTTCCCCAGAGAACAAGGAGAATTTTATGACTCTCACAACAACATTGGGAAACCGTTTATGAATATGCAGAAAATGAGGTGAATGAACAATGGGAAGTGCTTATTGGAATATTTCTGAGGTTGCTTTATGAATGCTTTCCCTTGAAACTTCAATAACATCGGCGAAGAAAACAAATGTATGTGGAGGAACCTGAAGTAACAAAGTGGGAAACATTGAAATCTAAAAGTCTACTGGCAAGAACGGGATATAATGCTGCAAAAAAGGAAAAAAATGAAATGTTAGCCAAAAAGCGAGCTATGGCTTATGAACAAAAACTGAGGAAATCTGATAACAAGACGAAGTGTATGTGGGGAATATTCAGAGAATTGAATGGATTAAACAAGAGGAGTAACTGTGCATTTGAGGCGGATCCAATCAGTGTAGCCAACCAGTATAATGAGTTTTCAATGGGAGTCATACCAAATCTGATGAAAAATAGAAATATCGGTGATTTCATTTGCGAAATCCCTAAAAATGTGGAGTCAAACTTATTAACACCTACTTCAGCAGGAGAAAAAAAGCTGGATGCTCGAATAAAAAACAAACACACTAGTGGAGATGATGAGATACCAATCAGCCTAGTGAAGTCATGCACGGTGGAGGTGGCTGAGATCTTGAGCTATATCATGAACAATTCGTTCAAATATGGAATATTTCCAAAGCAACTCAAACTAGCTTTAATATCTCCAATTTTCAAAAAGGGCAATAATCAACAGTTTGAGAATTACAGATCAGTAAGTGTTCTTTCATCATTTTCTAAACTTTTTGAGATGGCTATGTATGACAGGTTGATACAGTTCATGAAATCTTGCAACATCTTGAGCAGCCATCAACATGGGTATATACAAAGGAAATCTTGATAACTGCTATTGTACAGTTCACTGATCGAATAATGCAAGCTTTTGAGGATGGCGAATTGCTTTTGGGATTGTTCTTGGATCTGTCAAAGGCTTTCGACTGCCTCCAACATCGCCACATACTGGACAAACTGGAAAGGTATGGGATCAGAGGAAATGCCTTGGAATGGATTAAATCATACTAAAGTGAGAGAATTCAAAGAACTAAAATTGTCAAAGATGGAAAAGTAAACAAATCAGATATCAGGGAGAATAATATAGGAGTACCGCAGGGTAGCATACTGGGGCCATTGCTATTTATTGTGTTTGTGAACGATGTGATTGGAATTGTTCGATCAAGAAGCGCATGCCAGATCACAAGTTATGCAGATGACAAAAATATATTAGTTGCAAATGCTAGCTAACCTGATCTGATAGCTGAAGCTTCCAGTCTATTTCAACAGTTGGAACAGTGGTTTTCAAATAATGGATTGATTATGAATACTGACAAAACTAATGTTATCCTGTTTCGAACTAGACAACAAGAGATTGAGACTCCTAACAGTATAACGCTATCAGGTCAAGACATAAAACCAGAAAATTCCTCACAATTTCTAGAGATCACTATTCAAGAAAATCTAATATGGTCAGAACACATTGAAAAATTGGGAAAAAAACTTAACTCAGTAGCATATTCAATAAGAGTTATTCAAAAGTATGTGAATGAAGAATGAATGAAAATAATGTATTTTGCCAACTTCGAAAGCCTCATGAGATTTGTTATTATTGTATGGGGAAGCCACTACAACATATTGGAACTCTTCAGAATTCAGAAGAGGGTAATGAGAGCGATGTTCGGATTGAAATGTACCCAGAGTTACAGAGGTATATTCAAGAAGAATAGGATATTAACAATATATGGGTTGTACATTCTTGAGACAATAATGTACATTTACAAAAATAGAAACTTGTTCCCAGAATTGGGCTCTTTTCACAGTTACAATACAAGAAAAGTTAACATTAGCTATCCCAAGCATAGATTACACATAACAGAGACGTATCCAAATTATGCAGGTATAAGATTTTTCAAAAAACTGCCAGATAATGTGAAAACATGTTCATCTATGAGCTTATTCAAGAAGAAGGTCAGGAATTTGCTGGTCGAGATGGAACTGTACTGTCTGGGCAAATATTTTGATGGATGATCAAAACTTGAATGGACGATATTTCATCTTATGCTCATGATTGATCTGTATATTGTTATGAAACATACTTGCGGCTTTCATATTTACTTATTTTTTTGATATCTGTTTTCCGCCAAAGAAATTTCACATCAGGGCTAACAATAAAAGTGAGTGGGTAACGGATGAGGTGAAGAAGTCCAGCCAAAATTTGCGTGACATGTTTATATTAAGAAGCTCATACCCGGAGTTGGCTGGTTTATATAATAAGGAAAAGAAGAAGCACACAAAACTGGTACTTAACGTGAAGCGCCGTTATTATCAGAATAAAATTCTTACGTCAGACAACAAGTGCAAGTCATCTTGGAGGGTAATTCGTGATCTCTCGGGAAAACACGAATCTCATTCAAATATTATCATAAGAGAGGACGGAAAAGAACAAGCTGATCCTCAGATAGTTGTTAACATGATCAACAATTACTTCATTGCTAAACCCAGTGAAGTTGTCAATTCGCTACCATCACAGAACTCTGATTTACCTGAAGTGGGTGGTTGTCTTTTGAATGATTCCATATTCTTGAAACCCTTCATTTGTAACGAACTGTTGACACTTTTGAATAATAGGCTAAAAGGTAAGTCTTCTAAAGGTTTCGATGATATTCCTACATCTATATTGAAGAAGGTATTACCTGTTGTGATTGAACCACTCACATTTTTAGTAAATCTCTCATTTACATCGGGCTGCTTTCCTTCAATTCTTAAAATAGGTAAGGTCGTACCTGTTGTGAAATCAGGATGCCATTCACCAACCTTGGAAAATTTTCGCCCTATAACGATTTCTTCTTGTTTCTCGAAGGTTTTTGAGTTGCCCTTCCTTATAAGGCTAACTGATTTTTTGGAGAGGAAGAATGTAATTAATGCTAGCCAACATGGCTTCTGTTCAGGCCGGTCAACTGCTAGTGCTATTGGTTCATTTGTGGATAGGGTTGTGAGTTTCATTGAGACAGGCGAGTGTCCTGCTGGAATCTCATGTGACTTGAGCAGGGCATTCGACTGTGTCAACCACGAGATTTTGTTGTCGAAGTTGGATTCTTGTGGTGTCCGTGGGAAGGCCCATGACTGGATTGCCTCATTTTTGTCGGGTCGGAGTCAGTACGTGACGGTTCGTCATTCTGATGGCGCAGTTCTTAAAAATTATTCTTCTCAAAAAAGAGTGGTAAATATCGGGGTTCCCCAAGGTTCAATGTTGGGGCCTATTCTATTTGTCATCTACGATAATGATCTGGATCAGTTGCCACTTTTGGGAGCTGACCCAGTGGGGGTCTCTATGGTAAAGTATGCAGATGATGTTTCTTTTGTTGTCAGTGACGGGAGTGATAGCGGACTCAGTGATGTTTGTTCGGAAATAATGGAACACACATTGAATTGGTGTATAAAAAATAAATTGTGTCTCAATCCTAGAAAGACTCAAATTGTGCGATTTCACAATAGACAGAAACAAGTTCAACCGCTTGAGGTAAAATTAAATTATTATGATGAGCCGTTGCCTCAGACTGCTTCTCTTAAGTTTTTGGGAATGATTTTGGATGACACCCTTTGCTTTAGAGATCATTGTGAGTCTCTTTTAATGAAATTAAGCTCGCAGTGTTTTCTGTTTCGTAATTTAAAAACTGTGTTGGCTCCAGATCAGCTTGTATTAATGTACCATGCGCAGGTGGAGTCACGTTTGAGGTATGGCCTACTATATTGGGGCAATTCATCCTTGGCTCCGAGTCTGTTTATCGCGCAGAAGAGGATACTGCGTGTGATTGCTGGTGTCTCCCGATTCGTTTCCTGTAGACCACTTTTTGCAAGATATAGAATTCTACCTCTTGCATGTTTGTATATTTTTGAGATGTCTGTTTATGTCTTCAAGAATCGAGCTCTGTTTTCGACCAACGATCTTATGCGTGAAAGATCCACAAGGCAGGATAAATACCTCCATATTCCCTTCTATAAATATAATGTAACCCTCAATACGCCGAATTATATGGGAAAAAAAATTTTCAATTCACTACCTGATGACATTAAAAGTATCCGTAGTGAAGTAATTTTCAAGAGAAGTCTTAAGAGCTATCTCCTTGTCAACTGTTTTTATAAATTGAATGATTTTTTGAAATTAGTGTAATAGGGTGCACTGTTACTTGTTTGTCTTTTCTATGTACTTTATTAGTATAGTATTCTTTGCTGTATACCCCAGCTGATTGTTTTACTGACAATTTTCTACACAATACATGTATGCATTGTCCATGAAAATAAAGTATATTATTATTATTATTATTTCACACTCCTCCCCGGAGGAAAATTCACTTATTCCAGATATCTCAGATATCAAAAGGATTAAGCTCTGTTGGAGCCCTTTCCAGGTTTTCGGGCTCGTGGTGATGGTCGGGTCCGGGTCGCTCCTCGCCTCCCTGCTGTAGGTTGGATTCCTGCTCCACCCGCACTTCCTGTCGGCGCAGACGGTGTTCCTCTGCATTCCCCATGTACTTGCGTACAGTTCTCGCCGTTCCGAGCAGTACCGCCTTCTGCATGACTCTATAGATATTCTCGTCCAATCGAAGCTTCCTTAAGTTCTCCAGTAGTTTCTTGGGTATCAGACCTGTAGATGAAATGACAATAGGGATGGTCTTGATATCTTTCAGCTTCCACTGTCTTCTGGTTTGTTCCTCGAGATCTCTGTATTTTGAAATTTTTTCAGTGTGCCTATCTAGAAGATTGTTATTATTTGGTATCGCCACATCGATGAATAGTGCTCTGTCCTCATCCTTATTGAGCAATATGAGGTCTGGTCTATTGTGGGTTATTTTCCGGTCTGTCAGAACCGTGCAATCCCAGTAGAGCTTGTGATGTTCATTTTCCAACACAGCATCCGGATGGTAATTTTAATAAGGAACCTTTTTCGAAGTTAGAAGTTGGTGTTTTAGTGCCAATTCTTGGTGAAGAATCTTGGCAACAGCATCATGTCTATTTTTGTTCTCCGTGCCCGCGAACTTCTGACATCCCCCGGTGATGTGCTGGATAGTTTCATGTGTCGCACAGCCATAACGACAGCTATCGTCCACCACTGAGGCATCCTTGGCGATATATTTCATGTAATTTCTTGTTGGAATCACCTGATCCTGGATGGCGAGCATGAAGCCCTCTGTCTCAGGAAACAACCTTCCGAAAGTCAACCAGTAGTTCGACGCAGATATGTCGACGTAATCATGGTTGACCTCGTTCTGGTGCCTTCCATGCAAAGGTTTGCCAATCAGTTTTTGCATTTTACTTTCTGCAGAGTGTTCGACGGTTTCCAAGTGATCCTGTTGTAGCTTTAACGGTGTAGAACTATCACCAACAGAAACTACTCGATGGAGTTCTGACGAAGCAGCCTTGCTCAGGAAATATTTTCGAAGTCCTTCAATTTCCTGGGACATACGGTTGGACAAATCAACAATTCCTCTACCCCCAAGATGTCGTGGCAGCTCTGTCCGTTCTGTTGAGCTTTTGGGGTGATGTTTATTGTGTGCATCGTCTTTATTTTTCTCTGTAAAGCTGCTAAATCGGTGGTCGTCCAAGAGATGATACCGAATGAATAGCTCAGCGCCGAGCAAGCGTAGGTGTTAATCGATTTTATTAAATTCTTGCTGTTTAGACCAGTTCTCATTATCCTTCTCAATCTTCGGGTGAACTCCTCCGTTAATTCTTTCTTCATCTGGGTCTGATTGATTTTTTCGTCTGTTTAATGCCTAGATACTTGTATGTGTCGCCTTCCTTCAATTTCTGCATCTTCCTTGAGTTTGAACGTACCATCTTCTATTTTCTCTCTCGTTATGTTCAGCAGTCGACATTTTTCTAATCCAAACTTCATTTTGATGTCTTCCGAGAATCCTTCCACCATTTTCAGCATCTGTTGCTTTTGTTTTTTGGTAGATGCGAAGAATTTCAAATCGTCCATGTAAGGAAGATGATTCAGTTTCATCATAGTTCTACTGCCGCTCTCGATGGAAAATCCGTAGTCCGCAGAATTCAATCTATGAGACAAGGGATTCAGGGCCATGCAGAACCACAGAGGGCTCAGCGAGTCTCCTTGGAAAATTCCGCGTCTTATTGGAATAGGTCCTGTTGTAATGGAGCAATCTGCTGCTTTCATTTGAAGACTAGTACGCCAGGTTGACATGGCGTTTTTCAGGAACTTAACAATATTGGGATCCACCTTCTAAATCTTCAAGATCGTCAAGAGCCATTCGTGAGGTATAGAATCTAATGCTTTTTTGTAGTCTATGTACGCAGCGTAAAGATTCCTCCGCTTGGAGAACGCTTGATTGCAGACAACTTAATCAATTATTAGCTGTTCTTTGCACCCTCGGCTGTCTTTGGTGCATCCTTTCTGTTGCATGGCGATGATGTTATTCCTTTCGCAATGGTTGTGAATTCGATTTGCAATGCACGATGTGATTAATTTGTACATCGTTGGAAGACATGTGATTGGTCGGTATTTGGATGGGTCTTCTGTATTCCTTTGGTCTTTAGGTAACAGGTACGTTGTGCCATGTGTAAGGTATATTGGCATTCTTTCAGGATTTTCAATGACATCATTTATTGCGGAGGTCAATTTGTCATGCATGATCCAAAGTTCTGTAATCCATCAGGCCCAGGTGCTTTCCAGTTGTGTAGTCCTCTGATAGCTGATTTTACTTCTTCAATTGTGATCTTGTCATGCTGCATCGGCTCATATTTTATAGCTTCAGATTTTTCATCTTCAATCCATCCGGTATCTCCATTGAACTGAGGTTTCGTTGATAATTGTTCGGTCCAGAATTGTTCTATGGCTTCCTTTGGTGGTAACTTTCCATTTTCTACATCAGACGATGTGAGTGACCGGTAGAAAGTTTCTTCCGACTTTTCGAATGAATTATTGTCTCTTTTTCGGCTATAATTGCTTTTATATCTCCTCAGGCGTTCTGCATACAGACTTAACTTTTGCTTCAGCGTGTCGAGGCAGTGGTGAGCTGTCGCATTCTACGTCTCTCGTTCTGTGTGTGTTCTGTTTCTATCCATGATTTCTTTGGCAGCTTTCACAACCTTTTTTCTGCGATTCCCGTTCAAGTACTCCGTCAGTCGTCCAATGTCTCTTCTTAGTCTCTCTGTTTTGTATTGAAGACGTTTCTGCCATGGTGGCGCATGTAATTTGTGTAATTTTGGACCATAGTTGTTCGTTCGGCGAATTTTTGCCCCTATGGTTTTAGCCGTCGTTGGCGCTGCACAGTAAAAAACTAGATGAAGATATTCCAATGAACTTCCATTCTGTAGGTACTCAGGTAAAACGTCCTTATTCAAGATGTCGATTATGAGTGACAGTTTCTTGGATGTATTGAGTCGGGGAGGTGCTATTCGATGAAGAGGATCTGTTCCTTCCAGTTCGGCAAAGTATCTCCTCATCTCAGAGTCAACTTGTCGGTGGAGCTCATCCCTATCGTCCTGGTGTTCAGGCTCATTTGCTGTGCAAGATGGACTTTCAGTATCAATGTCTTCTGGGTGTTGTTGCCCAGGCATGTGAATTTCATCACAGGTGTTGGTGTTACTCTCTATTGCTAGCGGCCGCTGAAGTTCTCGTTTAATTGGGTTGATTCGGGCCGTTGGTATTAGTTCATTTCTCAGAATTACGCGGTACTGGTCTGTCACTCGTTGTTCAGTGACATTGAGATTTGGGTAGGCGTTGCAGAATTCCTCATGGAGCCTTTTCCTATAGTTGTTCGTGTTCTGCCCTAGTCCCGTGATGGAGTTATATATGCGCACAATAGTTTCATTCATGGACGTTGTCCACTTCATGCTCTTTCTAACTAACCCCGCTTGGGTGAGCACTGGCTGAATATCCTGCGCAGCACCTTCAGCGGTTCGAGTCGGCAATTTAATTGGACTCGTTGGTTGCTGTTGTTGCTTTGGAGCTGTAGCTTCTTTTGCAGCAGGAGCCCGCTTCCTCAACATCCTGCCACCGTCGTCCCGCATGCTGTCATGTCCATCGCCGGCTCCAGACATGCCCTGACGATCCCCAGGCAGCGACTTGTTTCCGAGGCTTCTCGTTATCACCATTTTCATGGGTTTGTGCTCCCCTTTCTCGGTTTGGGTGAGGGGTAGAGAAACGGGAGCAGAAAGAGCACCCCCATGAAGGATGTGAAAGAGAAAGGATAAAGGAATGGGACTGCGGACAGCAGGCGTAGCTGGCTGCACCGTCTACGTCGTTACGATGGCTACCCGGCAGGCCATCTACTAGATAGCTGCCAGGCAGGCCAGACACATATTTTTATTATTATAATAAGGATAAATTCAGATGCATACCACCCGACGATATGAATATCGACAAGTGTTACGATCTGAATTGAACTAGCCAATTTGCCATCGTCAAGGCCCCAAATGGAGTACGCTCCACCGGAGAAAAGCAGATGCTGACCATGGTTTCGGTCTCATTTGGCCTCATCAGAGCAACATAGCATTTTTCTATGGTGGAGAACGTTTGGAATTAATGGAACTTTATTCAATGTTGGCGTGTTCTACTGGGTAAAATTTACCTAGAGCGCCACCCAACATGAAACGGTGTCCGATTCAATCCCCTCCAGATAGAAACCAAGACGAAGACAATAGCATATGTCCCATATTTTCCCTAATTCAGACGCCGATTCGCTTTGCGAACGTCAGACGCATGATGAATTGAGAAGTCTGGGACGCGCTCAGATCACGGCAGAAATGATGCCAGCGGTACAATAATGAAGAATGATCACGCCTAAACGGGGAGGCAATGAATAAAATAATAAGGATAAATTCAGATGCATACCACCCGACGATATGAATATCGACAAGTGTTACGATCTGAATTGAACTAGCCAATTTGCCATCGTCAAGGCCCCAAATGGAGTACGCTTCACCGAAGAAAAGCAGATGCTGACCATGGTTTCGGCCTCATATGGCCTCATCAGAGCAACATAGCATTTTTCTACGGTGGAGAACGTTTGGAATTGATGGAGCTTTATTCAATGTTGGCGTGTTCTACTGGGTAATATTTACCTAGAGCGCGCGCCACCCAACATGAAACGGTGTCCGATTCAATCCCCTCCAGATAGAAACCAAGACGAGGGGGTATGCAGATGCATAAATTCAGATGAATTTATCCTTATTATTTTATTCATTGCCTCCCCGTTTAGGCGTGATCATTCTTCATTATTATTATTATTGTTAATTCGATGGAGTTGTGGTTAGAGGTTCCGTCCCACAAGGTCTCTATCGAGAATTCTCTAGTGATATTTTTCATAATTGCGATATCAATTATATCTGGTAATCCATTTCTGAATGCTAGGTACTTTGGTTTTGCAGGTCCATAACGATAGCTTCATGTTTTTTAGCGAAGTCTTTCAGTTTTCTGCCATTTCTGTTTTCCATCCTGCTGTTCCATTCTGGAGATTTGCAATTAAAATCTCCGATGCAGATTTTTGGATCTAATTTTCTTAAAGTTTTTCTTGAAATATTGTCGTAGTCAGGAGTTGTGTTCTTTCCATGATTGAGCGCCGTATAATATTCTTCCTCGGATATGGGCTCAAATGTGTCCTCTAACAAAATGTGGGGTAGTTCGTTTTCATATCAATTTTCTATCTTTTTCCTATGCTCCTCGTCGAATTCTTTGTTTGTAGCTCTTCTAAACAACTTTTTGAAATGTTTTGCGAAAGCGTCAACAATGTCTTTTTCCTTAGAAAGAGTTTCACCATCGACTTGAATCGGATTTGAATGTTGGTGGGTTGAGTACTTAGCAAGTTTTTTAATCGTTCTCCGATATGTCCTGCCTTTCTGATCTTCGATTTCTTTACATGCATCTAGATATTTATTGGATCTGAATTGCAAGATCATATTGTGTATATCCTTGTTCAGTTTATTGAACTGTCGTTTTAGACTTGGTTCTTGGTTGCTCTGATATTCACGATATAAGTGTTTTATAGCTCTTATCAGCTTTATGATGTAGGGGGGCAGCGTTTGTCTGAAGTAATGTTTCTTTAGTGTCGGTGTTTCCTCTGTTATTATTCTTGATAAAGCGTTGTGGAAAAGTGTAATATGTTCTGGAGTGATTTCCATTTGGGGTTCAATGAATTCAAGCATTCTTCTATTCACTTCTTTAATGTTGCATTTTTCATAAAGTGTTATGGTTTCTTGAGTGTTTTCTTCAGATTCTTTCCCTGTATCTATTGAAAATTCGATTCCAAGGTGATTTGATCCTAAGTCTGGGGTGACGGTTACATTCAGAATATTATCTCTTATATTTCTTGTACACATTAGCAGATCTGGAGTGGAATCTGGATTGTTTTCCATTAGGAATGTTGGTGGTGTATTAATCTTGATGAAATCTGAGCCACATAGTGCATAGTCTGCATTTGAAGAAGATTCCTTCATTAATCAGTCTTTCGTATGATTGTACTTCACTCGTTATTATGCTTATAAATAAAGAGGGTTTGTTTGTCTTTTTTGAGATAATTCTCTTACAACATCGGTGTGCAATTTGGTTCTAAGTAAGAAAGTTACTGACCTCTTCTTCCTTTATTTCTATTTCCACGTGCGAGATGACGGCTGAAAATGATTCCAAGTGAGTTCGAGGTTTGTTGAGAACTGGTGTGTTGGTTGAAGTTTCACAGAAAGTGTTGATTAGTTTCGCGCTTTTGTGAGATTTTCTTTGGAATTATTTGATTTAATAATAAATCCCTGTGTCGTTTGTACAATTATGTCGCGTCTATTTGGGAATGATTTCATCCATTCATCGGCAATATGAAGTCTTGTTGTGTTAGGAAAAGGTGTTATGTGAAATAATAAGGATAAATTCAGGTGCATACCACACGACGATATGAATATCGACAAGTGTTACGATATGAATTGAGCTAGCCAATTTGCCATCGTCAAGGCAAATATGATATGCAGCTGAATTTATCCTTATTATTTTATTCATTGCCGTTAGGCGTTATCATTCTTTGTTATGTGAAATAAATTCTCATAAGTTTTGAAGGAGTGTATGTGTTTTGTTTTTGTTTGCGATGTGGTAGGGTTATTGATCTCAGTTGTGTCTGTTTCCATAATTGTGCATGACTCATGTGTTTCTCGCCAACTTGTTGGCAGCTGTGGTTCCTGTAATCTAATCTCGGGCGATTTCTTGTCGTCAATTATTTTTGCCGGATCGTGTCGATTTTTTGTTCGCTTCTTCCGCTTGCTTCGCGTTACGATGGTAAAATCGGGATCCTTCCTTCTGGAGTCTTCCAGACAGGTATCCGATGAGGATTTACTTTGTTAAGACATTCTTGGGAGACAGAATGCTCCAAATTCGTCAATCTTGAAGGTTCAATCTCGACACTGATTCACGCCTCTAATCACTACACGTCTGCTTCAATCAGATGTTGCACCGCAGCTGTGAAATAATCTGAAAACAAAAAAGAAAGAAAAAAACCAGAGGGGTATCGAATTTTATATTACTCATTAAATAATTTTGAAATTTGTAACCCATCTAAAAAAAAAGAATCGGTGACCGAATGGATACCTTCGAAACCACCCTGAAAATGATATATTCTACAACACTTCACCAAGTGGTCTATAGTTTCTTCTTCTGCACCACACTCACATCTTGGACTATCAACAGCATTCCACCTAAAGAGTATGCTATTACACCGACCATGGCCAGTCCTCAGTCGATTTAGTGTACACCAAATTTTTCTAGGAAGATCAAAGCCAGGAACTTTTTTTGAAGTATCAGTAATCAAATCTTTATTAAAGAGATTATACGAATTCCATTCTGATTGCCAAAATTATTTATGGCTATTAGTCGAATACAGAACATTATTAGTCCATAAAGGCTTACGAAATTTCCAATCTGGCACTTCTAGAATCTGGTGAATATGATAAAATTGGAAATAAATTTGGGAAGGAATGGAATTTATTCCAAGACTTCGAGACTGCCACCGGTCGGCGAATATGAGGTGGTACGATATTTGACAGAACGGGTAACTAATGCAGAGGTGTAGATTTGATAGTCCCCTTAACAATCCTCATAGAATCATTGGCTTTATTCGGGTTCGGCTTTCTGACAGTCCGAGAATTGTTCTAGGACTGCGTAAAACTGTTGCGCCCTAGTATTAAATCCTCTGCGCAGTTCTAGAACCATTCTCGGACTGTCCGGAAGCCGAACCCGAATACAGCTATTGAGTATGGTGTCGATTTTATTGACGTGAGCACTGTTGAACCAAACAGAGCAACAGAAAAAACTAGGGCCAAAGCTGACGTACGGAGTGTGATGGCATCAGCACCCCATGAAGAACCAGCTAATATTTGAATTATATTGTTCCTCGATTTTGATTCAAAACGTAAACTTTCCAAATGAACTTTTAAATTCAATGAAGAATCTAATTTTATTCCGAGATATTTAGGATTGAAATTATGTTGTAAAACATCATCATTAAAAGTTACTTTCAATTTTCTATATTTTTGCTGATTATTTGAATGGAAAAAGAAAACGTCTGTTTTATTTGGATTAGGACATAACCGTCATTCGAGGAAATAATTTTTCAGAAATTCTAAGTCTTGCGTTAAAGAATTTTCTATTACTTCGAAATCAGAATGGCGAAAAGCAAGAGCAATATCATCGGCGTTGACATGATTACCATAGGGGTAACATATTTATTTATTTATTTATTACCGAAATACACAAGTTAACAATATTGTACACCATGTGTAGCTCACAGAGGCAATCAAGATGCCTGTATGTGAGCTCGGCGTGGAAAGTCAACAAAATACTCCATATTATTACTAAAAAATCAATTGAAATGAAAACCCACAAAACGATAGTATGAACTCTTCAACAATCAAGTATTTCTGCTACAATAATACAACTTTTGACCCTATCCTTACAATCATTCATTTCTGCTATAATAATACAACTTTTGACCCCATCCTTACAATCTACCTTCAAATAAAATTATAATATAAATTTTATCCTAATCACAATTTTGACGAGACCCATCTATTCAATTTGATCTTCCTAGAATATCGACTACTTAAAATCTTTAGTTCATTAGGAAGCATGTTAAAGACACTGATTGCTCTCACAAAGCTACTCTTACCACTGACTGTCCCGAATCTTATAGGCACTTGAATACTTTTGTTCCTAATAATGCTTTTTGAATTCACAAATTCAGCCTTTAATATATCATAATGGAACTTAAGTGACTCCAGTAAAAAAAGTTGCTCCATTGTCAAAGGGTTGTTGTGAACTATTTTCCCCCTATTAACTATTTTTGAAATTCTTTTTTGGTGGTTTTGAGTAAGCTCCACCCCACGCCACAATTCCATAACTTATAATACCATGAAACAGTGCATAATAAAGCATTCGAAGGACATCACTAGACATTATCTTTGCGAGTTTGTGGAAAATAAAAACCAAGTATCTTGTTTTTTTTAGCAAATATTTGATATGCTTTTCCCATCTCATGTGACTATCGAAGACTATCCCCCAATACCTGACCGAGTCCACCCTTGTTATTAGTTTCCCACTTATACTGATATTCAAAGAATCTGGAAAACTATTGCAGTAATTACCATATGTTGTATAGACAGTCCTATCGATGTTTAGACACAGTTTGTTTGACGACAACCAAGCACTTATTTCTTTCAAATAGTTATTCATATTACCCTCAACTTCCTTCCCAGCGAGCACAAAAACATCTCAGAGATGTTAAAAGTAAGAGATTTCGAGACATTGAACATCCACTGCGATGTTCTGTTTATACATGAATAGAACTTTTATAGAACAGCCAATGTCCGCCGCAGGCGGCTATTATATGGATGTCCCTGGGATGTCACAAAAAGAACAACTCAGAAGTTTTTTTGATAGCCTTTTCATGTACACAATAGAACATTTCTAAAGCGCTTTGCGCACACGAAATCGCTGTTTGTAAGACTTTATATGAAATTCTTTTGTGAGGCCTTTTTTCTTTCATTTGAATGTTTGAGGATACCAAATTCTATTTTAAATGAACTACAAAGTTTTTAAATGAAATACAGAATACTTTAAGAATAAAAATATTTTAATGATACTTCAACAGGTACAAAAGGAAAAGAAATCACATTTCACATAAGAATTGAACAACAAAAAACAATTGATAAATATTATACTACAGAAATGAAGAATAAACAAAAAAATATATCACATTCAATAAAACAAACATAAATAACCAAAAAGAAATATCACATTTAACATAAAAAAAAACAGAAATAATAGAAAACAAACTGATTATAATTTTAGATGTACCGAAAGGGAAAATGAAAAAAAATTTATGAAAAATTTATTTTCCCTTCATTTCATCGTCCCTCCTCCTCTGCCTAATATGCCTAAACCAATCTTTGGCATAGAGTTCGAATACTTCCCTAGTGATTTGGAATTTTTTATGGATCACATCTACAAAATAAAAACAATTCAAACAATTAATTCACAAAATATATGAAGGTTAAGATGATTTTTTCCTATTAAAATAACAGAGAAAATAGCTGCATGAAAGGATCTGGAAGATTTGAGTTGTAAAGCTCCTGACCAGGTTGATTCGCGAAACGATTTTATTTATTTAATTATTTGTACTGGTATTCAAAGATACAATACAACAATTGAAAAGAGTTTTCAAAAACAAGAACTTTTCTGGGACAATTTGAATTATTTTGTGATTCACAAGTGATGAATGATTATTATCATCGTCGGAAAAGTAATCTTACAAAATATTCTGGTAATTATCAACGGCAGAGATAGATTATCGAAATATGTTGAAATCCTCGATGATATGGCTTTAAACTTTATAAAGTTATTTCTTGAATAATTATAATAACCTTCCATATACCATTCGATTAGTCCAACCAAAATACAATGATCTCTTATACCTAGTCCCAAATACACAAATAATATTAACCAAGCAGCGTGGATTCTTTTGAGGTTATATGTATGTTTCTGGACATTATACTATACATTTAATTCATGTTATACTTACTTATTAATTGTATTTAGTTACTATAAAGAGATCGATCCTAAATTCACAATCAAAACCAACACAGAAGTAGTTAATATTATACAAATCACCAATCAACTTTCAACTCCGAACAGTCCACAGTCCAAACTACGAAGAAAGTGGAAATGGCGGCAAAATGAAATAGGTGAATTGTATATTGTTTATTCAACACGACAGTACCTCTCAGTAGGTAGACGAAGAAATGCCACAGATGGCACAGATCAGAACAAATAAAGATTTCCAATAGCCTTTGGAGACCTCTTTGGGAAGTGCATATTACGTTTCAAAGAAACATCCTCATGCCAACATTTTCGAAACATCCCAAAACATCCCAGGGATGTTTGTGCTCGCTGGGTTCCAACTATTACCAGTCGACACAATCGCAGTGTCGTCTGCAAAAGAAATCACATCAGGTACAATGTCTAGCATATCATTAACATATAACACAAACAACAACGGCCCCAAAACAGTGCCCTGAGGAACTCCCGCTCTCATCTCACAATACTCACCCACCACATCATCAAACTTCACCCGATGACATCTTTTTTCCAAATATGAACATAAATAAATAAATAAATAAATAATTCCTTTATTTCAAATCATCTCCAGGTAAATTACATAGAGAGGAATGAAAATGTCAATATGTCAATATCAGCATTCAGCATGTAAGTATTTACAATTTAAACAAACTCTGGCAAGTTGTTACAATTTAAAAAATCGCCAAGTGAATATGGTTCCAGTTTGATCAGGAGTTTCCTTATAGTATGTTTGAATTTTATCAGGCTAGACATTCTGCATGTATTTGGTAGTTTATTGTAAAGTTTTATGCACATATAATAGGGACCTTTTTCTGTACTTGTAAGCCGATGAGACGGATAAGTGAGGTTCGTCGTCCTTGTATTATATCCATGGAAATAGTTGGACCTGAATTCATCCTGGTGCCTGAAAAAGAACATTAGACACTCAAATATATATAATCCATATATAGTCATAATCTGCATATCCTTGAAAACACCCCTGCAGGTGTCTCTGAATTTCATATGCCTCATTACTCTTATGGTTCTTTTCTGTATAATGAAAAGGAGTTGTATACTGGAGCTGCATCCCCAGAACACAATCCCATATTTTAGTACAGATTCAAAGTTAGCATGGTACAGTATTTTCAATGTTTTCTCGGCCATATATCTTGACACCACCCTGATTCCATATCCAATGCTACTCAGTCTCAACCCAGTTTTTTCCACATGATTGTTCCAGTCTAAGAACTCATCAATGTGTACTCCCAGGAATCTTGTCTCAGGAACAGGTTTCATTTCCTCACCATTCAGGTTTATGCTATCACCCAGATTAATTCGGGAATTCTTCGTTCTAAACACCTTGATATTTGTCTTTGATGCATTCAGTGCCAATTCATTCCTATTGAACCAACTACAGATTCCAGACAAACTGGCCCCTGCCTTCTCAGTTACCTCTGATAGCGTCTTTCCAGAAACCAATATGTTGGTGTCGTCCACATAGTTCACCATTCCATCCATGATAAGGTCATTAATGTAAATGATGAAGAAAATGGGACCTGTATTACTGCCTTGTGCTAGGCCTCTTTCTTTGACTACAATCTTGGATCTGTTTTCATTAATAATGACCTGTTGTTTTCTCTCTAGGAGGTAAGATTCAATCCACTTATGTGTTTTTCCTCTTATACCATATTTTTCAAGTTTGATCAGTAAATATTTGAGGTTCACGCAGTCATAGGCCTTGCTAAGATCTGAAAACATGCCAATAGTTACATTTTTCTTCTCAAATTCCTTGAGTATCATATTTACAAATTGATAGATGGCAGTATTTGTTGATTTCCCTTTCAGGAAACCATGTTGTGAGTCTGAGAATAGATTACATTTTTTGAAGAATTCCAACAGTCTTGTGCACATTACTAGTTCGAAGATTTTGGAGAATGAGGGTAGCAAGCTGATCGGCCTATAACTATCAAGACTTTCTCGGTCTCCCTTTTTGTACATGGGCTTTATAAGGGCAAATTTTAACTGATCAGGGAATTTCGCAAATTTCATGGAGTTGTTGATTATATAACAACTTACTGACGTTATCTGTGTAAGCGACAGTTTGACAATACTGGTTGGAATGTCATCATATCCGCTTGAATGTTTGTTCTTCAGGCTCGAACATAGTTTGGTCAGTTCTTCAGTATCTGCAGGTCTCAAGAACAGTGACTGATCATTTTCTTTTATATTACAGGTGAAAGTCTGATGATGTACTTCATCTACTAGTTTCTGAACTGCGTCAATCAGGTGTGTGTTAAATTTGTCAGGCAGTGATGTTGGATCTTCATCGATGTTATGTTCTCTGTATCTACTTTTCCCTGTTAACTCTCTACATATGTCCCACATGGATCTCATTTTGCAATCTGATTTCATTATTCTGTCCTGAAGAGATCTCTTTTTATCTTCTTTCAATACCTGGTCATAATACTTTTTCGTGTTTTTGTATTGCTCTTTGAGAGATGGATTATCAGTTGAAAGTACTAGTAAAATATCCAATTGATGTTTAACTTCTTCAGCATGTTCACTCTTCTTGTATTTCTTGTTTTTATTGGAAAGTAGCCTGGTAATTGGGAAGCTTTCATTGAAAATATTCAGGTAGTTATTGATGAAAGTTCTCCACTGCTCATTCACATCCTTCCGGTCGATTGCCAGTACATCTTCCCATGTTTGTTGTCTCAGTTGCTCTACAAAGCGGTTTCTATTTTCTTCATCAAAGAGAAATCTCTTGAATAAATATTTCATTTCATCTTTCTTATCTAGAGTGAACAAAAATTTTTGTCCAAAATGATCTGATATATGTGATACAAGAATTTTAGAAATGTGCCCATTATCCAGGTTGGTACATATGTTATCCAAGCAGCTTTTAGAATGCTCAGTTACTCTAGTATAATTTACAACCGTTGTTCTGATGGAATAGGAATTGAGCATTGTAGCTAGTTTGAGCTTATTACTATTTTCATCCAGCATTTCAATGTTGAAATCCCCTGTTATAAAAACAATACTTTCGAGGTTTACTTGGTTGGAAAGGATATTTTCTAGCTGGTTAAAAAACACCTCAACAGAACTCTTTGGTGGACGATAGATACATAAGATAAAAATTTTCATTTCATCAAGGAAACACTCAGCAGCACAACATTCAAACTCTCCAGGTATTGAGAACTCACTTGCATTTTTGTATTCCCTACAGGCTATTGCATCTTTGATGTAAATGGCCGATCCTCCATGTTCATCCTCCTCTCTGCAAAAGCAGGATACCAGTCTGAAACCTTGAATACCAATCTGTGTGATTTGATCTCTTAACCTCCAGTGTTCTGTAAGACAAAGTATTACAGTTTCTGTATTTTCCTTCAAAAGTTGTTCTACTAGATCTATACTGTTACCCAAAGATCGAAGATTCTGATGCATAATACCGTAGTCAACCACCCTATTAGAATATTCTTTGTTGTTTTTTGCATACTTATGGGGATCCCTCTGATCTGAATTATCATCTATAAAAATCCTCACCTGGTTTATATTTTTGGAAGTGCCCAAAGTTGAATCTCTTCACTCCCACATTTTGTGGCCAAAAGGAGGGATCATACAGTTCATCCTTTTTCACGAGTGGTGCCGTCAATACAAAACATTTCAACTGAGTTGGTTCACTTGGTAACTCCTTCACTTTGACATTTTCATTGGTGAATGCGGGATTTTTCCTTACGTATTCTTCCACTTGTTCAGCTGTTACATATCTTTTTATTCTATACAGATATATCCAGGCTCTTCTTTCAGCTCCAACAAAACCCGTTTTTTCTTCTTCTTTGGAGATTGCCGTTGTGCCAAGTCGTCTAGATTTAGGTCTTCTGCGTTGAATTGTTTGAAAACCATCTTCAGTTGTGTTGTGATTATATGATGCTTCATTATTACTATTTCTAATAGGTAACTCTTCATTGCCTTGGTTCTTTAATGTTGGCGTGAATTTACTTTGTTGTTGTTTTGTTATGTATTTGGGGTTATCTGTCAGGTGTCTCCTGTCAACCTCCAAGTCCTCATGCATCTGAACTACTACTCTTGGAACTATTTTACTTTCAGAAGTCTTTGTTGTCTTATCTCCAGTCCGATCAGTTTTCAGTATGTCGGAGTATTGTTTACCTTCATTGTTGGTTTTTTCATCAAATTTTTTTTCAATGTCATCTAACCGTTGTTTCAGTAATCTATTGTTTTCTCTTAGGATACTATTATTTTCTTTCAGTATTTCATTTTTTTCATTGGATTCAATAAGGAGCTTACTTAAATGTTCGATTTTCAATCCCAATATTTTTTCTCTATTTAGATTTCGCTGCTTATCTTGAACTTCATCACAGCACTCGACATATCTTTCATTGATAATTTTCATATTTTTCTTCTTCGCGCACGAATTATGGTAAAAGCCCCCACAATTCATACACACTTGAGTTGTGCAAGTCTTTTTAGCACAGCAACTGTAATTATTTTTCACTGAATTCACTTCTTTTTCACTTCTAACGCTTTCGCCTTCACTCAGATCATCATCGGCCGACATCTTGACTACATGAGACTACTACTGAGAAGCTGATGAGCTCTACCTCTAATACCATAGTTGTTCAATTTAACCAACAAAATTTCATGATCGACAGTATCAAAAGCTTTTGCTAAGTCTAAAAAAGCTACAGCCACTGGCGCACTTCTATCAAGCCTTTGGTAAATAAGATTAGTAAAATAATTCGAAGCGTCTTTGGTACCTAATTTTTTCATAAAACCATACTGTCTTTTCGATATTAATTTATGTTTTTTGAAGAAGCTTGAAATCCTAGAGCAAATTATCTTTTCAAAAATTTTCGCTAGATTAGATATCGAATTATAGGTCTATAATTCGACATGTTATGCTTGTCTCCAGTTTTATGAATTGGTTTTATAGTAGCTCGCTTGAAAGCATCTGGCCATATTGCTTTATCAATGCTCGAATTTATTATATGGGCAAGAGGTTCAGCAATGAAGTTGGCCAGAGCAAGAACGGTTTTTACATTTATATCATCATTTCCACCGCTCTTCATTTTCATATCTCGAATTATATTGACTACCTCGTACGAATCAGTGGGTGACAGGAATATAGAATGAGGATTAAGCTGGGGAAGTCTAATTTGAGCCATACTTGGCTGTCGAACACTATCTCCAAGTTGTCTACCGATGTTACCTACCAAAACAATTAGCAATCTGAAATGGATCTTGAATTTTAGATTTTTTCTCATCATATATGAAATCAACACAGTCATCTTTTTTACAGTTTTTGCCGAGTTTTTCACGAATAATTGACCATAAACCCTTGGAACTATGAATGTTCATTTCTGCCACTTTATCATGAATAATTTTTGCTTTTTTTATTACCTTATCAAGAACTCTTACATAACTTTTATATTCTGTTCTTAGTTGTAGATTTTCAGGTTGCATTTTCCAAATGGAATATAGCATTTCTTTCCTACTACAAGACCTCAAAATACCTTCAGTTATCCAAGGGCTTCGTGGAGCAGGAACCGATTTTTTCCTAAATTTGATCTTAGCAAGGTTAACACATTCAGTTATTAATCTGATAAGTGACTCAGCTGCCAGGTTAGGATCATCTATCAGTACAATTGAATTCCAGTTAGTTTCTAATGCCAGTTTCGTTAACTTGCCATAGTGAATTGGCTTAGATTCATTCTTTTTGTACTTTTGTTTGAGATTATCAAGTGTTATAAATAGAGGATAATGGTCATTAAATAGTGATGCCAATTTGATAGATTTAAAATTTATAGTACCCGCCCGAAAATATTTTCAATGCAAGTACCCCTGTTACAATCTTCGTCAGATGGCCTTGTGATTGTCTGAAAGCCTGGAACAAATCCCATTTCTAAGCGGCTATTCAAATGTTCCTGGCTGATATGATCATTTTTCAGAATGTCGATATTGAAATCTCCAATCAGAAGATGATTTTTAACCCTCCTCAAAGAACTAATATATGATTTCAATTCAGTTACAAATTCCTCTTTAGGAAGGTCATGGGGTCTATAAACTGGAGATATTTCCAAATTAGTGTTGTTAATCAATTGCACACGTGAGTTCAAAAGTTTTAATCTTCAAACGCTAACAATGTTAGTAACCTCATTAATAGAATCCTCAACATATATTACAACACCGTCAGTTATATTAATGTCTCCGTGATTATAATAAAGGTGCCTACAGATTACTCTGACGTGATGTGGGCCCACGTCATAATGCGCATGATAAAAAAATATTATATGGGATTTTGCGCGGAAGCGTTCAAACTAGTCTGACGTGACGCTGGACGTGCAATCCCACGTCCCACGAACAATTTGAACGCTTCCGCGCAAAGTCCTTCGTTGGATTTTGGAATCATGCGCATTATGACGTGGGCCCACGTCACGTCAGAGTAATCTGTAGGCACCTTTAATCTTGTACCCTATCAAATGAAATGATTCATAATGGACCAGCATCCTGGTCTCAGCACACACCATAATATTAGGTTAAACCCTGAGTCCCCAATTAAAGTTTGTAATTTCTCAAAATTAGCATTCAAGCTTCGAATATTCACATACATGATAGGTTTTGATCATGTTCAACAAGTTTATTGAGGAACTCCAGGCTGTTACAAATCTGCTCCCCATTGACAATATCATCCTGTATGTCATCAAGAAGATCGAAACACCGGTCAACAACACTCATAATCAGTTCATACATCTATAGTTCTTCCCTGTAGTCTCTTAATTTGCAATTTATAAAGAGGACAAACTGTATCAAGTACAGAATGGTTGACATTAAAATCTGTCTTGAACTTTTTATTATTTTCAATACAGTTAATGCATGAAATAGTTTTGGACTTACAGTCTCTAAAGCAATGAGATGATGGACACTGGGAACACCTGATAGGTCCATTATACTTGCAGTCATTCACCTTGTGATTAAAACCATAACATTTATAACATCTTGTTACCTTCAGATTCTCAAAAACAGGACATCTTTTAAGACCAACATATATTTTACCAGCCGAAATCATCTTCTTGAATGCTGAGCCATTACACTCCAATATTCTATATTTTGAGGTATTCTTTCCATTTTTTTTGACTAAAACCAAATCAAGTTTATCTGTCTCATCGAGAAATGAGTTCTGGTTTCTAATTGCCACTAAGATGTCATCCTTAGGGAATTCTTTATTTATATTCGTGATAACTATGCTTGGTTTGCGCATTTTAGTTTCGTCTATGACATAATTCCCACCCATTTTTGTAATAAGTTCATCCTTCATTTTACAAGTCGATCCATCTGAGTTACATTTGATCAATACACAACCATCCTTTCCATTCAGCACTGCGTTAATTCCGACTGGTAGCTGACATAAATTAACTTTATTTACCAATTCTTTTCTTGTTATAGAGCAATCCTGTTTGTTTTTTGGTTTACATACAATGAAAAGGACATTAGGCTTGGATGCATTCCCAGAACTTCCACTGCTCACTTTCTTATCTAGGACTTCTGCATACGTAATTTGCTGGCCTGAGGGTGATACGACTAAGTTTTCCAATCCATCCCGAAGTTTCCTTATATCCTGTTCCAGAAGCCTTATCATTTCATTCTTGTATTCAATAATATCATTCTTACTTTCTATTAGACTATGAAAAATTTCGACAGATTCACCCCCCAAACAGGACTGACAGTAAAATTTCATCACTCGTTTTCCCTTCAGTCCAATTACCGTGATTTCCGATGAAGTCAAATTCGCACATTGTTTACAAACACTCCGCGCACAACCATCACAACAGACAAGAGGTGAGCTGGACGTGGAGGATTTACCGCACTTCACGCACTCCATCTTCTGTCCTCCCTCCGCTATCTGAATCTCGAAGAAGAGGAACAGATGTAAACATCCATACTTCAGGAAGATGAATTAATCTACAGCAAATTCATCAACAAACCATAAAATCTAAAGATAGTATACCTCAATTTCAACAAGGTACTAAATTCCCAGCTTCTAGCTATCACTCAGTATAAATTTCATCTTTCAAAACGTGAACCTTCACAGTTAAAGAGTAGTAAACATCAGAGCGAAACTCGCATCAACCTTCCACGTGAAGTGTGACCTTCCAATATTGGATATTAAATTTCTATATATCATTCAGTTACCTAATTGATATCGCAAACCTTTTAGGGCTTTCACTCCCAATCTCTGAAACAAAATCAATTAAAAATGAAATCAACGATTTGCTCCTGCGTGAATTCTTGCACTAATTTGTCAGGAGCAAATTAACTAGAAAAAATTGTTGCCTGACAATGAACTCAAAATAAATAACGTTGAAACTATAATTCTTCGTAACGTTTCGGAGTCTATATCAGACTCCTTCATCAGACGAAAAAATCTACTTTTGAAAATCTTCTGGAATTGTCGCTTTTTGTCTGACATTAATTGTCAACACACAGAAACAGAGACTGCACAGAAACGTTGATTCATTTAATTTTGAAATTACCGGATGACAGTTCCTTCTTTAATAAATTGATCCAAATATGATCTATTCCTACCGAACAATTTGCCAAATTATTATCCTGATCTAATAGAATACACGTAGACTCTTTAATTTTTCGTTTATAATGGTCTGGTTCTGTCATTAAAATTTTTGTGTTGTCCCAATCCATCATGTGGTCTCCCGTATTAGAACAAATGTGATCTGCGATTTGCGATCGATTAATTTCTCTATTTTTAATATTATTTTTATGTTCGCGTTTTCTTATTTCTAGAGGTCTGGACGTTTCACCTGTATAAGTTTTACCACAAATACAGGGTATGTTGTAAATACAATTTTTTGATTTTTGTTTTTCGTTCAAAGGTTTAGTTTTTGTTAATATAGATCTTAAATCATTTTGCGTTTTAAAAACAGTTCGTATGTTGAACTTCGAACCGATTCTTCTTATTTTTTCTGAAAGGCCAGTAACATAAGGAATTACATTCAACAAATTTGGTTGTTCTTGACGGTTTGTTGGTTGTTCCTGATCATTATTACGATTTTGGTTAGTCATTTTTCTCTCTAAATTTAATATTGTTTTTTCAATAAAATCTTTTGGGTATTGATTATCCCTAAGAAAATGTTTAATGAAGTCAACTTCATTATTTCTAATTTCGGGTGTAGATGAAATTAAATTAGCTCTATCATAAAGTGTTTTAATGATACCTCTTTTGACACTTACTTGGTGATTGGAATAAAAATTTAAATATCTATTAGTATGTGTCTTTTTTCGGTATACGCTCGTTTCAAAATAATTCGGAAACTTTTTTATTGAAACATCGTAATAATGATCAGGAACAACCAACAAACCGTCAAGAACAACCAAATTTGTTGAATGTAATTCCTTATGTTAATGGCCTTTCAGAAAAAATAAGAAGAATCGGTTCGAAGCTCAACATACGAACTGTTTTTAAAACGCAAAATGATTTAAGATCTATATTAACAAAAACTAAACCTTTGAACGAAAAACAAAAATCAAAAAATTGTATTTACAACATACCCTGTATTTGTGGTAAAACTTATACAGGTGAAACGTCCAGACCTCTAGAAATAAGAAAACGCGAACATAAAAATAATATTAAAAATAGAGAAATTAATCGATCGCAAATCGCAGATCACATTTGTTCTAATACGGGAGACCACATGATGGATTGGGACAACACAAAAATTTTAATGACAGAACCAGACCATTATAAACGAAAAATTAAAGAGTCTACGTGTATTCTATTAGATCAGGATAATAATTTGGCAAATTGTTCGGTAGGAATAGATCATATTTGGATCAATTTATTAAAGAAGGAACTGTCATCTGGTAATTTCAAAATTAAATGAATCAACGTTTCTGTGCAGTCTCTGTTTATGTGTGTTGACAATTAATGTCAGACAAAAAGCGACAATTCCAGAAGATTTTCAAAAGTAGATTTTTTCGTCTGATGAAGGAGTCTGATATAGACTCCGAAACGTTACGAAGAATTATAGTTTCAACGTTATTTATTTTGAGTTCATTGTCAGGCAACAATTTTTTCTAGTTAATTTGCTCCTGACAAATTAGTGCAAGAATTCACGCAGGAGCAAATCGTTGATTTCATTTTTAATTGATTTTGTTTCAGAGATTGGGAGTGAAAGCCCTAAAAGGTTTGTGAAGAGATGCAAAATCCTCCCAAAATAAATTTCAATCGATATCTAATTGATATCGGTTCAATAACACGTTTTGATATCACGTGAGTATCGAAAATTGATAACCAATGGATATCATTCCACGTGTTATCACACAAATTTGATGTAAAAAAGATATCACAAATTGATTAAACATAGTTTGGTTGTACAGTCCTCTCTATCAGAATCATCAAAATATTCGAAAGGGTTTTATATAAATCTGAACCAAAATATTTATTTTCTCTTAGGCTATGAAAGATAGACATTGGAGGCGTCTTTCCACAACTTGCAACTATAACTTCGACATAGATTCTCCTACATTTACCTTGAGAAATGTGATGGAAGCTCCTTTGCTTCAATATAAAGACGACGTCGAAGATATTTGTATAAGTGCAGTTAAGGAGAAGGACATCGAGGCAAAATTGAAGCAAGTGATCGCTGATTGGGCAGTCGTCGATTTATCTTTCTCATCGTTCAAAGCTAGGGGAGAGCTTTTGCTCAAAGGAACAGAAACTGGCGAAATCATTATGTTATTGGAGGACAGCTTGATGGTCATGAATTCTCTTCTCAGCAATAGGTGAGAGATTCATAAGCGAATTAATTTTTTTAATGATTAAAGTCGAGTTATAATGAAGTTATAATAATAATAATAATAAAATTATTAGTTTCCATACCCAATAATGATATATCTGTTTTCTGAAAAAAAATCTCAGACACTTGCCTGGTCCAAAAATCTTCCATGTAGTTGATGAACCATCTTGCGGATTCGAGCAGAATTTCAAATTCAGATTATAATGCAAAATTTCTCCTAATTAAAAATATTATTATTGAAAAGAAAAAATAAGAAATAAATTTGCTTATTCAAATTCTCAGATACAATGCTCCATTCAAGAAGGACATTCAGCTGTGGGTGCATAAGTTGGTAACGACATCAGAAATCCTAGAGAAGTGGATGTTAGTTCAAAATCTGTGGGTGTACCTAGAGGCAGTATTCGTTGGTGGTGATATTGCTAAACAATTGCCAGCGGAGGCAAAAAGATTCAGTGTAAAGAGTTTTGTTCCATTTAGGTCCCGAAGTTCTCAATTATGTTTTCCAGAACATCGACAAATCCTGGGTGAAGATTATGGCTCGTGCACATGAAGTGACGAATGCAGTTGAATGTTGTACGGGCGATGAGACTATGGGGCAGTTGTTACCGCATTTACTGGAACAATTGGAAACATGTCAAAAGAGTTTGACCGGATATTTAGGTGTGCAAGTCAATGTTCAATAATAAACTATTTCTGTGTAAATAGAATGTCACAGTTTTTATATCGTTTAGTAATTGTTCGTGGCCACTCAAAATATTTTTTTATTTAGTGATGATGATATAGCAATTCGTTACGAATTAACACAATTGACTCTAAAATGTCTGAATTAAAGAAAAACTAGGATACTATTCTTGAAATGGACCGGAGTTTTGAAAACCATATGGAAAATGTTTCTTGATTTCCGAAAATACTTCATTAAAACCTTTTTTTTTTAGAGAGCAAGAGACTGTTATTCCCGAGATTTTTCTTCATCTCTGACCCTGTTCTACTGGAAATTTTAGGACAAAGCTCTGA
The DNA here is from genome assembly GCF_907165205.1 of Coccinella septempunctata. NCBI lineage: Eukaryota > Metazoa > Arthropoda > Insecta > Coleoptera > Coccinellidae > Coccinella > Coccinella septempunctata. The sequence goes on along the minus strand of NC_058189.1, from coordinate 29,942,932 downwards.
TCCAACAAGTATCAGACCTCATCTGTTAAGTTTATTCGACGCTGTTGCCTCGGTAAGTTTTTTTGCTCACACCAGTTATTGTGATAAAAGATTTCAAGTTTGTGGAAAAATAATTCCTTCTCTCAAGTCCTCAAACACCTCCATTATTTCAATCAGAAGTTTTTTCTACTCCTTACTGATACTGCGCCCTCTTCGATCCCTTTCATTTCCGTTTCTATCCATTTTTCTTCGCTGTCTTATGAATTATGAACGAGAAGTTATGAAAATATATTAAAACACATTGAACAAAATATTCAAGTCTTCATTGAGTTTAATGTCAAAACAAAATAACATAACCTCAGAACAACATACCACAGAATATGTTACACATTACCGACATAATTTTGATCTTTTTCATTGGTGTATTCGTTAAAAGACAAGACACTATCATCGACCGACACTCTGTCAATCATCTAGGAAAAACTATTCCATCGAATTCAAGAATAGGTATCCCGTCAAATTATGATTTCCTATGGGAACTGAAAGCATGGTATCATGTTCCTATAGGATCTAATTCCTACATGTTCGAGAATCGGGCCCCAGGTTGTAGGAACGCTCAACACGATCAAGAATTTCAGGAACGATAGCTTGCGAGGAGTTGTTGGTGGATGGTTCTTGAGATCCGATATTCAAGATCTGTTCTCTAAGGGTCAAATATTCTGAGATAGTTCGGTCTGAGTATTCTTCAATGTTGCTTACTCGGCTTCGCAAGGAACTATTCTAGTCTGATAAAGTTCTAGGGCAGCAGAATGGCTTTTAATAGCGGCAGTATAACTGTCGAGTCGAGTCAATCCTGCCTCCTTTCAACACGTTCGGGCGTAGATGATATGTTCCGCACTTTTTCCATCATGAGGTTGAAGTGCTTCACAGTAAGTGTAGTGTCGGATGAATCGGACACAGAGGGTGAACCAGTAGTTTGGGAGTTCCGCAGGGCAGTCACTTGCGACCTATACTTTTCTTCTATTCATTAATGATCTCTCTTCCGTTTTCTCGGACTATCTGTTTTTGTTGTTTGCTGATGATGTGAAGATTTTTAGGTCCGTATCTGCACTAGATGAGGCCCTTGCTTTGCAACATGCCCTTAACTTATTTTTTATATGGTGTGAACTTAATAGAGTGTTGTTGAATACTGAAAAGTGCTGTGTCGTATCCTTTCATTGCGGTCTTGCACTGAATCATAGTTATTATATTGGTGACTGTTGTCTACGTAGGGTGAGTGGGGTTAGAGACCTTGGTGTGTTGTTGGATTCCAAGTTGATTTTTGGAAGAGATGCATGAAATTGCTAGGTCTCATTCAGAGTAATAGTAAGTTCTTCACTGTTGAAACGTCGTGATTAATATACTGCTCATTTGTTAGGAGCATTGTGGAGTATGCTTCAACTGTGTGATCGCCATCTTATGCCACCTACATTGCAGTTCTTGAGGAGATTCAGAATAGGTTCATACGTACTATGTGCGCATTCAAATTTGGCATTGTTTATGTTGCAATAAGATCTTTTCTTCGTTTGTCCTCATTGGAATCTAGGAGATCCTACCTTGATCTTTTATTTGTTTACATGTTGTTAAATGGCTTTATAGATTGTCCTGATTTGTTGTACAAATTCAATCTTAATGTTCCCGCGGTCAACACTCGTGGTCGGTTTGTTTTCTACCAGGTTACGCCTCGTACTAATTACCGTAAGCATTTTTATTTACATCGTGTTACCCTGTCTTGGACTTACTTGGAATCACTGAATTGCTTTAGGAGCAATATACTTCGTTTAGTTAGTCGATTATTGTTGTCACAGTTTTGTATTGATACTTGATTTTCCTATCTACTTTTGAAAATCTTCAGAAGATTTTCAAAAGTAGATTTTTTCGTCTGATGAAGGAGTCTGATATAGACTCCGAAACGTTACAAAGAATTATAATTTCAACGTTATTTATTTTGAGTTCATTGTCAGGCAACAATTTTTTCTAGTTAATTTGCTCCTGACAAATTAGTGCAAGAATTTACGCAGGAGCAAATCGTTGATTTCATTTTTAATTGATTTTGTTTCAGAGATTGGGAGTGAAAACCCTAAAAAGTTTATGAAGAGATGCAAAATCCTCCCAAAATAAATTTCAATCGATATTTGATTTTCCTTGTTTGCTAATCATATGTTATGTTTTCTCTTATTGTAACTTAATGTAATTTTTTTTCAAATGGGTTGTATCCTTAATTGTCCCGTAACAGATACTCTGAATACAGATATTATCCAGGTAACAGATACTCTGAAAAAACTCTAACCTCATTTCAGTGAAGCTCGGGAAGAACGAGATTCCACAGAAAATGGTGGTATTCAAACTTAACAATGGTAGATATTCTCTTTATTTTTGTACATTTCGTCGTTAAAATCCGAAAAATGTGTAACTCCCAATTTAATCAAAAAAATTATTTTTATGCCATCTCTCAGCGGTTTTGAACATCTACATGCTCAGAAATTTGTGTAGTACCATCGGAGAGTTAAATATTTTCCCGCGCAAAATAGAATAATCTGTATCTCCGTGCTCGAAATTGTTTAAAAGAAATATGTGTATCTCCTTTACACTAGCACGACGTCGGTGCGTAACAACATCCCATCAGTGGATAACATAAAAAGTAGTGAAAAAATAGTGCTGCTTTGCTGTGAAAACAAAGGTAAATTGATTGTTTGATAGAACGCAGTTAGTAGTGGGAATGGAAATTATTACTGTTTTTCCAAAATTCCATACTGAATTTGAGGTTGGAGATACACAAATTTCAGCATTTTGTGTTTTCAGTCAAAGCTATGAGCATTCAATGAGAAATGTGTATCTCCATAAAATATTATTCATGATAATGAAGATTTAGGGACAAACGTGGCAATTCTGTATTATCCGTTAAAATTCAAAGGCCTCTAAAATAAATCAGCAAAACATAGAACAACAACTAAGTCATAGTGGAGATTGGAAGGAAATGGTGGTCCGGAAAAATAAAGTTCAACAAGCTTATAATTTTGCTGAACTTCCTAGTCTGTACATGGAGAGAAGAAAAATAAAGAAAGAGAAATTTGAGCACCTTCAACAGTTGAAAAATAGCTTGGAACTCGACTACCATGATTTTTATAACAACATCGCTTACCAACATAACTATTTACTATTTACCCTTCTTAATTATGTTTCTTTGCATAAATATTTCTTTTTTTTAATAATAATTTTCAATTTTGTTCAACTTTTTTTATTGTTTTTCAACAAAGCAAATTGTTTAACTCCAACTTTTTGTTTAATTGAACCTGGAAAAATGTGTAAGTCCCTAAAAATATTTCAAACTTGTGTAAATGTTGCTGTCTATCATTATTGTTAGTTTCTGCAATCAATATCGTGATAATTAGAGTTTTGAAACATATTGAGGGAGTACGGGTGATAAAAAAAGGTTTTTTGCCTCTCCTGTAAAATCAGCTAGAATGGAGTTACACATTTTTCGGGTTTTATAGGCGATTTGCAGTAATAATAATAATAAAAATAATAATAAGGATGAGGACAGAGCACTATTCATCGATGTGGCGATTCCAAATGATAACAATCTTCTAGATAGGCACACTGAAAAAATTTCAAAATACAGAGATCTCGAGGAACAGACCAGAAGACAGTAGAAGCTGAAAGATATCAAGACCATCCCTATTGTCATTTCATCTACAGGCCTGATACCGAAGAAACTACTAGAGAACTTGAGGAAACTTCAGCTGGACGAAAATATCTATAGAGTCATGCAGAAGGCGGTACTGCTGGGAACGGCGAGAACTGTACGCAAGTACATGGGAAATTCATAGGAACACCGTCTGCTCCGACAGGAAGTGCGGGTGGAGCAGGAATCCAACCTACAGCAGGGAGCCGAGGAGCTACCCGAACCCGACCACCACCACGAGCCCGAAAATCTGGAAAGGGCTTCAACTTAATCCTTTTGATATCTGAGATATCTGGGATAAGTGAATTTTCCTCTGGAGAGGAGTGTGAAAGCCGCAAGGCTAAAGTCATAACAATAATAATAATAATAATAATTCATTCGAATTCTACACCATTAAAGCTACAACAGGATCACTTGGAAACCGTCGAACACTCTGCAGAAAGTAAAATGCAGAAACTGATTGGCAAACCTTTGCATGGGAGGCACCAGAACGAGGTCAACCATGATTACGTCGACATATCTGCGTCGAACTACTGGTTGACTTCCGGAAGGTTGTTTCCTGAGACAGAGGGCTTCATGCTCGCCATCCAGGATCAGGTGATTCCAACAATAAATTACATGATGTACATCGCCAAGGATGCCTCAGTGGCGGACGATAGCTGTCGTTATGGCTGTGCGACACATGAAACTATCCAGCACATCACCGGGGGATGTCAGAAGTTCGCGGGCACGGAGTACAAAAATAGACATGATGCTGTTGCCAAGATTCTTCATCAAGAATTGGCACTAAAACACCAACTTCTAACTTCTAAAAAGGTTCCTTATTACAATTACCATCCGGATGCTGTGCTGGAAAACGAACATCACAAGCTCTACTGGGATCGCACGGTTCTCACAGACCGGAAAATAACCCACAATAGACCAGACCTCATATTGCTCAATAAGGATGAGGGCAGAGCACTATTCATCGACGTGGCAATTCCAAATGATAACAATCTTCTAGATAGGCACACTGAAAAAATTTCAAAATACAGAGATCTCGAGGAACAGACCAGAAGACAGTGGAAGCTGAAAGATATCAAGACCATCCCTATTTTCATTTCATCTACAGGCCTGATACCGAAGAAACTACTAGAGAACTTGAGGAAACTTCAGTTGGACGAAAATATCTATAGAGTCATGCAGAAGGCGGTACTGCTCGGAACGGCGAGAACTGTACGCAAGTACATGGGGAATGCAGAGGAACACCGTCTGCTCCGACAGGAAGTGCGGGTGGAGCAGGAATCCAACCTACAGCAGGGAGTCAAGGAGCGACCCGGACCCGACCACCACCACGAGCCCGAAAACCTGGAAAGGGCTCCAACAGAGCTTAATCCGTTTGATATCTGAGATATCTGGGATAAGTGAATTTTCCTCTGGAGAGGAGTGTGAAAGCCGCAAGGCTAAAGTCATACTTCATGAATCCTGTCAGACAAATACATGTATAGGACAAGTCAGAGAAAAAAAAATCGAAATAGAAAAATACTCACAAGAATCATAAAAATATTCAGCAACAGAATAATAACATCTACTAAGTAAAATAACTTTAACTGCTTTTTTAAATTCATTCAATTAAATGCTTCGCAATGATTTAGGTAAGTGATCAAAAAGATTTATACAGTGATATATTGGTGAAAATTCGAATCTAGAAGAATTATGTTTTGGTACACACAACAATCCTTCGTTTCTTGTACTGTAGCTATGAAAGCTGGAAGGTTTGGTGAACTTATTTTCGTTTTCTTTGGTATAGATCAAACATTTGAGAATGAAAATCGAGGCCAGGGTGAGGGGGCCATTTTCAATGAAAACCGGTCTAGAGGAGGACCTAGGCTCAACATTAAATATCATACGCAAGATCCTCTTCTGTATAACAAAAACTCTGCCAACGTCCGATGAATTACCCCAGAGTAGGATGATAGGTGACACCAATCTGTAGTATATGTTGAGGACGGACCGCAAAGGAAGTGAATTCCGAACTCTACTTAAAGCAAAGTAAGAGCCATTGAGTTTTTTTACAGACATAATCGATATAAGTGCTCCACTTCAAGTTGGAATCGATGTGGACACCCAGGAACTTGGTATGGTCCGCAGATGAAAGAACCTCGTCCAAATAGCGTACAACCAATCTGTGTTCGCTGGATCTTAGAGCAAAATGAACGCATTCAGTTTTAGCAATATTGATCATTATTGAATTAGAGCGACACCAATCAACGAAGCACTGGACTAAAAGGTGACATAACCTCTGTAACTCGTCAAAGCTCCGCGCAGTAACTAATGCTGAGGTGTCTTCGGCGAACAGTAGTATTCTGATCATGTTCAAAAGACGAAGAAGATCATGGCGGGATGTTGCAGCGATCATCATCTTTTTTGAGTTGTAGGGTAGATCGTTTATGAAAAGTAAGAATAGGAGCGGCCCAGGACTGAACCCTGAGGGATACCCAAATTCACTTCATGTTTGTGACGACCTCCTGTCTCCATCTGTTGCCGTCTTCTTCTCCGAAGATAGAAACCTCGGGCGCCACCTCTAGTTTAAAGTGTTGAGGACACTCGGAACCTGTAGGCGGTATCCCACAGGTGACCAGGAGCTACAGTCAGAGAAAGTTATGTCCAGGAGTCAGATGTTCATGAAGTCCGGACAGTCCCCTATCTCTGAAATATCTTAAAAACTCTATTCGGGAGAAAAATAAAACACACAATAACCATGAAACTTCTATTCAATATCTTCTATATACATAATGATGTCGTACAGGGTATAGGGTGAATAAGCGGTGCAGAAGCAGAAGCGGGATGTAACGTGCTTTTAATGTCGAAACATGATGAGTGAGCAAAGTAAGAATGCGGGATGAAGCGGTCGGAGTTAGAATGAAGCAAGAGCGTCAGTGAAAACTGTGCAAGTTAACTCTACGTTGCGTACAAGCAGCGGGTAGTAACATGGGCAAAGTCGGTCATTATAAGCGAGACTGGCGTTAAGACGGACGGCGGTTTGCCGGTATACTTTGGTGAACCGAGGGAAAAACTAAACCACGGAACAAGGACGACGAACGCACCCGCGAGGGTGCCCTCGGAATCCAAGGTGTTCCGAAATCACGGGGGCTGAACCCACCCCCGTAACCCCGGTGGGTGGTCTAGTTCGAAGGGGATCATACCGGACAGTTGTGTAGGATGGGCCGTTTGAAGCTAACATCGTACACCTCTGTACACTCGGAATTCCAGGAGCGATGCAGGCCGTTTGAAGCTAATGCATAATCTCCAAGAACTCGGGCGGTACGGTTAGGGAAAGGCGGGGTAAAAAAGGGTAACAAAGGAACATACCTGGCAGGTGTGTAGGATGGGCCGTTTGAAGCTAACATCGTACACTCCCGCACACTCGGACTCCCAAGAGAGATGCAGGCCGTTTGAAGCTAATGCATCACCTCTAGGAACTCAGGCGGTACGGTAAGGGTGGGCTGAGCTAGAGACGGCGGAACGTACCTGACAAGAGTGTAGGATGGGCCGTTTGAAGCTAACATCGTACACCCCTGTACTTTTAGGATACCAGGAGACATGCAGGCCGTTTCAAGCTAATGCATGGCCTCCAGGACCCGGGCGGTACGGTGGAAGGATGACACGGAAGCATGTACGCGCCATTTGAAGCTAGCGTACACACCTACGCATACTGGGAAAGTCCATGGGGTAGTGTAGGCCATTTGAAGCTACTACACAACTCCACGGCGGAAAGAAGGATATGTGGGAAAATAAATAAACCGGCAAATTAACCAAAAGAGTAATTAAAATAATCATACCTGAGACGTTGCCCATGTGTAACCCTTGAATGTACTTACTAGCTGGTATACTTCTCGGACGGTCGGTACACTCTGGCTTCATTGACTGAATTTACGAAATCGCTCGAATTTATACCCGGCACGGCCCTTTTTTATACAATTGTCAAATGCGCAATTAAACAAATTCGGCATACGATATCCCCCCTTGACCTCACGTTGAAGACATCGCGATCCGGGAACACATGGGTCCGCGCGGCCTGAAACCGGTCGACTTAATCAATTCACGTTACGGAAATATGAAAATGAATAATTCGGAAACAAAACTAATTGAAAATTTGCTTTGTTACATCCCCCTCCTTCTTCGGCTGAAAAAAAGAAACTTTTTTATAATCTCTACTACAAAATAAAATTTATTCTAAAATCACAATAAGAAAAAAAGAAAACAAAAGAACGGTCACTTTCCGGGTGACCAGGCTGGAGCCCCGGATGCGGTCACACGGATTAATTCGCACTGCACTCCCATGTCCTTTTTCCTGGGCCTTTCGGTGGCTCCCTTCGGGCATCCACAATCCCTGGACCTGGTTCCCACCAGTCCGCACCTGGAGCAGAATATTAAAGAGGTTCTTCTGCAGGTTCGCCGGTCGTGGTCCGGGTATCCGCAGCGCCAGCACAACGGGTACTTCGTTACCGGCAGGTAAACCGGGGCCTTCCCTTGGGGGTCCGGAATCGGCGGTGCAACATCTCCCTCCAATTCCACCTCCTCTTGCGGTACCAAAATGTTGGCGTCTCCCATATTGAATATCTGGAAGCACACGGGTCAAAGGTCTACAAAAACAAGTACAGGCAGCTTTCAAATTAACTTTAATTCGGCACCAACAAAACAAAATGAAAAATAAAAAAAACTAAAGTAGGCGCTAAATATGGGCCGGGATTTTGATCCATCTCTGTCGTCCTCCCACCAGCAGCTTCAAGCGGAAGTACCGGTCGGCCGGCCAATTTACCGGACGTAGGTTCCTGGCCAGGTCCCGCATATATGGCGTCCAGTTCGCCTCTCCCGGGGGTGTCTGGGAAAGTAAACGTCCGAACTCGGCCATCAATTCCTCCCTGGTAGGCGGAGGCGGCGGAGGAGTTGGGGGTAACGGGCTTATCGGCCTGACCACCACAAGGTCGGGGAACAGCGGTTTCCATTCCCTTTTCCTCTGTGGTGGTCTCATCTTCAGGGGCTTGGTCGATTTGGACATTCTCTCTGGAAAATAGTTGAGGGGTTCATTGTAGGGTTTGAGATCCTTGACGTGGATCTGCCTGACTAACTTTCCGCGCTCATCCCGCAAATCATAAACCACGGGTGACAGCACCCGGCAAACAGTAAACGGTCCGGTGAATTTAGGGGCTAATTTTGCGGTAAAATCGTTAACGGAGCGCGAAAGAGGATGCTCCCGCTTCATCACCCTATCACCGATATGGCATCTCCAAGCGCGGTGTCGTAGGTCGTAGTGCTTTTTCTGTTTGTCGAAAGCCTGGGCCAAGTGTCGACGTACTAGAGTGAAGATTTCTTGCAGTCTACCCAAGCGGTTGGCGCGTTCTTGTATGGTGGTCGGACTAGGGTCGGTGTCATCGGTTTCTCTGTAGTCCTTCGTGGCCTCGCGATAGATCGTCTTTGGAGCTTCCAATTCTCGGCCGAAGTTCAAGAAGGCGGGAGTAAAGCCCGTGGATTCCTGGCGGGAGCTATTGAGGGCGAAAGTGAGTTCGTGCAGATGGCTGTCCCAATGCTTATGGTTGTTCTCACAAAACTGCGCTATCATGGTCTTCAAGGTTCGGTTTGTCCTCTCTACGGGGTTACACTGGGGTGTATAAACTGGTGTGACTCGATGTTGAATACCCATTTCCTCCATCATTCCACGAAAAAGCTTGCCAGTGTATTGTGACCCATTATCGGAGATGACTGTTTTGGGGCACCCGTAGCGAGTGATGATCTCTTCATAAAGTGCTTTGGTTACGGCCGCTGCGGTGGCCCGGCGAATAGGTCGGCAGGCAGTCCATTTAGTAAAACGGTCGTGGAACATAACCAGGTAAACATTCCCTTTAGATGATCGGGGTAGCGGTCCTATCAGATCTGTGCTCACAGTTTCCCATGGTTGGGATACCGGGCTCGGCTGCATTTTTCCTGGTGGTTGTTGTTGCAGTGGTTTATACGCCTGACAGGTTGGGCAGTTCCGAACGTACTTGCTGATTTCTCGATACATATTGGGCCAGTAGTAGTGGCGGGCTATGCGAGCGGCGGTCTTAGCGATCCCTAGGTGTCCTGCTGTTGGTTGATCATGGTTTTCGTTCAAGACAGCTTCCCGTTGATAGGTCGGTACACACAATTTCCAGGGTTCTGTATCTTCCTCCTCCTTCAAGTCGCTAAAATCCCAGAAATGGCGAAAAAGTCTTCCTTCTTGGACCGCATAGTCTGGATAATTTTCGGGTTGCTGTTGGACTTCCTCTATTTTCCGGTCATACCAAGAACAGTTCTGTGTACCCTTCTCTCCCTTTCCGATTTTGGCGGTGTGTATTGTGTTGGTCGGCTCCGGCAAAGGTTCTCGGGATAGGGCGTCGGCCACTTTATTCAGGACTCCCTTTCGGTACTTGATGTCAAAATCGTACTGCTGCAGAAAAACACTCCACCGGGCTATACGTCCTGTTGGGCTCTTGATGGAATGAAGCCATTTCAGACTCTGGTGATCGGTAATGACGGTAAAATGATATCCTTCCAAGTAAGGCCTCATTTTCTCGATTCCCCATACTATAGCCAAACATTCCTTTTCCGTGACGGAGTAGTTACGTTCAGCAGGTTGTAACGTGCGACTGGCGTAGGCGATTATACGGTCGTGTCCCTCTTGGTTCTGTAATAGCGCCGCTCCAAGTCCGTCTTCTGAAGCATCTGTTTGCAATTGGAAGGGTCGATCGAAATCGGGACATGCTAGTACTGGGGATTCCGTGAGACATTTCTTTAGATCCTCGAAGGATTTTTGTTGAGCTTCACCCCAGGACCATCTCCTTCCTTTCTTCAACAAGCTCGTTAACGGAGTTGCTACTTTTGAAAAATCAGCTATGAACCTTCGGTACCAGGAACAAACGCCTAAAAATCGTCGCAATGCACGAACGGTAGTAGGTGCTTTCATTTCCAAGATGGCCCTAACCTTGTCCGGATCGGTACGGATTCCTTCGGCCGTGACCTCATGGCCTAAGTATTTGAGGGCGCGTTTTCCAAATTCGCACTTCTCTGGGTTAAGCTGCAGGTTGGCCTCTCGAAGTCGGCGAAATACTTCTCGTAGGTTTTCTAAATGCTCCTCGAATGTTTTACCCAAGACGATGATATCATCCAGGTATGCAAATGCTCGGGGTTCCATATCCGGTCCGATGATGGTATCCAATAGTCGTTGGAACGTTGCGGCCGCTGAGTGTAATCCGAAGGGCATAACTTTGAACTGGAACAAACCCCTGGATGGTACAGTGAAAGCGGTAATTGGTCGACATTCTTCTGCTAACGGAATCTGCCAATATCCTTGCTTTAGATCGATGCTCGAAATATATTTTGCGGCTCGTAGTCGGTCGAGTATGGCTGAGATATATGGTAGGGGGTACGCATCTTTACGGCTGACCTCGTTTACCTGACGAAAGTCGATGCAAAATCGGGGGTTTCCATCCTTCTTCTTCACAATAACGACCGGGCTGCTCCAAGGGCTGTTTGATGGCTCGATGATTCCTTCAGCCAGCATTCGGTCTACCTCCTGGTTGATGAGCTGCTGCATTTTGGGATTTTGGGGCCGGTAACGCTGTTTTATCGGTTCCTTCTTTAGGAGATGTATTTTGTGTTCCACTAGCGGTGTTGTTCCTTTGATGTCCTTGAACTTGGCTAATTCCGTCGTTAAGAATTCTTGGAGTTGTTGCTGCTCCCTCGGTGTTAGCTCCAAGTGGGATCCCGTCGGCCTCTCAGCAATAGTGTTAAGAGACTGGGTCGGTAGCGGTTTTCCGTTGATCATAATTTCATCGGCGGCCGGAAATATTTGTACCTTGTTCGGAATAAGGAAATCCATCCCCAGCAGGACATCATGACTCAGCCCCGGCAAGTACATCAGGGGCATCTCGTACGATTCTCCTTGGATGCTGAGCGGAAGCTTGACGGACAACGGTATTTTTGCTATACTTCCGTCAGCTAGCAGGGCGTTCGGTATCCGTTCCTGGGTTGTAGGCAGTCTTTTGGCCTTGCACAGTTCCATAACGGTGTCCCCGAAGTACGATCTGGAGGCTCCAGTGTCCAAAAGAGCTCGGAACACCTTCCCAAATATCCCGACATTGAGGTGAGGACGGCGGTCTCTCTGGTGTTCGGTGACGGCACACGAGGCGGAGGGAACAGGGGTCGGGCATGGCCTCGTAGCAAACCTTTCCCTACTTAGTTTCCCGACCTGGGACAGTCACAATCGCGACTCATAATTCCCTTTCGTCCGCATCTTGAACAAAACAACACTGCTCGGTTCCTACAATCTCCTCTTAAGTGGCCGGTTTGTCCGCATTTCCAACATGTCGGAGATCTGGCCGGATGCTCTTGTTTTGCAGGGTATGTTGCTCGTGCTCCTGTTGATGCCGGTGATCTTCTCACGGACTCTCCGGTTGTCGGCGGGTCATTCTGGCGGCGGATTTCCATCTTGAGAGTTTCTATTTCCCGGACTTTCCTCAGGAACGTGGGTATATCTTGGACGTCTTGGCCCCAGAGCATTTGGCGGTAGTCAGGTAGCAGGTTTCTCTGAAGTAAGGACAATTCTTGAATTTCGCTATACCCTCCGTGTCTCCTCATCATAGTCTGGAGGTCGGTTATATATTTTGTAACGGCCTCGTTGGGTTGTTGCTGGCGTCGGCGGATGTCCTCCTCCAGGGTAATGTAATAGTCGGTCGGAAAATAGAAAGTCCTGAAAGCTTCGGTGAAAGCAGACCACGTAGTGAGGCTGCGTTTATTGTTCCTAAACCATAGGGAAGCATCTCCGGTCAAGATTTGCGGTAGGCCTGCCAATATCCTTTCTGGATCAAGGTTAAGTTGGTGACGGACTTCTTCTATCCTTTCTAAGAATGCAGCCGGATCTTGTAGTCCATCGAAGCTCACTCCGTACTTATGTAAGTCCACGGGGTCGGCGTGGCTGGAGGTATTCTGCGGCGGTGGTGTCGGGAAAACAGGTGGTGCCAAGTGGATCGTTGGGTTTGGGGTCGCTTGGCCATTCTTGATGAACTTGGCCAACCTTTTCCTCATCTCGTCTACCGTACCATCCCTGCGAAGATGGAATTTATCCAATTCCACCTCAAGTTCTTCCTTCCTCAACTTGTAAATCCAGCTGGTACTCTGGTCCATAGGAGCGGTGATCGGCAAGGTTTCCTCGGCGTTACTGGTCATGTCCGGTCCTCGGTCTGGTCAAAAGTTCTCTTCATAGGCTAACTGGATTCCTAGTTGTCTGCCTTCCTCTTGGTGGTCTTCAACTCTTTTTCTAGCCACTTACACCGCTCCATTTATACCTTTTCCCCCACCTAGGAGGTAGTAGGGGAAACTTCCATGTGCAGATCCTCAGAGTGTTTCCCAGGAGCCTCCACCATTTGTCGCTACGGCTACGGTCGGTCGGAATACGGTTACTCGGTCGGAATACGGTTATTCGGGCGGAATACGGTTATTCGGACGGAAAACGGTCGCTTCTTGGTCGGCGCTCACTCATCTCCAGGTCAAGTCTTCGACACCTCTCTTCTCCCGTCCAGTTGTTGGGACGCTTTAGCAGCTCTTCACAAACAACGGTCCCTGCTCGGGCGCCATTTTGTGACGACCTCCTGTCTCCATCTGTTGCCGTCTTCTTCTCCGAAGATAGAAACCTCGGGCGCCACCTCTAGTTTAAAGTGTTGAGGACACTCGGAACCTGTAGGCGGTATCCCACAGGTGACCAGGAGCTACAGTCAGAGAAAGTTATGTCCAGGGGTCAGATGTTCATGAAGTCCGGACAGTCCCCTATCTCTGAAATATCTTAAAAACTCTATTCGGGAGAAAAATAAAACACACAATAACCATGAAACTTCTATTCAATATCTTCTATATACATAATGATGTCGTACAGGGTATAGGGTGAATAAGCGGTGCAGAAGCAGAAGCGGGATGTAACGTGCTTTTAATGTCGAAACATGATGAGTGAGCAAAGTAAGAATGCGGGATGAAGCGGTCGGAGTTAGAATGAAGCAAGAGCGTCAGTGAAAACTGTGCAAGTTAACTCTACGTTGCGTACAAGCAGCGGGTAGTAACATGGGCAAAGTCAGTCATTATAAGCGAGACTGGCGTTAAGACGGACGGCGGTTTGCCGGTATACTTTGGTGAACCGAGGGAAAAACTAAACCACGGAACAAGGACGACGAACGCACCCGCGAGGGTGCCCTCGGAATCCAAGGTGTTCCGAAATCACGGGGGCTGTACCCACCCCCGTAACCCCGGTGGGTGGTCTAGTTCGAAGGGGATCATACCGGACAGTTGTGTAGGATGGGCCGTTTGAAGCTAACATCGTACACCTCTGTACACTCGGAATTCTAGGAGCGATGCAGGCCGTTTGAAGCTAATGCATAATCTCCAAGAACTCGGGCGGTACGGTTAGGGAAAGGCGGGGTAAAAAAGGGTAACAAAGGAACATACCTGGCAGGTGTGTAGGATGGGCCGTTTGAAGCTAACATCGTACACTCCCGCACACTCGGACTCCCAAGAGAGATGCAGGCCGTTTGAAGCTAATGCATCACCTCTAGGAACTCAGGCGGTACGGTAAGGGTGGGCTGAGCTAGAGACGGCGGAACGTACCTGACAAGAGTGTAGGATGGGCCGTTTGAAGCTAACATCGTACACCCCTGTACTTTTAGGATACCAGGAGACATGCAGGCCGTTTCAAGCTAATGCATGGCCTCCAGGACCCGGGCGGTACGGTGGAAGGATGACACGGAAGCATGTACGCGCCATTTGAAGCTAGCGTACACACCTACGCATACTGGGAAAGTCCATGGGGTAGTGTAGGCCATTTGAAGCTACTACACAACTCCACGGCGGAAAGAAGGATATGTGGGAAAATAAATAAACCGGCAAATTAACCAAAAGAGTAATTAAAATAATCATACCTGAGACGTTGCCCATGTGTAACCCTTGAATGTACTTACTAGCTGGTATACTTCTCGGACGGTCGGTACACTCTGGCTTCATTGACTGAATTTACGAAATCGCTCGAATTTATACCCGGCACGGCCCTTTTTTATACAATTGTCAAATGCGCAATTAAACAAATTCGGCATACGATATCCCCCCTTGACCTCACGTTGAAGACATCGCGATCCGGGAACACATGGGTCCGCGCGGCCTGAAACCGGTCGACTTAATCAATTCACGTTACGGAAATATGAAAATGAATAATTCGGAAACAAAACTAATTGAAAATTTGCTTTGTTACATGTTCTTTCGAAAATGAGTTGTCAACTCTGACGATCATAGTTCTGCTCTCAAGATAGCTGGAAATCCATCTCGAAAACACTTCTCTAAAACCCATACTGTAGCATTTTTCGATTAAAAATTGGAAGGAGAGACTGTCGAATGCCTGTGTCAGGTCAAAACACAATCCCGCGACAAACAATCCACTATCAAGGCATTCATTAACGCACTCAACAAAGCAGAGAGCTCCGGTTTAAGTTGAGCGGCCCTTCCGAAAACCATGTTGTGCGGTGTCAAGTACATGATGCTTATCGAGGAAATTCATCATCCTGTTCAGCACAATCCACTCGAAGACTTTGGCAAAGACACTGAGGATGGCAATTGCTCTATAGTTGGCGATTTCGTTCAAGTCATTCTTCTTGAATATGGGTATGACAATAGCCTTCTTGAGATGGCTGGGAAATATGCCACTACTTATTGAGAAATTGATAATATGGGCAAAATGTATAGCAATGAGCGCCCCGATCAGTTTTAAAATTCTGGCGGAAATAATATCCACTCCACTGCTTTTATTATATGTGAGAGACTTCATTGCATCAATCACTTCAAATTCCAGCACAGGATGAAAGATGAATGTTGAGCTTTTTATCGATGATGTAGTGCATGATGACGACAAAGAGTTATTATAGTACACACTCAGCGTTCGCTGGGTGATCGTCGGGAAATAATCTGCAAACACCGAGGCCAGATCCCTAGCCTCAACATGCTCACAGATACAACATATGAAACACCATCGACTAAAATCTCCTTCGGCCGAAGTCCTTTATTTCCTCTACAAGTAAGAGCATTAACCAGAGACCACACAGTTTTGTTTTTATTGTCGGATTTTTCGATCAATCCGGTATGGTAATCTAACTTTGCCGTCCTGAGTAAAGAGTTTTAGGAAGATTTGGCCCTCCTATACAGGTCACAGGTGGACTGACAGGCCATATTAGTACGCAACCAGTAGATGCTTCAGATCGCGCTTTGCCGATACGATCTCAGGAGTAATCCACTTCTTGGGCTGATGAGGAGAACCATTATTATTATTATTATTTATTTGAATAAGAGTAGAGGAATACACCTATAAACTCACATAAAAACTAAGTTTAAATTGAACTCCTGAAGATGAACTTAATACATATGATTGAAAACAAAGAGAAAAAAAAAATTATAGAAACACCGTCATCTCGACGAGGTCACCCATCTGTCAAAGCTGTTCTTGAATCCATTCACTGAAGACGATTCTACGACGGTTTCAGGCAAGGAGTTCCAAACATTGAACACTCGGTTTGACAGAAACATTTGCCTCTGGGTAGTCCTGAATTTTTCCTTCGCGAGCTTAAATCCATGGCCCCGTAAATTGTTCGTGTTCATACGGTACATATTCATAATATCCGGACCAAAGTGACCATGGACCGCTCTGTAGGAGAATATTAAGTCGCCTCTCGCACGTCGTTGTTCAAATGTGGGCATATCGAGCGCTCTCAACCTTGTTGCGTAGTCAGGTCTCCTAACACCGTAGAGAATTCTGGTGCACCATCTCTGAACAGACTCCAACCCATCCACCTCGCCTCGCAAAGAAGTCCACCAAGCCGGACATTATACTTGAAGAGTGGACAACACATCTCAAATGTCGTCTGAATCACGTCAGCAAATTCACCGAAACATCCATTCATATCCAGAACGCCATACATCCCATGAAAGTCACATACAGATATACGGTACACAAAGTCGTCTAGATTATATTGACTCAAATTTCTAACCAACTTTGACCACTGGCCACTGGCGGGAGACTAATGGGAAATTCAAGCGAAAGAGCTCGATGATCGCCCAAATAAGCTTCATATACTTCGGTGGTACAAACGGACAGGTCCACATTACTCAGAATATAGTCCAACTTTGATACGGATGTGTGCCCTGTAATGTCCGTGAAGACCCTAGTAGGTTCTCGAGAAGAAATATGCGAATTGAAACATTCAAGTAGATCTATAAATAATTTAAGATTAGGACAATTATTATTTAGGAGATTCACGTTCAAATCGCCACAAACAAAAATTTTATCGGCTAAACCGCTACAGTAGTCCAAAGTCGTAGAAATTGCATTCAAAAATATTCCGAAATCTCCAGAGGATGGTCGGTACACGCTGAGAACAACCAAACGGACTTTTTGGACGAGAACTATTGTCCCACTCACTACAAACTGTATCTCTTGGGATTACCGCGACACGCACAATTCTTTCACTTGAACACCATCCCGGATATAGACCATAGATCCACCATGAACTCTTGAAGGGCGGCAGTAGAAATCAGTCGGGTAGTATCCCGGAATGGTCATTGTTAGGATCGCCTCAGGACAGCACCAATGCTCAGAAATACAAACGACATCAGGACGCTCGACGGTGAAAAGAATTTCAAGATTCTCCAACTTGTTAGTAATGCATTGGACATTTAATTGTAGCAATTTGAATTTATTTTTGGCATCAGGGCAATTATTATTGGCGATGGATGTTTGAAGCGGTTCAGAATCAACTTCAAAGTTCAGCTTGTGACCACAGGTTGATGTCGCTTTACAAAAAACTTATTCACAGCAATTCCTTGATATATATTGTGAATATATATGTTATACAGTAACGGCCCAAGTACTGACCCTTGAGGCAAACCTGTTTCCATATATCTGATTGTGGAGTTTTCTCCTTCCACTTTCACGTAGAATCTTCTGTTCCTTAAATAATTCCTAATCAACTTGCACAGTTTGATTGAATATCCAGCATATCTCATTTTGTAAATCCATCCTTCATGCCATACTCTGTCGAATGCTCTGGCGACATCTAGTAGTACAAGACCTGTTGCTTGTTTATTTTGGAATCCTTCTGTTATGTATTCTGTGAGTCTCAGTAATTGCTGTTCAGTTGAGTGATCTCTACTGAATCCGAATTGCTCTGCTGGAATGAGATTCAAATTTTCAGTTTCTTCTGTAAGCCTCCTAGCTATTACCCTTTCTACTACTTTTCCTAGGGCGGACAATAAACTTATCGGCCTGTAGTTTTGAGGGAATTTTTTATCTTTGCCTGGTTTGTAGAACACTATGACTTCTGCAGTTTTCCACTTTTTCGGATAGTGTTCAGTCCTCATTATACCGTTTTCAATATTTGTCAGAGTAGCTATACCTTTTCTAGATAATTTCTCCAACATAGCATTCGTTATTTTATCACTTCCGGGAGCTTTTCTATTTTCCAAGATTCTGATTATCTCCTTTATTTCAAATGAAGAGATTGGTTTTTCTATTTTGTCGTGTACTGGTGGTTTGTCCATTTCTTCTTCGTTGTTCTCAACTAGTTCTTTCAGATCATCATTATCGCCATCAGGTCTGTAATTTATTCTCGATTCTCTTTCGATCGAGTCCGCCAGTGCTTCTGCTTTATCGATATTAGTATATGCCGTTCCTCTTTCTCCGTGGAGAGGTGGTATTTTAGTCTTTTTTCTTCTCAGATATTTTTGCATTTTCCATGCAGAATGATCGATAGTATTTAGTTCTTGAACTCTTTCGTTTCATCTATTTGTTGTCATGTCCTTCAGGGCATTTTTTAGGACTTGGCTGTGTCGGTTTAGATTTCTTTTATTTATATCTGTTTTGTTGAGCCTGTATGTTTTTCTTAGTCTCCGATTTTTCCTGATGAGATATTTGATTTCTCTGCGTGTATCAACGTGTATATGTATCGGTGCTGGTCTCGTTATTTTCTTTGTGCTTTTTTTGTAGGCATCTAGTATATTCTTTTCTAGTTTATCAACTGCACTTTTAAGGTCTTCCGATGTGTTGGTTGTTGGTATTTCTGTTACCTCCAATTGTATCAGATCGCTATATTTAGTCCAATCGATGTATTCTCTTGTATGCATTAGTTTTCTTCTTGGCCCTTCTCCTATTGTTAATTCGATGAGGTTGTGGTTAGAGGTTCCGTCCCACAAGGTCTCTATCGAAAATTATCTAGTGATATTTTTCGTAATTGCGATATGAATTATATCTGGTAATACATTGCCGAATGCTAGGTACGTTGGTTCTTCAGGTCCAATAATGATAGCTTGTTTTTCAGCGAGAACTTTCAGTTTTCTGCAATTTCTGCTTTCCATCCTGCTGTTCCATTCTAGAGATTTGCAATTAAAATCTCCGATGCAGATTTTCGGGTTTGTTGCATCTAGTAAGTTGTTGATCTCTTCTTTCAATAAGTTATTTGGGGGTAGTTTATATGCAGAAATCTTGCAACGCGCGAGTTGTACTACAATTGAGACTCAAGTAACGAGGGCTCGACTCAGATGGAGCGGCCACATTCTGAGGATGCAAGACACAAGACTCCCCAAAATAGCTCTGTAAGGCGAATTGGCAGAGGGAGCCCGGAAACCAGGAGGCCAGTATAAGCGGTTCAAGGTTACACTACATCAATCCCTAAAATCAATTAATGCCAATCATAACTGGGAACAACTAGCGTTAGACAGGTCACAGTGGAGATCTATGGTGCAGAGTTATTATGGAGGCTCGAGAAGAATTCAGCGGCGGCCAGATCTGGTTGGTGACTCTCCATGCCCGGAGTGTGGAAGGATGTGTAGGTTACGGTTGGGTCTCTTTAGTCACAGGAGGGCACATAGTCGCAATTAGCCCCAAGAAATTGCAAGTCTGTTTAGTTTTTATGTCTTTTTGTAGAGTTATTTTCGGTAACGGGATACAAAAATGAATGAATGAATGAATATGCCGATGTGATTTCGACTCTTTGTCAATTTATTTCAGCAACAATCGTCACTGTTTCTATTTGTTTGTTTTTTTGGTCAGGGGAAAAATCTGCAAGTCAGACGAACCACCCTCTCCTGAGGGGGAACAAGTGTGGGGATTCCCACTCTCCTGAGTTCGAGACCCACTAAAAACCCTTATCTGCTTCTTGAATATTGGTTCCGAGCATTTGCCTATAAACCGTTCATCTCTTAATCGGTTTTCTTCTCGCACACTAACGTGCTGGGATTTATGTGTTCATTATTTATTGGATAACAGTTTATAGGATTCTTCAATAAGTTCCTGAAAAGATTGAAAAATCTCTCATTTTCTATTTGTGACTCGTCAGATCTTTCTTTAATAGTGTTTCAGATTTTGTCTAACCAGTATGGCAACACCTCCTCCAGTGTTTGCTATTCTGTCACATCTATATATATCAAAATTCATGATGTTCATTCGCGTATTTGATTGTATTCTTGTTTCTTATAAGGCTATAATATCAGGTTTTTCCTCTGATATTATTTCTTTTTTCTCGGATTTTCGAGTTCTGACCCCGTTTATGTTCCAGGAGACTATTTTGAGGGAACCTTTCCTAGTTGTATGTTCCATTATTTCAGTTTACCGAACATTCCTTGGAGTTTTTTCTCCATCTCTCTTTCAATTTTCCACATGATTCTGTTGAAAAATTTTTCAGCAAAAGGGTCTAAATCATAGGCGGATTCTTTTGTTTTGTTGATCGTAGGTATTGCTTGGGGCATTTTCTGTTGTTCCTTCTTCTGTACTGGTTTGGGTACTTCTTTTTTCTTGTCGTCTACTTTGGAGAGGTGAGCTTCTTTTTCTCCTGAACTTTTTGAGGAATCGTGCTCTGCTGAGCCGATTTCTGGCCTGTTTTCCTCTTCCTTGTCACCCATTTGAATTCGCTACATCCTTTGTAGCTTGCTGGATGGCCTTCTTCACCGCACAGAACGCATGTGGCATTTCTCCCCTCACCTTCTGGTAAGTTCGCAATCTTTTGTGCAATGATTAATCTTTGAATAATGAGAAATTTATTGAGTTACCCCCAAAAAGATGAAGAGCTCCATAAAGAATGAATGCACTTGTAAGGGTTATAAAACAATAGATACTATATCAAATTGCCAACGTTTCGGAAATATATCTTTTACCAACTTTCTCACACTAATGTCCGCTTCGAAAGTGTCACTTTTTCGAAACTGAAATGGGTGAAGGAAAATGGAGAAAACTCCTTAAAAAAAAATAGTGGTCTCAACTGATGCGTAGTGTCCTGCCCTTAGTCTACTATTCGCCAGAACTTCACTCCGCGGGAAACACTTTCCGCCACTTGTTAGAAAAATGAGTATTTCCATACTTCAAATTTGTGGAATAGCAACATGAATCCCCTGATAAAAGTTGTTATATGGAGAAATCTTTCTATTTCCAGGTGGATTTTGACGAGAAGAGGCCTGATTGCATTATAAATATGAAGTCAGACAATGGTGAGATCGTAACGTTCGAAAAAATGGTTCAGTGTCAGGGTGGAGTGGAGTTTTGGCTGAACATTCTATTGAATACTGTGAAATCTACTGTGCAACAAGTGATTGCAGTCCAAGCTCAATGTTTCGTGGATCCAGAATACAACTTCGTTACTGGATTTCAACAGTTTTGTGGCCAAGTAAGTACCTATTATTGGTGAAAAATTGCAATTGATCCACACATAATCGAAAGTAAGATGGCCACGTGACAATTCTACCGAAACTCGTGAAAATGTCAGCGGTATTCGGGTGGAAAACGTTGAAATATTGAAAACATTTTCGAAATAATAGTTGATAGTTTCAAAAGGTTCAAAGTGAGTACATTGCGATATTGGGGTCTGTTATTTTCACACAGATGAAACTTTAGGATCTCAGTAGAGTCCCATGTGCTTTGAATAACTGCAAACTTGTGGAGCTCGCCTAGTGACACCTGGGCAGGTACTAGGTGGCAAAGGTAACTTAAGATAAATGTTACTTAACTTATTTTCTAGCACAACTTAAGTTTCCCATCGTTTACGTTCGTAAGCACTGACACTGACACATTCGTTGGAAAGGCTCCGAACACATGCTCATGCTGTTCGTGCGTCGGAAACAAACATTGTTCGCATAAACGCGCATTCGGTGCGGCGTGCTTATTCCAAAGAATTCATATTATACAGGGTGGCCATTTGAAAACGAAACAGACGAGATTACAGACGAAATAAATTTTTTCTATAGAAATGCTCGGACAGGTCGATTTCTGTTTCGAGGGGGACAACTTAAGATGTAGGTTACGGACGCATAGCGCTTCAACCCTTGCTACTACAACCCTCAATCCCAATTTTTGAATAGGGAAGATGGGGTGAGTGATACCTCATTTGAAAGGTATTTTTATACTGATTTCAGCACAGTAATTGTTTTTTCATTTTATGCATCAGTTCTCGAAATATTCTTAACTAAGTATTTGAAAATGAAGTGGTGTTTTCATGGCACTTGTAATGTTTTTTTTTGTGAAAAATCGACATTTTGAGCTTCAAAACAACCATGACTGTGGCTTCCTCCCTCCAATCCACTAACATAGAAATCTTTAATCAAGATGTCGAACAAACAAAGCGTATTGCGAAGGAGCTCAATCTTGCTGAAACTCAATCTAAATTATCTTATCAAAAACGTCAAGATCAGTGGAGAGACCGAGTGGTAGTACGACTGCTGTGTTAAATTCTTATTGATTTCTATAGTTTATTGGAATTTTATTTGCTGAGGATAGCACAAGTTGTGTATCAAATAGTCAGGATTCACGTGAGCTATAAATAAAGTTTGAGGATTATTATATTTTCTTGATATTCAGTTGCCTGATTGTGAATTATCGAATATAATTTTATTTCATTTCGCCGGTGGAAGCCCATGTGTGCTGGTGACATACGTGTTTTTCAATTGTATTAATCATTTGGTTTATCGTGGAATCCACCCGTGATTTCATTTGTTTATTTGGGTGAAAGGGAATTCCGTTTGTTTAACCTTCTGTTTATTTTCCATTTTATCCGCGGCCTACCTGTCTTTGTATCATTAAGTCTCTTATATTGGCCCATAAGAGTGAAGCATGTATCCCTGTACATCCATCCTTATAATTTACCACCTCGCAGGTTTCTTTTTCTTTCGATTCGTTTCTCAACTTATTAATTTTGAAAAGAATGCCTTCTTATTGCCCTGTTTGCACTGCAGCCACCACGTCTGGTGACATACATGTTCTGCAGTGTGTATCATGCCGTAAGTCGTTCCACAAAGGTTGTTTAAATTTAGGAACTGTGGAACTTGAGTACATCAAGGAGAGTGGGAAGTCATGGAGATGCGCATCATGTCAGCAGAAAACTAAACTCCGAAGCTACTCAACTAACTCCGCCTCTGAAGAGGGATCAGACTATCCCAAAAAAACTTGGAGGCCGAGTTCAGATCATCTCTCGATACGTTACAGCAGCACGGTGGTACCTTGACTCAGCATGAAGCATTGATACAATCAAATCAATTAAAGCTGGACGGCCTTCATCTCACGCAGGCTACTATCGGTAAAACTTTGGAAAGGCTGTCAGAGGATATTGGTGAGTTGAAGAATGGTACTCCTGCCCTATCATCTGCAGAAATTTTGGACAGGGTAAAACGATCCCACAGTTTAATTATCTCTGGTCTCAAGACAAAAGCTGACGCTACGTTGGATCATGATTTCTTGCACAGATGCTTGGCTATCATAAATGATCGCGCCCATGAGAGCATTATTGATGTCGTTTCTCTTGGTTCCGCCAACACCTTATGGAAAGTCTCTTTCTCTAGTTCCCACATGGTATCTCGTCTTTTACGTAACAAGGGATTGCTGCGGAATGTTCGTGAGTTCAGGGAGGTAAGGATATCTGACGACAAGACGCCTGCCCAATTAGACGCCTTGAGGCTGTTACGTTTAGAGCTGAGGAGAAGAACTGAAGCCGGAGAGAAAGACATCACCATAAAATACGTGAAAGGAGAGCCATCAATTGTTCGTGCTCCTCCCAACTCAAAAAACTAAATTCATCTCTGCTCGAGTCGTCGCTAAGTAAATGGTCATATATTTATTCCAATGTGCAATCACTTCATTCTAAGTATGACGAGATCATTGCTTTTGTAAGTGTCAACAACCCTATGTTTATACTTTTGGCGGAGACTTGGTTAAGACCTGATGTTCCGGATTCTCTTTATGATATTCCTAATTACACCATTCATCGAAGTGACAGTACTACAACTATTGGATATGGTGGGGTCTGCATTTATGTACATTCTGTCATAAGTGACAATTTCTCTATTTCTGTTGATAGGTTGCATACCCCTGGCATTGACAACATATTTCTCCACATTTCCAATTCTTCTTTTGTCCTAAACATTTCTTGTATTTATAGACCTCGTGCCTCACCATATGATGCTGTCCTCTTTGAACATCTTGGAGAACTGTCTTCCAATGTGGCGCCGACGTTAATTGCTGGAGATTTCAACTTTCCAGACATGAGGTGGCCGTTATCGATGTCTAACCTTCCTGGGCCGAATTCTCCATCACAAGTTCTCATTGATTTTTTGGTTGGTTCGAGTTTCGGTCAGTTGATCAATTCACCTACACGCTTCCGTCAGGGAGAGAATCCGTCACTGCTCGATCTTATTCTGGTTAATGACGAGAATCTCACATCAGATATTGAGTATCTTCCCCCCTTTGGCCGATCTGACCATGTAGTTCTCAAGTCTATAATGCAATTTTCTTTATCGCCCTCAGTAAAAAAGCAAATTAAAACTAGAGATGTGGTGGATTACTCTATTCTCAATGAAATCCTGCTAGCATCAGACTGGTCGATACTCGCTTCCGCGGAGGGGATTGATGAGGCGTGGGAAATTTTTTCGGATGTGTTGAGGGATGGGATTGAAAGAAGTACATCCAGGAGGACATTCACTGTGTTTCCTTCAAAGCCCTTGATCACTCATGAAATGCAGCGTCAAATACGCCACAAAAAATCTATATGGCAACGGTATATGCGAAGCAGGTCTCATCGTGACTATCACTATCACAGAATATACTCGGATGAATTGAAGAAGACTTTATTGACAGCTAGAAGGAACTTTGAAAATAATCTGGTTAGATCTGGTAATCATAAGAAGTTCTATAGGTACGTCCGTCAATCACTCAGCACCAAAGTATCCGTACCCATTATCCGTGATTCATCGGGACGGCTGTGCAGTGAGAACTCACAGTCAGCTGAGATCTTTGCTGATGTTTTTTCTGCTGCTTTTACTGAGGAAACCCAGGGTCCTCTTCCCGAATTGCCGGGCAATAGATCCATCACTGAGATCACCAATATTTCTTTCAACTCTGAATTGGTAGAACGACATCTTAAGAATCTGAAAGTTACCTCATCACCTGGTCCAGATGGTATTTCACCCGTTATATTGAAGAATTGTGCCACTGCTTTGGCTGAACCTTTGTCCATGCTTTATTCCAGGTCTTTTGCTGTTCACCGACTTCCTTCTGCCTGGTTGGAGGGTTCTGTAACTCCCATCTTCAAAAAGGGAAATAAAACCAACGCCAATAATTATCGCCCAATCACAGTTACTAGTGTTGTCGCCAAAATATGCGAAAGAATTGTTGTGGATGAACTGATGAAGTTTGCTCTAACCCATTCTATTATCCCACCTAACCAGCACGGTTTTGTCCCTGGTAGATCGGTTGTAACAAACCTTTTGCTTTGCCTGGATGATTGGACGGCTGCTTTAGATTCCAGGGCTCCAGTAGACATCATTTACCTGGATTTTGCTCGTGCATTCGATAAGGTCCCATTCCGTAGGTTGTTTGCCAAATTGGAGCATCTTGGCGTCAGGGGGCATATTCTGGAGTGGATTCGATCCTTTGTCACCGAACGTCGATTCTCAGTAAGAGTCGGTAGCAGATACTCTAGTTCGCGTTGTTCCACCAGTGGTGTCCCGCAAGGTTCGGTCTTGGGTCCATTATTATTTCTTTTATATGTGTCGGATTTACCTGGACTTCTTAGATCGGTTGTTTCCATGTTCGCAGACGACACTAAAATTTATGCTAATCCCCTGTTGTTCTACGGGACGCTCCGTCAAGACCTGAAGAGTATTGAGAAGTGGTGTGCTGATTGGCTCATTCCTTTAAACCCTGAAAAGTGTGCTGTTCTTCACCTTGGAGTTAATAATCCCCGCCTGCCATATGCTATCTATGGCACACCAATCACACCTTGCGCATCATACACTGACTTGGGCGTGGTGATGACTGAGGGACTCGGCTGGTCTGAACATGTGGACTCTGTTTGTCGCAAGGCTTCGCAGAGATGCTTTCTCTTCGACAGAGTTTTTGGTAACTGCTCTGTTTCAACGTGTTCCCACCTACTCAAGTCCTACATTAGACCGATTCTTGAATATGCGGGACCAGTGTGGGATACCCGTTTCCGGAAAGACTCAGACAGGCTGGAGAAGATTCAGAGGAGAGTTACCCGAATGCCCTACGGATACAGTAGACCTGATTATGGAGATAGGCTGCGCATCCTTAAACTGACTACCCTTGAACAAAGAAGACTGAGAGGTGATCTAATAACTACGTATAAGATTCTTCATGGGTATTCCGGAGTGGACTTGTCTCACTTATTTCGTCTAAACTCGAATCCAAGTCTGAGAGGACACCGTTATAAACTGTCCAGAGAAGCGTTCCGATCGGTTTCACGTGAACACTTTTTGTCGAACAAAGTTTTCCATGTTTGGAACAATCTACCGTGTAATGTTGTGTGTGCGCCTAATGTTAATCAATTCAAGGCGATGTTTGATAGCTGGTGTAGAACTTTCCAAAATTGATTTAATTCTTTTTTTTTCATCTTATTATGTCTTATTGTTTCGTTTTTTTTCTGTATATTTAGGAATTTTCAGCTTTATTTTTTTTGTACATTCTGCCCATTCTGTGTCTCTTCTTTTGTTCTATTTGTTTTGAGCCACATAGGTTATACCTCGGCTTTTGTATACTATATAAATAAATAAATAAATAAATCTTCGATATAATTTGCAGTATTTCCAATAACATGCGGTAACACTTGATCGATACTAAGAATAATTCACATGTCAAAGAACCAGTAAGCCAACTTAATGATCTGTTCGTAATAAATAAAAAATTATCGATTCACATTTTTTTGGAAAAGATATGAATTCAATAATCAACAAAATGAAAACATTATTGAAGCCAACTGAGAAAACACTTCATAATTGAGTCGGAAATCGTTTCACGAATTGGGACTGGAATATTTCTGTGGCATCATTAATGATTTGATTTTCTTACCTGGTAATCTGATTAGAGATATGTACGTATTTGGACTTTTTGGAAATTTCTATCGATCAAGTGTTACCGCATGTTATTGGAAAAACTGCAAGTCGTATCGAAGATAATTTAGATTGAGTTTCAGCAAGATTGAGCTCCTTCGCAATACGCTTTGTTTGTTCGATATCTAGATTAAAGATTTCTATGTCAGTGGATTGGAGGGAGGAAGCCACAGTCATGGTTGTTTTGAAGCTCAAAATGTCGATTTTTCACAAAAAAAACTACAAGTGCCATTAAAACACCACTTCATTTTCAAATACTTAGTTAAGAATATTTCGAGAACTAATGCATAAAATGAAAAAACAATTACTGTGCTAAAATCAGTATAAAAATACCTTTCAAAGGAGGTGTCACTCACCCCATCTCCCCTATTCAAAAATTGGGGGTGAGGGTTGTAGTAGCAAGGATTGAAGCGCTATGCGTCCGTAACCTACATCTTAAGTTGTCCCCCTCGAAACATCGACCTGTCCGAGCATTTCTATCGAAAAAATTTATTTCGTCTGTAATCTCGTCTGTTTCGTTTTCAAATGGCCACCCTGTATATTATTACTCTAGAATGCTAATCCAGTAGTAAGAAATGCGGCGAAAAATTGACAGTGGTCATTAATACGAATGCGCATCATTAGTTTATTTTCTAGTAGAACGTTGCCGAGTTTCTGAATATTCTGTCGATCGAATCTCATGAAGAGGGGGCAACTCATGTAACGCAGGTATGTCGGACAACAACGCGTTTTCTTTCAGTCATTTGATTTTTCACTGTTGCACGATCTGCTCAGAGGTAAGAAGTTTTAAGTCACATTTTCTGAACTGTACTTGTGTACATTTTGAAAATAATAAATGCAAAAAAAAATTCAAAACTTGAATGAATTATCGAGTTCCACTGATAGCGAATTTCATTGATGATATACAGGGTCTTTCACGAGGAACCTCACCCATATTTATACGGGAAACTACTGAACGTATTTTCATGAAATTCGGCACTTATAAGTATTTCACGATGCTGATGAAATCTAAAATATTTTCAAGGCATGAGCACCTCCGGTTTTTCCGGAAATGACGTCAACTTCCGTTTTTCAAATTAGAACACCATTTTTTTATTGCAGAAATAGATTCCTTAGAAAATTTCAAGTCAGTTTGATGTAACATTTTTCAGTTTTGGTTGGAAAATTCTCTCTGAGCGGGAAAATTCGAAAAAAAAAATCGAAAATAGAGCTGTAACGGTTTCAAATACCATCAATAAATACGGTACGAATTGAATTTGCAGGTTATGTTGATGTGGGGCGATCGGCCTACTGTTGTTTTACCGCTACCGGTCGAGTGGGGTTAGATCTTGACATTTCAGTTTAGTTTTCCGTGCTCACAGAATTTTGAAGGTTAGACAGCGTCAGATGAGTTTTCTGTGTGATTAGCCATTTTGTAAGTTTGGAGGTATCCATCAGGAATTTCTGGAGTTTTCGATAATTAAAATCGTCCATTTGTGGGATTAATCTTCGGATATCTGTTTGATCTCCTGCCGAACTGGTTTATTTGGATTCTATATTGGCGTATCTCCTTAAGGAGGATTGATCGAGAGTTTTCTTCGCTGTGGCACGTGAAGTTTTCCTTCATAAAGCTATTGCCGTGAAATTCGTTGATTGGAAGCATTAGTTGAGAGCATCCTACGTTGATTGTGATAGAACCGAGGTATTGGTTGTCTAATTGCATATTCGAGCTTGGAAGATTTGGTGGATTCACGTTAGATTTAAATAGTTCCCCCCGAAGAACTGGGGTCCTAGTGTAGGGAGACACATCCTAGTGTAGGAAGCGTATACTAGTGTAGGGAGACATATACTAGTGTAGAGAGGAAGTCCTTGAAATCCTAGTATAAAGAACAAGTCCCTGAACTCATCGTGTAGGGAGGAGGTCCTATAAACCCTACTTCGGCGGGGGATGCTGTGTTTTTTTTATCGTAAGGGGAGAGTTGTAACGCTGTCTAGATGAAAAAGTGAAAGATATCTGACCACTGAAGGTGACCAGATACCGACAGGTCCAGCTAAATGACAGGAAAAGTACCGACTCAACTAAAAAGAAAACTAAGAAAGGGCCGAAATTTTTATGTAATACTTTTTTTCAAGAACTAAAAAGAGAACTTTTCCGCAGCCCGAGTCGAAGACCACGGAAAAGGCGCTGGACCTGGAGGACTTCATTTATTCTCAAAGTCGCAACCTCAACGACTCCCACCACAACCTTAGGAAGTGATGTCACAATCGGGTGTCACAATCGGGAAAACGACAAAATCGGGAAATATAGTCAAAATCGGCAGAACGGTGGTCCTCGTGGGCAAAGAGCAACGGCTCAGTGCACGACCAACCGCAAGTCTTGACTCGTCGGGAGTCCTACGGTAATACAAAAAAGAAATAATCTTTAGTCAAAATCGGGAAGTTAGTGTTAAATCAGGGGTCCTCGTGGGCAAAGAGCACAGCTCCATGCACGACCCGCTGAGAGTCATAACTCGTCGGGAGTCTTACGGCAGTTATCGTTTCAAAATCGGTAAGAAGGGTCGCCTCAGGCAACACATGTCGCAAATCCGCCGAAGCGAAGGCAAACCCAAAACGGACAATCCAAAAA
This sequence comes from Coccinella septempunctata, assembly GCF_907165205.1. Lineage (NCBI taxonomy): Eukaryota > Metazoa > Arthropoda > Insecta > Coleoptera > Coccinellidae > Coccinella > Coccinella septempunctata. Next base: position 29,913,167 of record NC_058189.1, on the reverse strand, counting down.
AAAAAGCGATGAACTCAAAATCGGGAAGGTAAGTGTCAACCAGGACACGTCATAATCCGGAAAAGAAATTAGCAATCAAAATTGGGATAGGTCACCTCAAACAACATAGATACGTTGCGAATCCGCCAGTAGCGAAGGTAGACCAAATACGCATCAAAATCGGTAAACGGAAATATCAAGTAGAATTATTAGCAATCAAAATCAGAAGGAAAAGTCACCTCAGACAACATAGAACGTTGCGAATCCGCCAGCAGCGAAGGTAGACCAAATCCACATAAAAATCTATATCGATAAAGGAAAATATCAAGGAACGTCAAAATCGGAACCGAAACGTCAAAATCGAAAATACAAAGGCTCAAGGTCACACTCAATCTAACATCTCCCTACCCCGACAAACGATCTACCTGAGGGCAAGTGAAGGAAAATACAACAGCGATGGTACTGCCGTGGCCTGGAATGTACCATAAATGATGAGGGGAATTCCTGCCACTGGATAGGGGTAGTGACCACCCTCGTCAATTTATGCATAAGCAAGGGACAGCTATCCTCTGCCCCTGTCATCATCGGGCCAAGATATAGGTCACATCAACCATAACAGCTAGGTTACTACCGTGGTCTGGAATGTACTGTAGATGATAAGTAGTATTCCAACCACTGGATAGGGGTTGTGACCACCCTAGTCAATTTATGCATAAGCAAGGGACAGCTATCCTCTGCCCCGAGTCCGAGACGAGACTAGTCTGACAGGTGTCCAGTTGCTTGTTGGTCCGGTGGGTGAGATTTCAAATCCTTAACATGCCAAACACCCTGGTATTTATCATCCTCACCCTGCAATTCATAGGTCCAAGGGGAGACTCGCTTCGAGACCAAGAAAGGCCCAACATACTTCGGTGCCAACTTAGCTGAAAAATACTTCGCCGCATCGGACAACACCTGATTCCTCCTCCACACCAATTGGTTAACCGTATACTGAACATCCCGTCGTCGAAGATTGTATGTGCGGCTATTGGTTTCGTACGCTCGCGAGAACTTTCTCTGGACATCCGCGTACAGCCTCGCGAAGGCTTGTTCGCGCTCCTTAGTCAAGGCTGATCTGTCGAGCTGAATCCGATCAGGGCAGGCGTTTTCACCCTTTAATGAAATTTCTCTTCCGAAGACAATCATATTTGGAGAATGACCGGTTACTTCATGCTTTGAGGAGCGAATGGCCAAACCAACCTGGCTCAACTGTCTATCCCAACCTCTCTGATCTTCTGAAAGATATGACCTCAACATAGTTTTAATAACCCTATTAATTCTCTCGACCGGATTCGCTTGAGGATGATATAAGGCCGTATACTGAATGTTAACATCATAAGACTTTGGAAAATTAGTAACTTCCTTGGAACGAAACTGCACGCCATTATCCAAAATGATGGAATTTGGACACCCAAAGATAGGAAAAACATGGGTATCCAATATCTTCACAATCGCCGATGCGGTAGCGAAACGTAACGGAACAGTAGAGGGAACTTACTGAAACAATCAGCGATGACAAAAATATATTGGTTACCTGAGCGAGTTCGAGGCAGACATAAGTTCGAATGGTCGATGGATTGATACCTGTTTAGAGAGCATGAAAGCAGGAGGTTTTCGCTGCTCCGGTTTGATGGCATGACAAGTGATACATCGACGAATAAACGAGGCTACGTCGGATCGCATTTTGGGCCAATAATAGCGCTCGGCCAACTTATGATAGGTCTTATACACGCCAACGTGCAAAAGAGATTCGTGAACCTTTCCAATCAAGGCCTTCCGATGAGGTCGCGGAACAACTTCTCTCCAGTAGTCAGAAGGAGATGCCAATTCGGGAATGCGGGGAGTGACATTTTTGAAAAGTTTACCCTGGATCAACTGCCATGCAGGGAAACGGTGCGGGGTTTTGACTATCCCGTCCAAAAGCTTCCTGTACCACGGATCCGAGGAACAACCCAATGTAGTGTCGATGGTATCGAGTACGGGTACCGACCTAGACAAAACGTCAGGTACGATGTTATATTTACCTTTTCGATGAATAATGGTATAATCATATTGTTGGAGCAGGATCGCCCAACGGGCTAGTCGACCATAAGGTGACTCCAATCGGTCCAGCCAGAGCAAAGATGCATAATCGGTGATAACTGTGAAATGGGTGCCTTCAATATACGGCCGTAGCTTTTCAATCGCCCATAGAACGGCAAGACATTCACGTTCCGTGGTGGTATAGTTGCGCTCTAACCGAGTCAAAGACCTAGAAAGATAACATATCACCTTTTCTCCATCCTCTTGTTGTTGAGTAAGGACTGCACCTATTCCATAACCTGAAGCATCACACTGTATAGTGAATGGCTTCGAGAAATCAGGACAAGACAACACAGGGGCACCAACCAACCGCTCCTTCAAGTTATTCAGAGCCTCATCACATTGGGCACTCCACTTGAAAGGCCTACCCTTTTTTAATAACTCCGTCAGAGGAGCAATTAGATCCGCAAAATTTGGTACGAATCGTCGGTACCATGAAGCTTGTCCCAGCAGACGTCGAACCTCCGAGACACTTGTGGGCACCGGTATGTTCAAGATGGCTTGGACCTTAGCTGGGTCCATTCTTAACCCTGTATAATCCACCACATATCCCAAATACAAAAGTTCCGGTCGGCAGAAATGACACTTTTTCTTAGAAACCGTTAAATTGGCAGCCTTCAGGCGCTTGAAGACCTCCTTTAATACCTCAACATGCTTCTCAAAGGTATCCGTGATGATAATGATGTCGTCCAAATAGACGAATACATAAGGCTCCAGATCGGGACCAAGGACTCTGTCAACCAAACGCTGGAAGGTGGCTGGACTATTAGATAATCCCATAGGCAAGCGAAGGAAGTGGAACAGACCTCTATTGGGAACTGTAAAGGCAGTCAGAGGGCGAGAAGATTCCTCCAGGGGCACCTGAAAATATGCCGACTTGATGTCCATTGACGATAGGAACTTGGCATTGCGAAGTCGATCCAAAGTGGCATTTATATAGGGAAGGGGATACGCATCTTTTTCCGTAACCGCGTTTAGTTTCCGGTAATCGACGCAGAACCGGTACGAGCCATCCTTCTTTTTCACGAGAAGAATGGGAGATGACCAGGGGCTGGTCGAGGGCTCGACAATACCTTGCTCGAGCAATTTATCCAACTCAGCATCAATATGACCCTGCATCACCGGACTAACCGGATAATACCTCTGTTTGATGGGACGACAAGTTTTTATCTCATGCTCCACCAAATTAGTACACCCCAACTCGTCACCCATATCTCTGAAAGCCTCCTGCACAACCTCATTCAAAATTCTGGTCTGGTCGGGCGTCAGATGTTCCTCCGAGGCAATTGCACCCACAGACACATCAGCATCACGCCGGAAGACCCAGTTCCCTCCATGAAGATCCGGTACGATACCAAACTTCCTCCAGAAATCAACGCCCAAAATCAAGGTGTGCGGCAAATCTGGAACTACCAAGGCTGAAATCATCTTAACCCGATTCTCAAGCTTAATTGGTAGATCAACAGAACCAATACTTGAACAACTTTGTCCATTAGCGACCCTACAAGAAGCAACATTATCAGAATTGATCTTAAGCTTCAACTTTTTCAATATATCCCATCCAGGACCTCCTATAATCGTGCTCGAAGCACCCGAATCTAATAAACCCAAAAAATCAACATCAAGAACCGAAACAGACAAATATGGACGTTCATCATTATGCGCATGCGCCAACACATAATCTAAGATGGATTTCTGACGTCGAGGCAAACGAACACTGGCAGTCGATTGAGGGAAGGCACACGTACTGCCGTGAGAGGTCTTCCCCATCAGTTTTCCGACGGCTTACACCCCGGACAAGTCCGAACAGTGAAATCTGGACGACCACAGCGGAAGCAATACTTCTTCCTCGCCGAGCGGCAGTCCCTAGCGGCGTGACCAGGCTGCCGGCAATTCCAACAGGTCAAAACTGCATTCACCTGAGGAGAAGAGGAGGAGGGGGTTTCGGCATATACGTAAGCCAGATCTGGCTCTACCAAAGAGCTTCTATTTCGTGGAGGGGGCACATAAGATTCAATTGACTCTTTGCGAGCCTCCAGTTGTCTTCCGATATCCAGAAGTTGTGAGATTGAGGTTATGTTGGTCAAACCTATCTGACTCTGATAGCAAGGGGAAAGATTACGGAGAAGGATCTTCAGTCGGACATCGTCATTAACAGGGACAGTGAGGCGCTTGAACAGGTTATCCATCATGGCAAGGTACAAACCTATGTTCTCGTCAGGACCTTGAGTTCGGCGCTTAATTTCATCGAAAAGTTTCTCGTTATAATTGGGGGGTAAAAACTTTTTATTCCTCCACTAATTGAGACCAGGTTGATACGGTGGCCCGAACCGATCTGAACCAGATAAGAGCCTTACCTTCAAAAAGATCGCTAGCAGACGAAAACAACTGCTCTTTCGTAACGTTCCGTGAAATGCACAATTCCTCCACATTTTCTAGGAAGGAGCTCAGAGAGCACCTATCATTATTCCCACTGAATTTAGTGATACTCCACTTATCCACCGATACAGAAGGGGCCCTACAATTATGGACGGCAACCGGAGCCGTGGATTGGTGAGCGATATCACTATCTATATCAACATCCGACCCAGATTCCGAAGCTGAATCCGATGCATCAACCGAGGCCATCAAAGTGCTCAACTCCAAAGGGGTCTGTGCCTGCAACGAAAATCTTCGATATTTCCTCGCGCGCGCACGTAACTCCGACTCTAGCCCAATTATCTGCGCCAAATATCCCGACCTAAGAACTTGTTCCGTCTCCGAGAGTGCTTGAGAACGTTCAGCCCGCTTAAATAAATGCACCAAACGAGAAGACAGCTTAAGAAAAGATGAACTCCTCTCATCACCCGAAAATTCTGATACCTCTCTTTGAAGGACCGATATCGTACCTCCGATTACTCCCGAGTCATCGGCGAACTTAAATGGATACGGTGGGTATTTGGTTTCAATTCCCGATCGTTCTAACCTTAAATAGCCCCTAAGACTTTTCCTCATCTCGACAACCGTAGTTACATCGTCTACGCCTCTAATTGCCAACTCATACCCTAACTCATCTTTATCAAGACGACCTACATCCATACGGCCCTGCATACTTAAATCGATACTCAACAACGAATATGACCGAAACAAAATTACTATACCTGACCTCACAACGCGGAAGAACTGTATCTGAAAGAAAAAGAAGCAACAAAACTAAAATAATCACCACGACAAGTCACGAAGTTATTGATTATTGGCCCCACGTTGGGCGCCAATTTGCGACCTTTCGTCACACCAAAAGTGCCCCTGGAGGAATCTTCTCGCCCTCTGACTGCCTTAACCGTTCCCAATAGAGGTCTGTTCCACTTTCTTCGCTTGCCTATGGAATTATCTAATAGTCCAGCCACCTTCCAGCGTTTGGTTGACAAAGTCCTTGGTCCCGATCTGAAGCCTTATGTATTCGTCTATTTGGACGACATCATTATCATCACGGATACCTTTGAGAAGCATGTTGAGGTATTAAAGGAGGTCTTCAAGCGCCTGAAGGCTGCCAATTTAACGGTTTCTAAGAAAAAGTGTCATTTCTGCCGACCGGAACTTTTGTATTTGGGATATGTGGTGGATTATACAGGGTTAAGAATGGACCCAGCTAAGGTCCAAGCCATCTTGAACATACCGGTGCCCACAAGTGTCTCGGAGGTTCGACGTCTGCTGGGACTAGCTTCATGGTACCGACGATTCGTGCCAAATTTTGCGGATCTAATTGCTCCTCTGACGGAGTTATTAAAAAAGGGTAGACCTTTCAAGTGGAGTGCCCAATGTGATGAGGCTGTGAATAACTTGAAGGAGCGGTTGATTGGTGCCCCTGTGTTGTCTTGTCCTGATTTCTCGAAGCCATTCACTATACAGTGTGATACTTCAGGTTATGGAATAGGTGCAGTCCTTACTCAACAACAAGAGGATGGAGAAAAGGTGATATGTTATCTTTCTAGGTCTTTGACTCGGTTAGAGCGCAACTATACCACCACGGAACGTGAATGTCTTGCCGTTCTATGGGCGATTGAAAAGCTGCGGCCGTATATTGAAGGCACCCATTTCACAGTGATCACCGATCATGCATCTTTGCTCTGGCTGGACCGATTGGAATCACCTTCTGGTCGACTAGCCTGTTGGGCGATCCGGCTCCAACAATATGATTATACCATTATTCATCGAAAAGGTAAATATAACATCGTACCTGACGTTTTGTCTAGGTCGGTACCCGTACTCGATACCGTGGACACTACCTTGGATTGTTCCTCGGACCCGTGGTACAGGAAGCTTTTGGACGGGATAGTCAAGACCCCGCACCGTTTCCCTTCATGGCAGTTGATCCAGGGTAAACTCTTCAAAAATGTCACTCCCCGCATTCCCGAATTGGCATCTCCTTCTGACTACTGGAGAGAAGTTGTTCTGCGACCTCATCGGAAGGCCTTAATTGAAAAGGTTCACGAATCACTTTTGCATGTTGGCGTGTATAAGACCTATCATAAGTTGGCCGAGCGCTATTATTGGCCCAAAATGCGATCCGACGTAGCCTCGTTTATTCGTCGATGTATCACTTGTCATGCCATCAAACCGGAGCAGCGAAAACCTCCTGGTTTCATGCTCTCTAAACAGGTATCAATCCATCGACCATTCGAACTTATGTCTGCCGATCTGGTTGGACCTTTGCCTCGAACTCGCTCAGGTAACCAATATATTTTTGTCATCGCTGATTGTTTCAGTAAGTTCCCTCTACTGTTCCCGTTACGTTTCGCTACCGCATCGGCGATTGTGAAGATATTGGATACCCATGTTTTTCCTATCTTTGGGTGTCCAAATTCCATCATCTTGGATAATGGCGTGCAGTTTCGTTCCAAGGAAGTTACTAATTTTCTAAAGTCTTATAATGTTAACATTCAGTATACGGCCTTATATCATCCTCAAGCGAATCCGGTCGAGAGAGTTAATAGGGTTATTCAAACTATGTTGAGGTCATATCTTTCAGAGGATCAGAGAGGTTGGGATAGACAGTTGAGCCAGGTTGGTTTGGCCATTCGCTCCTCAAAGCATGAAGTAACCGGTCATTCCCCAAATATGATTGTCTTCGGAAGAGAAATTTCAATAAAGGGTGAAAACGCCTGCCCCGATCGGATTCAGTTCGACAGATCAGCCTTGACTAAGGAGCGCGAACAAGCATTCGCGAGGCTGTACGCGGATGTCCAGAGAAAGTTGTCGCGAGCGTACGAAACCAATAGCCGCACATACAATCTTCGACGACGGGATGTTCAGTATACGGTTAACCAATTGGTGTGGAGGAGAAATCAGGTGTTGTCCGATGCGGCGAAGTATTTTTCAGCTAAGTTGGCACCGAAGTATGTTGGGCCTTTCTTGGTCTCGAAGCGAGTCTCCCCTTGGACCTATGAATTGCAGGGTGAGGATGGTAAATACCAGGGTGTTTGGCATGTTAAGGATTTGAAATCTCACCCACCGGACCAACAAGCAACTGGACGCCTGTCAGACTAGTCTCGTCTCGGACTCGGGGCAGAGGATAGCTGTCCCTTGCTTATGCATAAATTGACTAGGGTGGTCACAACCCCTATCCATTGGTTGGAATACTACTTATCATCTACAGTACATTCCAGACCACGGCAGTTACCTAGCTGTTATTTATTTATTTATTTATTTATTTATTTATTTATTTACGGTACTACCATTTTACAAAGAAAAAAAAATATAAACAGATCGGTTATGTTATCAGTTATGGTTGATGTGACCTTATTTTGGCCCGATGATGACAGGGGCAGAGGATAGCTGTCCCTTGCTTATGCATAAATTGACGAGGGTGGTCACTACCCCTATCCAGTGGCAGGAATTCCCCTCATCATCTATGATACATTCCAGGCCACGGCAGTACCATCGCTGTTGTATTTTTCTTCACTTGCCCTCAGGTAGATCGTTTGTCGGGGTAGGGAGATTTTTAGATCGAGTGTGACCTTGAGCCTTTGTGTTTTCGATTTTGACGTTTCGGTTCCGATTTTGATGTTCCTTGATATTTTCCTTTATCGATATAGATTTTGATGTGAATTTGGTCTACCTTCGCTGCTGGCGGATTCGCAACGTTCTATGTTGTCTGAGGTGACTTTTCCTTCTGATTTTGATTGCTAATAATTCGACGTTCCTTGATATTTCCGTTTATCGATACCGATTTTGATGCGTATTTGGTCTACCTTCGCTACTGGCGGATTCGCAACGTATCTATGTTGTTTGAGGTGACCTATCCCAATTTTGATTGCTAATTTCTTTTCCGGATTATGACGTGTCCTGGTTGACACTTACCTTCCCGATTTTGAGTACATCGCTTTTTTTTGGATTGTCCGTTTTGGGTTTGCCTTCGCTTCGGCGGATTTGCGACATGTGTTGCCTGAGGCGACCCTTCTTACCGATTTTGAAACGATAACTGCCGTAAGACTCCCGACGAGTTATGACTCTCAGCGGGTCGTGCATGGAGCTGTGCACTTTGCCCACGAGGACCCCTGATTTAACACTAACTTCCCGATTTTGACTAAAGATTATTTTTTTTTTTTTGTATTACCGTAGGACTCCTGACGAGTCAAGACTTGCGGTTGGTCGTGCACTGAGCCGTTGCTCTTTGCCAACGATGACCACCGTTCTGCCGATTTTGACTATATTTCCCGATTTTGTCGTTTTCCCGATTGTGACACCGGATTGTGACATCACTTCCTAAGGTTGTGGTGGGAGTCGTTGAGGTTGCGACTTTGAGAATAAATGAAGTCCTCCAGGTCCAGCGCCTTTTCCGTGGTCTTCGACTCGGGCTGCGGAAAAGTTCTCTTTTTAGTTCTTGAAAAAAAAGTATAACATAAAAATTTCGGCCCTTTCTTAGTTTTCTTTTTAGTTGAGTCGGTACTTTTCCTGTCATTTAGCTGGACCTGTCGGTATCTGGTCACCTTCAGTGGTCAGATATCTTTCACTTTTTCATGTCGTTTAATGTGGTGGTTTAAGGCTCTTCGATGTCTGGATACCTTCGGCGGGGGATACTGTGTTTTTTTTTCTTTTATCGTAGGGGGAGAGTTGTAACGGTTTCAAATGCCATCAATGAGTACGGTACGAATTGAATTTGCAGGTTATGTTGATGTGGGGCGATCGGCCTACTGTTATTTTACCGCTACCGGTCAAGTGGGGTTAGATCTTGACGTTTTGGTTTAGTTTTCCGTGCTCACAGAATTTTGAAGGTTAGACAGCGTCAGATGAGTTTTCTGTGTGATTAGCCATTTTGTAAGTTTGGAGGTATCCATCAGGAATTTCTGGAGTTTGCGATAATTAAAATCGTCCATTTGTGGGATTAATCTTCGGATATCTGTGTGATCTCCTGCCGAACTGGTTTATTTGGATTCTATATTGGCGTATCTCCTTAAGGAGGATTGATCGAGAGTTTTCTTCGCTGTGGCACGTGAAGTTTTTCTTCATAAAGGTATGTTCGTCGTACGTTGTTCTGCAAATTCATTATTGTGTGTTATTTTCTCTCCATTACCAGCTATTGCCGTGAAATTCGTTGATTGGAAGCATTAGTTGAGAGCATCCTGCGTTGATTGTGATAGAACCGAGGTTCTGGTTGTCTAATTGCATATTCGAGCTTGGAAAGATTTGGTGGATTCACGTTAGATTTTAATAGTTCCCCCCGAAGAACTGGGTATGTATGAAACCATCTTTTGTGATACAATGTTTGTCATTCATTCTTCCTTATATGGTGAGGAATAAGTTCTTACGTTCTTTCGTATCGACAGGGTCCTAGTGTAGGGAGACATCTCCTAGTATAGGGAGACATACCCTAGTGTAGGGAGACATATACTAGTGTAGGGATAGGCAACTTCTATAATACACTGGCGTGTCCTGAGAGTGCTCTCTCCGCTCCTGAATGGGGAAGATGGCCTCTTCGTTATGAAATTCTACAAGGTTTCTGTTGTAACAGCTCCACTTGGACTGGATTTCACGAGTAGTTCTAGAAGGCTCGACTTGGACTGTGACTATACTAAGATTTAAAGGACTTCTTCCCTACACGATGATTTCAGGGACTTCCTCTTTATACTAGGATTTCAGGGACTTCCTCTCTATACTAGGATATGTCTCCCTACACTAGGATATGTCTCCCTACACTAGTATACGCTCCCTACACTAGGATATGTCTCCCTACACTAGTATACGCTCCCTACACTAGGACCCTGTCGATACGAAAGAACGTAAGAACTTAATCCTCACCATATAAGGAAGAATGAATGACAAACATTGTATCACAAAAGATGGTTTTATACATATCCAGTTCTTCGGGGGGGAACCATTATAATCTATCGTGAATCCACCAAATCTTTCCAAGCTCGAATATGCAATTAGACAACCAGAACCTCGGTTCTATCACAATCAACGTAGAATGCTCTCAACTAATGCTTTCAACCAACGAATTTCACGGCCTGGTAATGGAGAGAAAATAACACACAATAATGAATTCGCAGAACAACGTACGACGAACATACCTTCATGAAGAAAAACTTCACGTGCCACAGCGAAGAAAACTCTCGATCAATCCTCCTTAAGGAGATACGCCAATATAGAATCCAAATAAACCAGTTCGGCAGGAGATCACACAGATATCCGAAGATTAATCCCACAAATGGACGATTTTAATTATCGCAAACTCCAGAAATTCCTGATGGATACCTCCAAACTTACAAAATGGCTAATCACACAGAAAACTCATCTGACGCTGTCTAACCTTCAAAATTCTGTGAGCACGGAAAACTAAACTAAAACGTCAAGATCTAACCCCACTTGACCGGTAGAGGTAAAATAACAGTAGGCCGATCGCCCTACATCAACATAACCTGCAAATTCAATTCGTACCGTATTTATCGATGGTATTTGAAACCGTTACAACTCTCCCCTTACGATAAAAGAAAAAAAAAACACAGCATCCCCCGCCGAAGGTATCCAGACAACGACATGAAAAAGTGAAAGATATCTGACCACTGAAGGTGACCAGATACCGTCATGAAAAAGTGAAAGATATCTGACCACTGAAGGTGACCAGATACCGACAGGTCCAGCTAAATGACAGGAAAAGTACCGACTCAACTAAAAAGAAAACTAAGAAAGGGCCGAAATTTTTATGTAATACTTTTTTTCAAGAACTAAAAAGAGAACTTTTCCGCAGCCCGAGTCGAAGACCACGGAAAAGGCGCTGGACCTGGAGGACTTCATTTATTCTCAAAGTCGCAACCTCAACGACTCCCACCACAACCTTAGGAAGTGATGTCACAATCGGGTGTCACAATCGGGTGTCACAATCGGGAAAACGACAAAATCGGGAAATATAGTCAAAATCGGCAGAACGGTGGTCCTCGTGGGCAAAGAGCAACGGCTCAGTGCACGACCAACCGCAAGTCTTGACTCGTCGGGAGTCCTACGGTAATAAAAAAAAAATAATCTTTAGTCAAAATCCTGTCTCAGGCAACACACGTCGCAAATCCGCCGAAGCGAAGGCAAACCCAAAACGGACAATCCAAAAGAAAAAAAAACGATGTACTCAAAATCGGGAAGGTAAGTGTCAACCAGGACACGTCATAATCCGGTAAAGAAATTAGCAATCAAAATTGGGATAGGTCACCTCAAACAACATAGAAACGTTGCGAATCCGCCAGTAGCGAAGGTAGACCAAATACGCATCAAAATCGGTATCGATAAACGGAAAGAACGTCGAATTATTAGCAATCAAAATCAGAAGGAAAAGTCACCTCAGACAACATAGAACGTTGCGAATCCGCCAGCAGCGAAGGTAGACCAAATCCACATCAAAATCTATATCGATAAAGGAAAATATCGAGGAACGTCAAAATCGGAACCGAAACGTCAAAATCGAAAACACAAAGGCTCAAGGTCACACCCAATCTAAAAATCTCCCTACCCCGACAAACGATCTACCTGAGGGCAAGTGAAGGAAAATACAACAGCGATGGTACTGCCGTGGCCTGGAATGTACCATAGATGATGAGGGGAATTCCCGCCACTGGATAGGGGTAGTGACCACCCTCGTCAATTTATGCATAAGCAAGGGACAGCTATCCTCTGCCCTGTCATCATCGGGCCAAAATATAGGTCACATCAACCATAACAGCTAGGTTACTGCCGTGGTCTGGAATGTACTGTAGATGATAAGTAGTATTCCAACCACTGGATAGGGGTTGTGACCACCCTAGTCAATTTATGCATAAGCAAGGGACAGCTATCCTCTGCCCCGAGTCCGAGACGAGACTAGTCTGACAGGTGTCCAGTTGCTTGTTGGTCCGGTGGGTGAGATTTCAAATCCTTAACATGCCAAACACCCTGGTATTTAGCATCCTCACCCTGCAATTCATAGGTCCAAGGGGAGACTCGCTTCGAGACCAAGAAAGGCCCAACATACTTCGGTGCCAACTTAGCTGAAAAATACTTCGCCGCATCGGACAACACCTGATTTCTCCTCCACACCAATTGGTTAACCGTATACTGAACATCCCGTCGTCGAAGATTGTATGTGCGGCTATTGGTTTCGTACGCTCGCGACAACTTTCTCTGGACATCCGCGTACAGCCTCGCGAATGCTTGTTCGCGCTCCTTAGTCAAGGCTGATCTGTCGAACTGAATCCGATCAGGGCAGGCGTTTTCACCCTTTAATGAAATTTCTCTTCCGAAGACAATCATATTTGGGGAATGACCGGTTACTTCATGCTTTGAGGAGCGAATGGCCAAACCAACCTGGCTCAACTGTCTATCCCAACCTCTCTGATCTTCTGAAAGAGATGACCTCAACATAGTTTTAATAACCCTATTAATTCTCTCGACCGGATTAGCTTGAGGATGATATAATGCCGTATACTGAATGTTAACATTATAAGACCTCAGAAAATTATTAACCTCCTTGGCACGGAACTGCACGCCATTATCCAAAATGATGGAATTTG